>NW_028114311.1:0-361237 GCF_964289735.1 Phaethon aethereus | reverse complement strand
GGACCAGCAAGACAATTCCTGCCTAGCACCTTCCTTGGAGGAGAGAGAGTGCCACGTTTCATTTTGCTTTTTGGAGTGCGAGAGTGAGAAAAAGCAGAGTGCATGTTTGCAAGGCTAGGAAAGAGCAGAGCCCGAGTCTTGCTGTTTATCTGCAATGACTGCCAGGGCAAGTGAGGAGCAGCAAGACAATTCCTGCCTAGCACCTTCCTTGGAGGAGAGAGAGTGCAACGTTTCATTTTAGCATTTTGGCGCTCACGAGCGAGACAAACTGCTTTGGCTGTTTGCAAGGCTAGGAAAGAGCAGAGCCCGAGTCTTGCTGTTTATCTGCAGTGACTGCCAGGGCAAGTGAGGACCAGCAAGACAATTCCTGCCTAGCACCTTCCTTGGAGGAGAGAGAGTGCAACGTTTCATTTTAGCATTTTGGCGCTCACGAGGGAGACAAACTGCTTTGGCTGTTTGCAAGGCTAGGAAAGAGCAGAGCCCGAGTCTTGCTGTTTATCTGCAATGACTTCCAGGGCAAGTGAGGACCAGCAAGACAATTCCTGCCTAGCACCTTCCTTGGAGGAGAGAGAGTGCAACGTTTCATTTTAGCATTTCGGCACTCACGAGGGAGACAAACTGCTTTGGCTGTTTGCAAGGCTAGGAAAGAGCAGAGCCCCAGTCTTGCTGTTTATCTGCAGTGACTGCCAGGGCAAGTGAGGACCAGCAAGACAATTCCTGCCTAGCACCTTCCTTGGAGGAGAGAGAGTGCCACGTTTTATTTTGCTTTTTGGAGTGCGAGAGTGAGAAAAAGCAGAGTGCCTGTTTGCAAGGCTAGGAAAGAGCAGAGCCCGAGTCTTGCTGTTTATCTGCAATGACTGCCAGGGCAAGTGAGGAGCAGCAAGACAATTCCTGCCTAGCACCTTCCTTGCAGGAGAGAGAGTGCAACGTTTCATTTTAGCATTTGGCGCTCACGAGCGAGACAAACTGCTTTGGCTGTTTGCAAGGCTAGGAAAGAGCAGAGCCCGAGTCTTGCTGTTTATCTGCAATGAATGCCAGGGGAAGTGAGGACCAGCAAGTCAATTCCTGCCTAGCACCTTCCTTGGAGGAGAGAGAGTGCAACGTTTCATTTTAGCATTTTGGCGCTCACGAGGGAGACAAACTGCTTTGGCTGTTTGCAAGGCTAGGAAAGAGCAGAGCCCCAGTCTTGCTGTTTATCTGCAGTGACTGCCAGGGCAAGTGAGGACCAGCAAGACAATTCCTGCCTAGCACCTTCCTTGGAGGAGAGAGAGTGCAACGTTTCTTTTTGCTTTTTGGAGTGCGAGAGTGAGAAAAAGCAGAGTACCTGTTTGCAAGGCTAGGAAAGAGCAGAGCCCGAGTCTTGCTGTTTATCTGCAATGACTGCCAGGGCAAGTGAGGACCAGGAAGACAATTCCTGCCTAGCACCTTCCTTGGAGGAGAGAGAGTGCAACGTTTCATTTTAGCATTTTGGCGCTCACGAGCGAGACAAACTGCTTTGGCTGTTTGCAAGGCTAGGAAAGAGCAGAGCCCGAGTCTTGCTGTTTATCTGCAATGAATGCCGGGGAAGTGAGGACCAGCAAGACAATTCCTGCCTAGCACCTTCCTTGGAGGAGAGAGAGTGCAACGTTTCATTTTAGCATTTTGGCGCTCACGAGCGAGACAAACTGCTTTGGCTGTTTGCAAGGCTAGGAAAGAGCAGAGCCCGAGTCTTGCTGTTTATCTGCAATGACTGCCAGGGCAAGTGAGGACCAGCAAGACAATTCCTGCCTAGCACCTTCCTTGGAGGAGAGAGAGTGCAACGTTTCATTTTAGCATTTTGGCGCTCACGAGCGAGACAAACTGCTTTGGCTGTTTGCAAGGCTAGGAAAGAGCAGAGCCCGAGTCTTGCTGTTTATCTGCAGTGACTGCCAGGGCAAGTGAGGACCAGCAAGACAATTCCTGCCTAGCACCTTCCTTGGAGGAGAGAGAGTGCAACGTTTCTTTTTGCTTTTTGGAGTGCGAGAGTGAGAAAAAGCAGAGTACCTGTTTGCAAGGCTAGGAAAGAGCAGAGCCCCACTCTTGCTGTTTATCTGCAATGTCTGCCAGGACAAGTGAGGACCAGCAAGACAATTCCTGCCTAGCACCTTCCTTGGAGGAGAGAGAGTGCAACGTTTCATTTTAGCATTTTGGCGCTCACGAGCGAGACAAACTGCTTTGGCTGTTTGCAAGGCTAGGAAAGTGCAGAGCCCGAGTCTTGCTGTTTATCTGCAATGACTGCCAGGGCAAGTGAGGACCAGCAAGACAATTCCTGCCTAGCACCTTCCTTGGAGGAGAGAGAGTGCAACGTTTCATTTTAGCATTTTGGCGCTCACGAGGGAGACAAACTGCTTTGGCTGTTTGCAAGGCTAGGAAAGAGCAGAGCCCGAGTCTTGCTGTTTATCTGCAATGACTGCCAGGGCAAGTGAGGACCAGCAAGACAATTCCTGCCTAGCACCTTCCTTGGAGGAGAGAGAGTGCAACGTTTCATTTTAGCATTTCGGCACTCACGAGGGAGACAAACTGCTTTGGCTGTTTGCAAGGCTAGGAAAGAGCAGAGCCCCAGTCTTGCTGTTTCTCTGCAGTGACTGCCAGGGCAAGTGAGGACCAGCAAGACAATTCCTGCCTAGCACCTTCCTTGGAGGAGAGAGAGTGCAACGTTGCTTTTTGCTTTTTGGAGTGCGAGAGTGAGAAAAAGCAGAGTACCTGTTTGCAAGGCTAGGAAAGAGCAGAGCCCCACTCTTGCTGTTTATCTGCAATGTCTGCCAGGGCAAGTGAGGAGCAGCAAGACAATTCCTGCCTAGCACCTTCCTTGGAGGAGAGAGAGTGCAACGTTTCATTTTAGCATTTTAGCGCTCACGAGCGAGACAAACTGCTTTGGCTGTTTGCAAGGCTAGGAAAGAGCAGAGCCCGAGTCTTGCTGTTTATCTGCAATGACTGCCAGGGCAAGTGAGGACCAGGAAGACAATTCCTGCCTAGCACCTTCCTTGGAGGAGAGAGAGTGCAACGTTTCATTTTAGCATTTTGGCGCTCACGAGCGAGACAAACTGCTTTGGCTGTTTGCAAGGCTAGGAAAGAGCAGAGCCCGAGTCTTGCTGTTTATCTGCAATGAATGCCGGGGAAGTGAGGACCAGCAAGACAATTCCTGCCTAGCACCTTCCTTGGAGGAGAGAGAGTGCAACGTTTCATTTTAGCATTTTGGCGCTCACGAGCGAGACAAACTGCTTTGGCTGTTTGCAAGGCTAGGAAAGAGCAGAGCCCCACTCTTGCTGTTTATCTGCAATGACTGCCAGGGCAAGTGAGGACCAGCAAGACAATTCCTGCCTAGCACCTTCCTTGGAGGAGAGAGAGTGCAACGTTTCATTTTAGCATTTTGGCGCTCACGAGGGAGACAAACTGCTTTGGCTGTTTGCAAGGCTAGGAAAGAGCAGAGCCCGAGTCTTGCTGTTTATCTGCAATGACTGCCAGGGCAAGTGAGGACCAGCAAGACAATTCCTGCCTAGCACCTTCCTTGGAGGAGAGAGAGTGCAACGTTTCATTTTAGCATTTCGGCACTCACGAGGGAGACAAACTGCTTTGGCTGTTTGCAAGGCTAGGAAAGAGCAGAGCCCCAGTCTTGCTGTTTCTCTGCAATAACTGCCAGGGCAAGTGAGGACCAGCAAGACAATTCCTGCCTAGCACCTTCCTTGGAGGAGAGAGAGTGCCACGTTTTATTTTGCTTTTTGGAGTGCGAGAGTGAGAAAAAGCAGAGTGCCTGTTTGCAAGGCTAGGAAAGAGCAGAGCCCGAGTCTTGCTGTTTATCTGCAATGACTGCCAGGGCAAGTGAGGAGCAGCAAGACAATTCCTGCCTAGCACCTTCCTTGGAGGAGAGAGAGTGCAACGTTTCATTTTAGCATTTTGGCGCTCACGAGCGAGACAAACTGCTTTGGCTGTTTGCAAGGCTAGGAAAGAGCAGAGCCCGAGTCTTGCTGTTTATCTGCAATGAATGCCAGGGGAAGTGAGGACCAGCAAGTCAATTCCTGCCTAGCACCTTCCTTGGAGGAGAGAGAGTGCAACGTTTCATTTTAGCATTTTGGCGCTCACGAGGGAGACAAACTGCTTTGGCTGTTTGCAAGGCTAGGAAAGAGCAGAGCCCCAGTCTTGCTGTTTATCTGCAGTGACTGCCAGGGCAAGTGAGGACCAGCAAGACAATTCCTGCCTAGCACCTTCCTTGGAGGAGAGAGAGTGCAACGTTTCATTTTAGCATTTTGGCGCTCACGAGCGAGACAAACTGCTTTGGGTGTTTGCAAGGCTAGGAAAGAGCAGAGCCCGAGTCTTGCTGTTTATCTGCAATGACTGCCAGGGCAAGTGAGGACCAGCAAGACAATTCCTGCCTAGCACCTTCCTTGGAGGAGAGAGAGTGCAACGTTTCATTTTAGCATTTCGGTGCTCACGAGGGAGACAAACTTCTTTGGCTGTTTCAAAGGCTAGGAAAGAGCAGAGCCCCAGTCTTGCTGTTTATCTGCAATAACTGCCAGGGCAAGTGAGGACCAGCAAAACAATTCCTGCCTAGCACCTTCCTTGGACGACAGAGACTGCAACGTTTCATTTTGCTTTTTGGAGTGCGAGAGTGAGAAAAAGCAGAGTGCCTATTTGCAAGGCTAGGAAAGAGCAGAGCCCCACTCTTGCTGTTTATCTGCAATGTCTGCCAGGGCAAGTGAGGAGCAGCAAGACAATTCCTGCCTAGCACCTTCCTTGGAGGAGAGAGAGTGCAACGTTTCATTTTAGCATTTTGGCACTCACGAGCGAGACAAACTGCTTTGGCTGTTTGCAAGGCTAGGAAAGAGCAGAGCCCGAGTCTTGCTGTTTATCTGCAATGAATGCCGGGCAAGTGAGGACCAGCAAGACAATTCCTGCCTAGCACCTTCCTTGGAGGAGAGAGAGTGCAACGTTTCATTTTAGCATTTTGGCGCTCACGAGCGAGACAAACTGCTTTGGCTGTTTGCAAGGCTAGGAAAGAGCAGAGCCCCACTCTTGCTGTTTATCTGCAATGACTGCCAGGGCAAGTGAGGACCAGCAAGACAATTCCTGCCTAGCACCTTCCTTGGAGGAGAGAGAGTGCAACGTTTCATTTTAGCATTTTGGTGCTCACGAGGGAGACAAACTGCTTTGGCTGTTTGCAAGGCTAGGAAAGAGCAGAGCCCGAGTCTTGCTGTTTATCTGCAATGACTGCCAGGGCAAGTGAGGACCAGCAAGACAATTCCTGCCTAGCACCTTCCTTGGAGGAGAGAGAGTGCCACGTTTCATTTTGCTTTTTGGAGTGCGAGAGTGAGAAAAAGCAGAGTGCCTGTTTGCAAGGCTAGGAAAGAGCAGAGCCCGAATCTTGCTGTTTATCTGCAATGACTGCCAGGGCAAGTGAGGAGCAGCAAGACAATTCCTGCCTAGCACCTTCCTTGGAGGAGAGAGAGTGCAACGTTTCATTTTAGCATTTTGGCGCTCACGAGGGAGACAAACTGCTTTGGCTGTTTGCAAGGCTAGGAAAGAGCAGAGCCCCAGTCTTGCTGTTTATCTGCAGTGACTGCCAGGGCAAGTGAGGACAGCAAGACAATTCCTGCCTAGCACCTTCCTTGGAGGAGAGAGAGTGCAACGTTTCTTTTTGCTTTTTGGAGTGCGAGAGTGAGAAAAAGCAGAGTACCTGTTTGCAAGGCTAGGAAAGAGCAGAGCCCCAGTCTTGCTGTTTATCTGCAATGTCTGCCAGGGCAAGTGAGGACCAGCAAGACAATTCCTGCCTAGCACCTTCCTTGGAGGAGAGAGAGTGCAACGTTTCATTTTAGCATTTTGGCTCTCACGAGCGAGACAAACTGCTTTGGCTGTTTGCAAGGCTAGGAAAGAGCAGAGCCCGAGTCTTGCTGTTTATCTGCAATGACTGCCAGGGCAAGTGAGGACCAGGAAGACAATTCCTGCCTAGCACCTTCCTTGGAGGAGAGAGAGTGCAACGTTTCATTTTAGCATTTTGGCGCTCACGAGCGAGACAAACTGCTTTGGCTGTTTGCAAGGCTAGGAAAGAGCAGAGCCCCAGTCTTGCTGTTTATCTGCAATGACTGCCAGGGCAAGTGAGGACCAGCAAGACAATTCCTGCCTAGCACCTTCCTTGGAGGAGAGAGAGTGCAACGTTTCATTTTAGCATTTTGGCGCTCACGAGGGAGACAAACTGCTTTGGCTGTTTGCAAGGCTAGGAAAGAGCAGAGCCCAAGTCTTACTGTTTATCTGCAATGACTGCCAGGGCAAGTGAGGACCAGCAAGACAATTCCTGCCTAGCACCTTCCTTGGAGGAGAGAGAGTGCAACGTTTCATTTTAGCATTTTGGCGCACACGAGGGAGACAAACTGCTTTGGCTGTTTGCAAGGCTAGGAAAGAGCAGAGCCCGAGTCTTGCTGTTTATCTGCAATGACTGCCAGGGCAAGTGAGGACCAGGAAGACAATTCCTGCCTAGCACCTTCCTTGGAGGAGACAGAGTGCAACGTTTCATTTTAGCATTTCGGCGCTCACGAGGATGACAAACTGCTTTGGCTGTTTCAAAGGCTAGGAAAGAGCAGAGCCCCAGTCTTGCTGTTTATCTGCAATAACTGCCAGGGCAAGTGAGGACCAGCAAGACAATTCCTGCCTAGCACCTTCCTTGGACGACAGAGACTGCAACGTTTCATTTTGCTTTTTGGAGTGCGAGAGTGAGAAAAAGCAGAGTGCCTATTTGCAAGGCTAGGAAAGAGCAGAGCCCGAGTCTTGCTGTTTATCTGCAACGACTGCCAGGGCAAGTGAGGACCAGCAAGACAATTCCTGCCTAGCACCTTCCTTGGAGGAGAGAGAGTGCAACGTTTCATTTTAGCATTTTGGCGCTCACGAGCGAGACAAACTGCTTTGGCTGTTTGCAAGGCTAGGAAAGAGCAGAGCCCGAGTCTTGCTGTTTATCTGCAATGAATGCCGGGGAAGTGAGGACCAGCAAGACAATTCCTGCCTAGCACCTTCCTTGGAGGAGAGAGAGTGCAACGTTTCATTTTAGCATTTTGACGCTCACGAGGGAGACAAACTGCTTTGGCTGTTTGCAAGGCTAGGAAAGAGCAGAGCCCCAGTCTTGCTGTTTATCTGCAGTGACTGGCAGGGCAAGTGAGGACCAGCAAGACAATTCCTGCCTAGCACCTTCCTTGGAGGAGAGAGAGTGCAACGTTTCATTTTGCTTTTTGGAGTGCGAGAGTGAGAAAGAGCAGAGTGCCTGTTTGCAAGGCTAGGAAAGAGCAGAGCCCGAGTCTTGCTGTTTCTCTGCAATGTCTGCCAGGGCAAGTGAGGACCAGCAAGACAATTCCTGCCTAGCACCTTCCTTGGAGGAGAGAGAGAGCAACGTTTCATTTTAGCATTTTGGCGCTCACGAGCGAGACAAACTCCTTTTCTGTTTGCAAGGCTAGGAAAGAGCAGAGCCCAAGTCTTACTGTTTATCTGCAATGACTGCCAGGGCAAGTGAGGACCAGCAAGACAATTCCTGCCTAGCACCTTCCTTGGAGGAGAGAGAGTGCAACGTTTCATTTTAGCATTTTGGCGCTCACGAGGGAGACAAACTGCTTTGGCTGTTTGCAAGGCTAGGAAAGAGCAGAGCCCGAGTCTTGCTGTTTATCTGCAATGACTGCCAGGGCAAGTGAGGACCAGCAAGACAATTCCTGCCTAGCACCTTCCTTGGAGGAGAGAGAGTGCAACGTTTCATTTTAGCATTTTGGCGCTCACGAGCGAGACAAACTGCTTTGGCTGTTTCAAAGGCTAGGAAAGAGCAGAGCCCCAGTCTTGCTGTTTATCTGCAATAACTGCCAGGGCAAGTGAGGACCAGCAAGACAATTCCTGCCTAGCACCTTCCTTGGACGACAGAGACTGCAACGTTTCATTTTGCTTTTTGGAGTGCGAGAGTGAGAAAAAGCAGAGTGCCTATTTGCAAGGCTAGGAAAGAGCAGAGCCCGAGTCTTGCTGTTTATCTGCAACGACTGCCAGGGCAAGTGAGGACCAGCAAGACAATTCCTGCCTAGCACCTTCCTTGGAGGAGAGAGAGTGCAACGTTTCATTTTAGCATTTTGGAGTGCGAGAGTGAGAAAGAGCAGAGTGCCTGTTTGCAAGGCTAGGAAAGAGCAGAGCCCGAGTCTTGCTGTTTCTCTGCAATGTCTGCCAGGGCAAGTGAGGACCAGCAAGACAATTCCTGCCTAGCACCTTCCTTGGAGGAGAGAGAGAGCAACGTTTCATTTTAGCATTTTGGCGCTCACGAGCGAGACAAACTGCTTTGGCTGTTTGCAAGGCTAGGAAAGAGCAGAGCCCAAGTCTTACTGTTTATCTGCAATGACTGCCAGGGCAAGTGAGGACCAGCAAGACAATTCCTGCCTAGCACCTTCCTTGGAGGAGAGAGAGTGCAACGTTTCATTTTAGCATTTTGGCGCTCACGAGGGAGACAAACTGCCTTGGCTGTTTGCAAGGCTAGGAAAGAGCAGAGCCCCAGTCTTGCTGTTTATCTGCAATGACTGCCAGGGCAAGTGAGGACCAGTAAGACAATTCCTGCCTAGCACCTTCCTTGGAGGAGAGAGAGTGCAACGTTTCATTTTGCTTTTTGGAGTGCGAGAGTGAGAAAAAGCAGAGTGCCTGTTTGCAAGGGTAGGAAAGAGCAGAGCCCGAGTCTTGCTGTTTATCTGCAATGACTGCCAGGGCAAGTGAGGACCAGCAAGACAATTCCTGCCTAGCACCTTCCTTGGAGGAGAGAGAGTGCAACGTTTCATTTTGCTTTTTGGAGTGCGAGAGTGAGAAAGAGCAGAGTGCCTGTTTGCAAGGCTAGGAAAGAGCAGAGCCCGAGTCTTGCTGTTTCTCTGCAATGTCTGCCAGGGCAAGTGAGGACCAGCAAGACAATTCCTGCCTAGCACCTTCCTTGGAGGAGAGAGAGAGCAACGTTTCATTTTAGCATTTTGGCGCTCACGAGCGAGACAAACTGCTTTGGCTGTTTGCAAGGCTAGGAAAGAGCAGAGCCCAAGTCTTACTGTTTATCTGCAATGACTGCCAGGGCAAGTGAGGACCAGCAAGACAATTCCTGCCTAGCACCTTCCTTGGAGGAGAGAGAGTGCAACGTTTCATTTTAGCATTTTGGCGCTCACGAGGGAGACAAACTGCTTTGGCTGTTTGCAAGGCTAGGAAAGAGCAGAGCCCGAGTCTTGCTGTTTATCTGCAATGACTGCCAGGGCAAGTGAGGACCAGCAAGACAATTCCTGCCTAGCACCTTCCTTGGAGGAGAGAGAGTGCAACGTTTCATTTTAGCATTTTGGCGCTCACGAGCGAGACAAACTGCTTTGGCTGCTTGCAAGGCTAGGAAAGAGCAGAGCCCCAGTCTTGCTGTTTATCTGCAATGACTGCCAGGGCAAGTGAGGACCAGCAAGACAATTCCTGCCTAGCACCTTCCTTGGAGGAGAGAGAGTGCAACGTTTCATTTTAGCATTTTGGCGCTCACGAGGGAGACAAATTGCTTTGGCTGTTTCAAAGGCTACGAAAGAGTAGAGCCCCAGTCTTGCTGTTTATCTGCAATGACTGCCAGGGCAAGTGAGGACTAGCAAGACAATTCCTGCCTAGCACCTTCCTTGGAGGAGAGAGAGTGCAACGTTTCATTTTAGCATTTTGGCGCTCACGAGGGAGACTAATTGCTTTGGCTGTTTCAAAGGCTAGGAAAGAGCAGAGCCCCAGTCTTGCTGTTTATCTGCAATGACTGCCAGGGCAAGTGAGGACCAGCAAGACAATTCCTGCCTAGCACCTTCCTTGGAGGAGAGAGAGTGCAACGTTTCATTTTAGCATTTTGGCGCTCACGAGGGAGACAAACTGCTTTGGCTGTTTGCAAGGCTAGGAAAGAGCAGAGCCCGAGTCTTGCTGTTTATCTGCAATGACTGCCAGGGCAAGTGAGGACCAGCAAGACAATTCCTGCCTAGCACCTTCCTTGGAGGAGAGAGAGTGCAACGTTTCATTTTGCTTTTTGGAGTGCGAGAGTGAGAAAAAGCAGAGTGCCTGTTTGCAAGGCTAGGAAAGAGCAGAGCCCGAGTCTTGCTGTTTATCTGCAATGACTGCCAGGGCAAGTGAGTACCAGCAAGACAATTCCTGCCTAGCACCTTCCTTGGAGGAGAGAGAGTGCAACGTTTCATTTTAGCATTTTGGCGCTCACGAGCGAGACAAACTGCTTTGGCTGTTTGCAAGGCTAGGAAAGAGCAGAGCCCGAGTCTTGCTGTTTATCTGCAATGACTGCCAGGGCAAGTGAGGACCAGCAAGACAATTCCTGCCTAGCACCTTCCTTGGAGGAGAGAGAGTGCAACGTGTCATTTTAGCATTTTGGCGCTCACGAGCGAGACAAACTGCTTTGGCTGTTTGCAAGGCTAGGAAAGAGCAGAGCCCGAGTCTTGCTGTTTATCTGCAATGAATGCCGGGGAAGTGAGGACCAGCAAGACAATTCCTGCCTAGCACCTTCCTTGGAGGAGAGAGAGTGCAACGTTTCATTTTAGCATTTTGACGCTCACGAGGGAGACAAACTGCTTTGGCTGTTTGCAAGGCTAGGAAAGAGCAGAGCCCCAGTCTTGCTGTTTATCTGCAGTGACTGCCAGGGCAAGTGAGGACCAGCAAGACAATTCCTGCCTAGCACCTTCCTTGGAGGAGAGAGAGTGCAACGTTTCATTTTAGCATTTTGGCGCTCACGAGCGAGACAAACTGCTTTAGCTGTTTGCAAGGCTAGGAAAGAGCAGAGCCCGAGTCTTGCTGTTTATCTGCAATGAATGCCGGGGAAGTGAGGGCCAGCAAGACAATTCCTGCCTAGCACCTTCCTTGGAGGAGAGAGAGTGCAACGTTTCATTTTAGCATTTTGACGCTCACGAGGGAGACAAACTGCTTTGGCTGTTTGCAAGGCTAGGAAAGAGCAGAGCCCCAGTCTTGCTGTTTATCTGCAGTGACTGCCAGGGCAAGTGAGGACCAGCAAGACAATTCCTGCCTAGCACCTTCCTTGGAGGAGAGAGAGTGCAACGTTTCATTTTAGCATTTTGGCGCTCACGAGGGAGACAAACTGCTTTGGCTGTTTGCAAGGCTAGGAAAGAGCAGAGCCCCAGTCTTGCTGTTTATCTGCAGTGACTGCCAGGGCAAGTGAGGACCAGCAAGACAATTCCTGCCTAGCACCTTCCTTGGAGGAGAGAGAGTGCAACGTTTCATTTTGCTTTTTGGAGTGCGAGAGTGAGAAAGAGCAGAGTGCCTGTTTGCAAGGGTAGGAAAGAGCAGAGCCCGAGTCTTGCTGTTTATCTGCAATGACTGCCAGGGCAAGTGAGGACCAGCAAGACAATTCCTGCCTAGCACCTTCCTTGCAGGAGAGAGAGTGCAACGTTTCATTTTAGCATTTTGGCGCTCACGAGCGAGACAAACTGCTTTGGCTGTTTGCAAGGCTAGGAAAGAGCAGAGCCCAAGTCTTACTGTTTATCTGCAATGACTGCCAGGGCAAGTGAGGACCAGCAAGACAATTCCTGCCTAGCACCTTCCTTGGAGGAGAGAGAGTGCAACGTTTCATTTTAGCATTTTGGCGCTCACGAGGGAGACAAACTGCTTTGGCTGTTTGCAAGGCTAGGAAAGAGCAGAGCCCGAGTCTTGCTGTTTATCTGCAATGACTGCCAGGGCAAGTGAGGACCAGCAAGACAATTCCTGCCTAGCACCTTCCTTGGAGGAGAGAGAGTGCAACGTTTCATTTTAGCATTTTGGCGCTCACGAGGGAGACAAACTGCTTTGGCTGTTTGCAAGGCTAGGAAAGAGCAGAGCCCGAGTCTTGCTGTTTATCTTCAATGACTGCCAGGGCAAGTGAGGACCAGCAAGACAATTCCTGCCTAGCACCTTCCTTGGAGGAGAGAGAGTGCAACGTTTCATTTTAGCATTTTGGCGCTCACGAGCGAGACAAACTGCTTTGGCTGCTTGCAAGGCTAGGAAAGAGCAGAGCCCCAGTCTTGCTGTTTATCTGCAATGACTGCCAGGGCAAGTGAGGACCAGCAAGACAATTCCTGCCTAGCACCTTCCTTGGAGGAGAGAGAGTGCAACGTTTCATTTTAGCATTTTGGCGCTCACGAGGGAGACAAATTGCTTTGGCTGTTTCAAAGGCTACGAAAGAGTAGAGCCCCAGTCTTGCTGTTTATCTGCAATGACTGCCAGGGCAAGTGAGGACCAGCAAGACAATTCCTGCCTAGCACCTTCCTTGGAAAGAGAGAGTGCAACGTTTCATTTTAGCATTTAGGCGCTCACGAGCGAGACTAAATGCTTTGGCTGTTTCAAAGGCTAGGAAAGAGCAGAGCCCCAGTCTTGCTGTTTATCTGCAATGACTGCCAGGGCAAGTGAGGACCAGCAAGACAATTCCTGCCTAGCACCTTCCTTGCAGGAGAGAGAGTGCAACGTTTCATTTTAGCATTTTGGCGCTCACGAGGGAGACAAACTGCTTTGGCTGTTTGCAAGGCTAGGAAAGAGCAGAGCCCGAGTCTTGCTGTTTATCTGCAATGACTGCCAGGGCAAGTGAGGACCAGCAAGACAATTCCTGCCTAGCACCTTCCTTGGAGGAGAGAGAGTGCAACGTTTCATTTTGCTTTTTGGAGTGCGAGAGTGAGAAAAAGCAGAGTGCCTGTTTGCAAGGCTAGGAAAGAGCAGAGCCCGAGTCTTGCTGTTTATCTGCAATGACTGCCAGGGCAAGTGAGTACCAGCAAGACAATTCCTGCCTAGCTCCTTCCTTGGAGGAGAGAGAGTGCAACGTTTCATTTTAGCATTTTGGCGCTCACGAGCGAGACAAACTGCTTTGGCTGTTTGCAAGGCTAGGAAAGAGCAGAGCCCGAGTCTTGCTGTTTATCTGCAATGACTGCCAGGGCAAGTGAGGACCAGCAAGACAATTCCTGCCTAGCACCTTCCTTGCAGGAGAGAGAGTGCAACGTTTCATTTTAGCATTTTGGCGCTCATGAGGGAGACAAACTGCTTTGGCTGCTTGCAAGGCTAGGAAAGAGCAGAGCCCAAGTCTTACTGTTTATCTGCAATGACTGCCAGGGCAAGTGAGGACCAGCAAGACAATTCCTGCCTAGCACCTTCCTTGGAGGAGAGAGAGTGCAACGTTTCATTTTAGCATTTTGGCGCTCACGAGCGAGACAAACTGCTTTGGCTGTTTGCAAGGCTAGGAAAGAGCAGAGCCCGAGTCTTGCTGTTTATCTGCAATGAATGCCGGGGAAGTGAGGACCAGCAAGACAATTCCTGCCTAGCACCTTCCTTGGAGGAGAGAGAGTGCAACGTTTCATTTTAGCATTTTGACGCTCACGAGGGAGACAAACTGCTTTGGCTGTTTGCAAGGCTAGGAAAGAGCAGAGCCCCAGTCTTGCTGTTTATCTGCAGTGACTGCCAGGGCAAGTGAGGACCAGCAAGACAATTCCTGCCTAGCACCTTCCTTGGAGGAGAGAGAGTGCAACGTTTCATTTTATCATTTTGGCGCTCACGAGGGAGACAAACTGCTTTGGCTGTTTGCAAGGCTAGGAAAGAGCAGAGCCCGTCTTGCTGTTTATCTGCAATGACTGCCAGGGCAAGTGAGGACCAGCAAGACAATTCCTGCCTAGCACCTTCCTTGGAGGAGAGAGAGTGCAACGTTTCATTTTGCTTTTTGGAGTACGAGAGTGAGAAAAAGCAGAGTGCCTGTTTGCAAGGCTAGGAAAGAGCAGAGCCCGAGTCTTGCTGTTTATCTGCAATGACTGCCAGGGCAAGTGAGGACCAGCAAGACAATTCCTGCCTAGCACCTTCCTTGGAGGAGAGAGAGTGCAACGTTTCATTTTAGCATTTTGGCGCTCACGAGCGAGACAAACTGCTTTGGCTGTTTGCAAGGCTAGGAAAGAGCAGAGCCCGAGTCTTTCTGTTTATCTTCAATGACTGCCAGGGCAAGTGAGGACCAGCAAGACAATTCCTGCCTAGCACCTTCCTTGGAGGAGAGAGAGTGCAACGTTTCATTTTAGCATTTTGGCGCTCACGAGCGAGACAAACTGCTTTGGCTGCTTGCAAGGCTAGGAAAGAGCAGAGCCCCAGTCTTGCTGTTTATCTGCAATGACTGCCAGGGCAAGTGAGGACCAGCAAGACAATTCCTGCCTAGCACCTTCCTTGGAGGAGAGAGAATGCAACGTTTCATTTTAGCATTTTGGCGCTCACGAGGGAGACTAATTGCTTTGGCTGTTTCAAAGGCTACGAAAGAGTAGAGCCCCAGTCTTGCTGTTTATCTGCAATGACTGCCAGGGCAAGTGAGGACCAGCAAGACAATTCCTGCCTAGCACCTTCCTTGCAGGAGAGAGAGTGCAACGTTTCATTTTAGCATTTTGGCGCTCACGAGGGAGACTAATTGCTTTGGCTGTTTCAAAGGCTAGGAAAGAGCAGAGCCCCAGTCTTGCTGTTTATCTGCAATGACTGCCAGGGCAAGTGAGGACCAGCAAGACAATTCCTGCCTAGCACCTTCCTTGGAGGAGAGAGAGTGCAACGTTTCATTTTAGCATTTTGGCGCTCACGAGGGAGACAAACTGCTTTGGCTGTTTGCAAGGCTAGGAAAGAGCAGAGCCCGAGTCTTGCTGTTTATCTGCAATGACTGCCAGGGCAAGTGAGGACCAGCAAGACAATTCCTGCCTAGCACCTTCCTTGGAGGAGAGAGAGTGCAACGTTTCATTTTGCTTTTTGGAGTGCGAGAGTGAGAAAAAGCAGAGTGCCTGTTTGCAAGGCTAGGAAAGAGCAGAGCCCGAGTCTTGCTGTTTATCTGCAATGACTGCCAGGGCAAGTGAGTACCAGCAAGACAATTCCTGCCTAGCACCTTCCTTGGAGGAGAGAGAGTGCAACGTTTCACTTTAGCATTTTGGCGCTCACGAGCGAGACAAACTGCTTTGGCTGTTTGCAAGGCTAGGAAAGAGCAGAGCCCGAGTCTTGCTGTTTATCTGCAATGACTGCCAGGGCAAGTGAGGACCAGCAAGACAATTCCTGCCTAGCACCTTCCTTGGAGGAGAGAGAGTGCAACGTTTCATTTTAGCATTTTGGCGCTCACGAGGGAGACAAATTGCTTTGGCTGTTTCAAAGGCTACGAAAGAGTAGAGCCCCAGTCTTGCTGTTTATCTGCAATGACTGCCAGGGCAAGTGAGGACCAGCAAGACAATTCCTGCCTAGCACCTTCCTTGCAGGAGAGAGAGTGCAACGTTTCATTTTAGCATTTTGGCGCTCACGAGGGAGACTAATTGCTTTGGCTGTTTCAAAGGCTAGGAAAGAGCAGAGCCCCAGTCTTGCTGTTTATCTGCAATGACTGCCAGGGCAAGTGAGGACCAGCAAGACAATTCCTGCCTAGCACCTTCCTTGCAGGAGAGAGAGTGCAACGTTTCATTTTAGCATTTTGGCGCTCACGAGGGAGACAAACTGCTTTGGCTGTTTGCAAGGCTAGGAAAGAGCAGAGCCCGAGTCTTGCTGTTTATCTGCAATGACTGCCAGGGCAAGTGAGGACCAGCAAGACAATTCCTGCCTAGCACCTTCCTTGGAGGAGAGAGAGTGCAACGTTTCATTTTGCTTTTTGGAGTGCGAGAGTGAGAAAAAGCAGAGTACCTGTTTGCAAGGCTATGAAAGAGCAGAGCCCGAGTCTTGCTGTTTATCTGCAATGACTGCCAGGGCAAGTGAGTACCAGCAAGACAATTCCTGCCTAGCACCTTCCTTGGAGGAGAGAGAGTGCAACGTTCCATTTTAGCATTTTGGCGCTCACGAGCGAGACAAACTGCTTTGGCTGTTTGCAAGGCTAGGAAAGAGCAGAGCCCGAGTCTTGCTGTTTATCTGCAATGACTGCCAGGGCAAGTGAGGACCAGCAAGACAATTCCTGCCTAGCACCTTCCTTGCAGGAGAGAGAGTGCAACGTTTCATTTTAGCATTTTGGCGCCCATGAGGGAGACAAACTGCTTTGGCTGTTTGCAAGGCTAGGAAAGAGCAGAGCCCAAGTCTTACTGTTTATCTGCAATGACTGCCAGGGCAAGTGAGGACCAGCAAGACAATTCCTGCCTAGCACCTTCCTTGGAGGAGAGAGAGTGCAACGTTTCATTTTAGCATTTTGGCGCTCACGAGGGAGACAAATTGCTTTGGCTGTTTCAAAGGCTACGAAAGAGTAGAGCCCCAGTCTTGCTGTTTATCTGCAATGACTGCCAGGGCAAGTGAGGACCAGCAAGACAATTCCTGCCTAGCACCTTCCTTGCAGGAGAGAGAGTGCAACGTTTCATTTTAGCATTTTGGCGCTCACGAGGGAGACTAATTGCTTTGGCTGTTTCAAAGGCTAGGAAAGAGCAGAGCCCCAGTCTTGCTGTTTATCTGCAATGACTGCCAGGGCAAGTGAGGACCAGCAAGACAATTCCTGCCTAGCACCTTCCTTGCAGGAGAGAGAGTGCAACGTTTCATTTTAGCATTTTGGCGCTCACGAGGGAGACAAACTGCTTTGGCTGTTTGCAAGGCTAGGAAAGAGCAGAGCCCGAGTCTTGCTGTTTATCTGCAATGACTGCCAGGGCAAGTGAGGACCAGCAAGACAATTCCTGCCTAGCACCTTCCTTGGAGGAGAGAGAGTGCAACGTTTCATTTTGCTTTTTGGAGTGCGAGAGTGAGAAAAAGCAGAGTACCTGTTTGCAAGGCTATGAAAGAGCAGAGCCCGAGTCTTGCTGTTTATCTGCAATGACTGCCAGGGCAAGTGAGTACCAGCAAGACAATTCCTGCCTAGCACCTTCCTTGGAGGAGAGAGAGTGCAACGTTTCATTTTAGCATTTTGGCGCTCACGAGCGAGACAAACTGCTTTGGCTGTTTGCAAGGCTAGGAAAGAGCAGAGCCCGAGTCTTGCTGTTTCTCTGCAATGACTGCCAGGGCAAGTGAGGACCAGCAAGACAATTCCTGCCTAGCACCTTCCTTGCAGGAGAGAGAGTGCAACGTTTCATTTTAGCATTTTGGCGCCCATGAGGGAGACAAACTGCTTTGGCTGTTTGCAAGGCTAGGAAAGAGCAGAGCCCAAGTCTTACTGTTTATCTGCAATGACTGCCAGGGCAAGTGAGGACCAGCAAGACAATTCCTGCCTAGCACCTTCCTTGGAGGAGAGAGAGTGCAACGTTTCATTTTAGCATTTTGGCGCTCACGAGCGAGACAAACTGATTTGGCTGTTTGCAAGGCTAGGAAAGAGCAGAGCCCCAGTCTTGCTGTTTATCTGCAATGAATGCCGGGGAAGTGAGGACCAGCAAGACAATTCCTGCCTAGCACCTTCCTTGGAGGAGAGAGAGTGCAACGTTTCATTTTAGCATTTTGACGCTCACGAGGGAGACAAACTGCTTTGGCTGTTTGCAAGGCTAGGAAAGAGCAGAGCCCCAGTCTTGCTGTTTATCTGCAGTGACTGCCAGGGCAAGTGAGGACCAGCAAGACAATTCCTGCCTAGCACCTTCCTTGGAGGAGAGAGAGTGCAACGTTTCATTTTGCTTTTTGGAGTGCGAGAGTGAGAAAGAGCAGAGTGCCTGTTTGCAAGGCTAGGAAAGAGCAGAGCCCGAGTCTTGCTGTTTATCTGCAATGTCTGCCAGGGCAAGTGAGTACCAGCAAGACAATTCCTGCCTAGCACCTTCCTTGGAGGAGAGAGAGTGCAACGTTTCATTTTAGCATTTTGGCGCTCACGAGCGAGACAAACTGCTTTGGCTGTTTGCAAGGCTAGGAAAGAGCAGAGCCCGAGTCTTGCTGTTTATCTGCAATGACTGCCAGGGCAAGTGAGGACCAGCAAGACAATTCCTGCCTAGCACCTTCCTTGGAGGAGAGAGAGTGCAACGTTTCATTTTAGCATTTTGGCGCTCATGAGGGAGACAAACTGCTTTGGCTGTTTGCAAGGCTAGGAAAGAGCAGAGCCCAAGTCTTACTGTTTATCTGCAATGACTGCCAGGGCAAGTGAGGACCAGCAAGACAATTCCTGCCTAGCACCTTCCTTGGAGGAGAGAGAGTGCAACGTTTCATTTTAGCATTTTGGCGCTCACGAGCGAGACAAACTG
This sequence comes from Phaethon aethereus, assembly GCF_964289735.1. NCBI lineage: Eukaryota > Metazoa > Chordata > Aves > Phaethontiformes > Phaethontidae > Phaethon > Phaethon aethereus. The sequence goes on along the minus strand of NW_028114311.1, from coordinate 343,151 downwards.
CTTTGGCTGTTTGCAAGGCTAGGAAAGAGCAGAGCCCGAGTCTTGCTGTTTATCTGCAATGAATGCCGGGGAAGTGAGGACCAGCAAGACAATTCCTGCCTAGCACCTTCCTTGGAGGAGAGAGAGTGCAACGTTTCATTTTAGCATTTTGGCGATCACGAGGGAGAAAAACTGCTTTGGCTGTTTGCAAGGCTAGGAAAGAGCAGAGCCCCAGTCTTGCTGTTTATCTGCAGTGAGTGCCAGGGCAAGTGAGGACCAGCAAGACAATTCCTGCCTAGCACCTTCCTTGGAGGAGAGAGAGAGCAACGTGTCATTTTAGCATTTTGGCGCTCACGAGCGAGACAAACTGCTTTGGCTGTTTGCAAGGCTAGGAAAGAGCAGAGCCCAAGTCTTACTGTTTATCTGCAATGACTGCCAGGGCAAGTGAGGACCAGCAAGACAATTCCTGCCTAGCACCTTCCTTGGAGGAGAGTGAGTGCAACGTTTCATTTTAGCATTTTGGCGCTCACGAGGGAGACAAACTGCTTTGGCTGTTTGCAAGGCTAGGAAAGAGCAGAGCCCGAGTCTTGCTGTTTATCTGCAATGACTGCCAGGGCAAGTGAGGACCAGCAAGACAATTCCTGCCTAGCACCTTCCTTGGAGGAGAGAGAGTGCAACGTTTCATTTTGCTTTTTGGAGTGCGAGAGTGAGAAAAAGCAGAGTGCCTGTTTGCAAGGCTAGGAAAGAGCAGAGCCCGAGTCTTGCTGTTTATCTGCAATGACTGCCAGGGCAAGTGAGGACCAGCAAGACAATTCCTGCCTAGCACCTTCCTTGGAGGAGAGAGAGTTCAACGTTTCATTTTAGCATTTTGGCGCTCACGAGCGAGACAAACTTCTTTGGCTGTTTGCAAGGCTAGGAAAGAGCAGAGCCCCACTCTTGCTGTTTATCTGCAATGACTGCCAGGGCAAGTGAGGACCAGCAAGACAATTCCTGCCTAGCACCTTCCTTGGAGGAGAGAGAGAGCAACGTGTCAATTTATCATTTTGGCGCTCACGAGCGAGACAAACTGCTTTGGCTGTTTGCAAGGCTAGGAAAGAGCAGAGCCCAAGTCTTACTGTTTATCTGCAATGACTGCCAGGGCAAGTGAGGACCAGCAAGACAATTCCTGCCTAGCACCTTCCTTGGAGGAGAGAGAGTGCAACGTTTCATTTTAGCATTTTGGCGCTCACGAGGGAGACAAACTGCTTTGGCTGTTTGCAAGGCTAGGAAAGAGCAGAGCCCCAGTCTTGCTGTTTATCTGCAATGACTGCCAGGGCAAGTGAGGACCAGCAAGACAATTCCTGCCTAGCACCTTCCTTGGAGGAGAGAGAGTGCAACGTTTCATTTTGCTTTTTGGAGTGCGAGAGTGAGAAAGAGCAGAGTGCCTGTTTGCAAGGCTAGGAAAGAGCAGAGCCCGAGTCTTGCTGTTTACCTGCAATGTCTGCCAGGGCAAGTGAGGACCAGCAAGACAATTCCTGCCTAGCACCTTCCTTGGAGGAGAGAGAGAGCAACGTGTCATTTTAGCATTTTGGCGCTCACGAGCGAGACAAACTGCTTTGGCTGTTTGCAAGGCTAGGAAAGAGCAGAGCCCAAGTCTTACTGTTTATCTGCAATGACTGCCAGGGCAAGTGAGGACCAGCAAGACAATTCCTGCCTAGCACCTTCCTTGGAGGAGAGAGAGTGCAACGTTTCATTTTAGCATTTTGGCGCTCACGAGGGAGACAAACTGCTTTGGCTGTTTGCAAGGCTAGGAAAGAGCAGAGCCCCAGTCTTGCTGTTTATCTGCAATGACTGCCAGGGCAAGTGAGGACCAGCAAGACAATTCCTGCCTAGCACCTTCCTTGGAGGAGAGAGAGTGCAACGTTTCATTTTAGCATTTTGGCGCTCACGAGGGAGACAAATTGCTTTGGCTGTTTCAAAGGCTACGAAAGAGCAGAGCCCCAGTCTTGCTGTTTATCTGCAATGACTGCCAGGGCAAGTGAGGACCAGCAAGACAATTCCTGCCTAGCACCTTCCTTGGAGGAGAGAGAGTGCAACGTTTCATTTTAGCATTTTGGCGCTCACGAGGGAGACTAATTGCTTTGGCTGTTTCAAAGGCTAGGAAAGAGCAGTGCCCCAGTCTTGCTGTTTATCTGCAATGACTGCCAGGGCAAGTGAGGACCAGCAAGACAATTCCTGCCTAGCACCTTCCTTGGAGGAGAGAGAGTGCAACGTTTCATTTTAGCATTTTGGCGCTCACGAGCGAGACAAACTGCTTTGGCTGTTTGCAAGGCTAGGAAAGAGCAGAGCCCGAGTCTTGCTGTTTATCTGCAATGAATGCCGGGGAAGTGAGGACCAGCAAGACAATTCCTGCCTAGCACCTTCCTTGGAGGAGAGAGAGTGCAACGTTTCATTTTAGCATTTTGACGCTCACGAGGGAGACAAACTGCTTTGGCTGTTTGCAAGGCTACGAAAGAGCAGAGCCCCAGTCTTGCTGTTTATCTGCAGTGACTGCCAGGGCAAGTGAGGACCAGCAAGACAATTCCTGCCTAGCACCTTCCTTGGAGGAGAGAGAGTGCAACGTTTCATTTTGCTTTTTGGAGTGCGAGAGTGAGAAAGAGCAGAGTGCCTGTTTGCAAGGCTAGGAAAGAGCAGAGCCCGAGTCTTGCTGTTTATCTGCAATGTCTGCCAGGGCAAGTGAGGACCAGCAAGACAATTCCTGCCTAGCACCTTCCTTGGAGGAGAGAGAGAGCAACGTGTCATTTTAGCATTTTGGCGCTCACGAGCGAGACAAACTGCTTTGGCTGTTTGCAAGGCTAGGAAAGAGCAGAGCCCAAGTCTTACTGTTTATCTGCAATGACTGCCAGGGCAAGTGAGGACCAGCAAGACAATTCCTGCCTAGCACCTTCCTTGGAGGAGAGTGAGTGCAACGTTTCATTTTAGCATTTTGGCGCTCACGAGGGAGACAAACTGCTTTGGCTGTTTGCAAGGCTAGGAAAGAGCAGAGCCCGAGTCTTGCTGTTTATCTGCAATGACTGCCAGGGCAAGTGAGGACCAGCAAGACAATTCCTGCCTAGCACCTTCCTTGGAGGAGAGAGAGTGCAACGTTTCATTTTGCTTTTTGGAGTGCGAGAGTGAGAAAAAGCAGAGTGCCTGTTTGCAAGGCTAGGAAAGAGCAGAGCCCGAGTCTTGCTGTTTATCTGCAATGACTGCCAGGGCAAGTGAGGACCAGCAAGACAATTCCTGCCTAGCACCTTCCTTGGAGGAGAGAGAGTGCAACGTTTCATTTTAGCATTTTGGCGCTCACGAGCGAGACAAACTGCTTTGGCTGTTTGCAAGGCTAGGAAAGAGCAGAGCCCCACTCTTGCTGTTTATCTGCAATGACTGCCAGGGCAAGTGAGGACCAGCAAGACAATTCCTGCCTAGCACCTTCCTTGGAGGAGAGAGAGAGCAACGTGTCATTTTAGCATTTTGGCGCTCACGAGCGAGACAAACTGCTTTGGCTGTTTGCAAGGCTAGGAAAGAGCAGAGCCCAAGTCTTACTGTTTATCTGCAATGACTGCCAGGGCAAGTGAGGACCAGCAAGACAATTCCTGCCTAGCACCTTCCTTGGAGGAGAGAGAGTGCAACGTTTCATTTTAGCATTTTGACGCTCACGAGGGAGACAAACTGCTTTGGCTGTTTGCAAGGCTAGGAAAGAGCAGAGCCCCAGTCTTGCTGTTTATCTGCAGTGACTGCCAGGGTAAGTGAGGACCAGCAAGAAAATTCCTGCCTAGCACCTTCCTTGGAGGAGAGAGAGTGCAACGTTTCATTTTGCTTTTTGGAGTGCGAGAGTGAGAAAGAGCAGAGTGCCTGTTTGCAAGGCTAGGAAAGAGCAGAGCCCGAGTCTTGCTGTTTATCTGCAATGTCTGCCAGGGCAAGTGAGGACCAGCAAGACAATTCCTGCCTAGCACCTTCCTTGGAAGAGAGAGAGAGCAACGTGTCATTTTAGCATTTTGGCGCTCACGAGCGAGACAAACTGCTTTGGCTGTTTGCAAGGCTAGGAAAGAGCAGAGCCCAAGTCTTACTGTTTATCTGCAATGACTGCCAGGGCAAGTGAGGACCAGGAAGACAATTCCTGCCTAGAACCTTCCTTGGAGGAGAGAGAGTGCAACGTTTCATTTTAGCATTTTGGCGCTCACGAGGGAGACAAACTGCTTTGGCTGTTTGCAAGGCTAGGAAAGAGCAGAGCCCGAGTCTTGCTGTTTATCTGCAATGACTGCCAGGGCAAGTGAGGACCAGCAAGACAATTCCTGCCTAGCACCTTCCTTGGAGGAGAGAGAGTGCAACGTTTCATTTTAGCATTTTGGCGCTCACGAGGGAGACAAATTGCTTTGGCTGTTTCAAAGGCTACGAAAGAGCAGAGCCCCAGTCTTGCTGTTTATCTGCAATGACTGCCAGGGCAAGTGAGGACCAGCAAGACAATTCCTGCCTAGCACCTTCCTTGCAGGAGAGAGAGTGCAACGTTTCATTTTAGCATTTTGGCGCTCACGAGGGAGACTAATTGCTTTGGCTGTTTCAAAGGCTAGGAAAGAGCAGAGCCCCAGTCTTGCTGTTTATCTGCAATGACTGCCAGGGCAAGTGAGGACCAGCAAGACAATTCCTGCCTAGCACCTTCCTTGCAGGAGACAGAGTGCAACGTTTCATTTTAGCATTTTGACGCTCACGAGGGAGACAAACTGCTTTGGCTGTTTGCAAGGCTAGGAAAGAGCAGAGCCCCAGTCTTGCTGTTTATCTGCAGTGACTGCCAGGGCAAGTGAGGACCAGCAAGACAATTCCTGCCTAGCACCTTCCTTGGAGGAGAGAGAGTGCAACGTTTCATTTTGCTTTTTGGAGAGCGAGAGTGAGAAAGAGCAGAGTGCCTGTTTGCAAGGCTAGGAAAGAGCAGAGCCCCACTCTTGCTGTTTATCTGCAATGTCTGCCAGGGCAAGTGAGGACCAGCAAGACAATTCCTGCCTAGCACCTTCCTTGGAGGAGAGAGAGAGCAACGTGTCATTTTAGCATTTTGGCGCTCACGAGCGAGACAAACTGCTTTGGCTGTTTGCAAGGCTAGGAAAGAGCAGAGCCCAAGTCTTACTGTTTATCTGCAATGACTGCCAGGGCAAGTGAGGACCAGCAAGACAATTCCTGCCTAGCACCTTCCTTGGAGGAGAGAGAGTGCAACGTTTCATTTTAGCATTTTGGCGCTCACGAGGGAGACAAACTGCTTTGGCTGTTTGCAAGGCTAGGAAAGAGCAGAGCCCGAGTCTTGCTGTTTATCTGCAATGACTGCCAGGGCAAGTGAGGACCAGCAAGACAATTCCTGCCTAGCACCTTCCTTGGAGGAGAGAGAGTGCAACGTTTCATTTTAGCATTTTGGCGCTCACGAGGGAGACAAATTGCTTTGGCTGTTTCAAAGGCTACGAAAGAGCAGAGCCCGAGTCTTGCTGTTTATCTGCAATGACTGCCAGGGCAAGTGAGGACCAGCAAGACAATTCCTGCCTAGCACCTTCCTTGGAGGAGAGAGAGTGCAACGTTTCATTTTAGCATTTTGGCGCTCACGAGGGAGACTAATTGCTTTGGCTGTTTCAAAGGCTAGGAAAGAGCAGAGCCCCAGTCTTGCTGTTTATCTGCAATGACTGCCAGGGCAAGTGAGGACCAGCAAGACAATTCCTGCCTAGCACCTTCCTTGCAGGAGAGAGAGTGCAACGTTTCATTTTAGCATTTTGGCGCTCACGAGGGAGACAAACTGCTTTGGCTGTTTGCAAGGCTAGGAAAGAGCAGAGCCCGAGTCTTGCTGTTTATCTGCAATGACTGCCAGGGCAAGTGAGGACCAGCAAGACAATTCCTGCCTAGCACCTTCCTTGCAGGAGAGAGAGTGCAACGTTTCATTTTAGCATTTTGGCGCTCACGAGGGAGACTAATTGCTTTGGCTGTTTCAAAGGCTAGGAAAGAGCAGAGCCCCAGTCTTGCTGTTTATCTGCAATGACTGCCAGGGCAAGTGAGGACCAGCAAGACAATTCCTGCCTAGCACCTTCCTTGGAGGAGAGAGAGTGCAACGTTTCATTTTAGCATTTTGACGCTCACGAGGGAGACAAACTGCTTTGGCTGTTTGCAAGGCTAGGAAAGAGCAGAGCCCCAGTCTTGCTGTTTATCTGCAGTGACTGCCAGGGCAAGTGAGGACCAGCAAGACAATTCCTGCCTAGCACCTTCCTTGGAGGAGAGAGTGCAACGTTTCATTTTAGCATTTTGGCGCTCACGAGGGAGACAAACTGCTTTGGCTGTTTGCAAGGCTAGGAAAGAGCAGAGCCCGAGTCTTGCTGTTTATCTGCAATGACTGCCAGGGCAAGTGAGGACCAGCAAGACAATTCCTGCCTAGCACCTTCCTTGGAGGAGAGAGAGTGCAACGTTTCATTTTGCTTTTTGGAGTGCGAGAGTGAGAAAAAGCAGAGTGCCTGCTTGCAAGGCTAGGAAAGAGCAGAGCCCCACTCTTGCTGTTTATCTGCAATGTCTGCCAGGGCAAGTGAGGACCAGCAAGACAATTCCTGCCTAGCACCTTCCTTGGAGGAGAGAGAGTGCAACGTTTCATTTTAGCATTTTGGCGCTCACGAGCGAGACAAACTGCTTTGGCTGTTTGCAAGGCTAGGAAAGAGCAGAGCCCCACTCTTGCTGTTTATCTGCAATGACTGCCAGGGCAAGTGAGGACCAGCAAGACAATTCCTGCCTAGCACCTTCCTTGGAGGAGAGAGAGTGCAACGTTTCATTTTAGCATTTTGGCGCTCACGAGGGAGACAAACTGCTTTGGCTGTTTGCAAGGCTAGGAAAGAGCAGAGCCCGAGTCTTGCTGTTTATCTGCAATGACTGCCAGGGCAAGTGAGGACCAGCAAGACAATTCCTGCCTAGCACCTTCCTTGGAGGAGACAGAGTGCAACGTTTCATTTTAGCATTTCGGCACTCACGAGGGAGACAAACTGCTTTGGCTGTTTGCAAGGCTAGGAAAGAGCAGAGCCCCAGTCTTGCTGTTTCTCTGCAATAACTGCCAGGGCAAGTGAGGACCAGCAAGACAATTCCTGCCTAGCACCTTCCTTGGAGGAGAGAGAGTGCCACGTTTCATTTTGCTTTTTGGAGTGCGAGAGTGAGAAAAAGCAGAGTGCCTGTTTGCAAGGCTAGGAAAGAGCAGAGCCCGAGTCTTGCTGTTTATCTGCAATGACTGCCAGGGCAAGTGAGGAGCAGCAAGACAATTCCTGCCTAGCACCTTCCTTGGAGGAGAGAGAGTGCAACGTTTCATTTTAGCATTTTGGCGCTCACGAGGGAGACAAACTGCTTTGGCTGTTTGCAAGGCTAGGAAAGAGCAGAGCCCCAGTCTTGCTGTTTATCTGCAATGACTGCCAGGGCAAGTGAGGACCAGCAAGACAATTCCTGCCTAGCACCTTCCTTGGAGGAGAGAGAGTGCAACGTTTCATTTTAGCATTTTGGCGCTCACGAGGGAGACAAATTGCTTTGGCTGTTTCAAAGGCTACGAAAGAGCAGAGCCCCAGTCTTGCTGTTTATCTGCAATGACTGCCAGGGCAAGTGAGGACCAGCAAGACAATTCCTGCCTAGCACCTTCCTTGGAGGAGAGAGAGTGCAACGTTTCATTTTAGCATTTTGGCGCTCACGAGGGAGACAAACTGCTTTGGCTGTTTCAAAGGCTAGGAAAGAGCAGAGCCCCAGTCTTGCTGTTTATCTGCAATGACTGCCAGGGCAAGTGAGGACCAGCAAGACAATTCCTGCCTAGCACCTTCCTTGGAGGAGAGAGAGTGCAACGTTTCATTTTAGCATTTTGGCGCTCACGAGCGAGACAAACTGCTTTGGCTGTTTGCAAGGCTAGGAAAGAGCAGAGCCCGAGTCTTGCTGTTTATCTGCAATGAATGCCGGGGAAGTGAGGACCAGCAAGACAATTCCTGCCTAGCACCTTCCTTGGAGGAGAGAGAGTGCAACGTTTCATTTTAGCATTTTGACGCTCACGAGGGAGACAAACTGCTTTGGCTGTTTGCAAGGCTACGAAAGAGCAGAGCCCCAGTCTTGCTGTTTATCTGCAGTGACTGCCAGGGCAAGTGAGGACCAGCAAGACAATTCCTGCCTAGCACCTTCCTTGGAGGAGAGAGAGTGCAACGTTTCATTTTGCTTTTTGGAGTGCGAGAGTGAGAAAGAGCAGAGTGCCTGTTTGCAAGGCTAGGAAAGAGCAGAGCCCGAGTCTTGCTGTTTATCTGCAATGTCTGCCAGGGCAAGTGAGGACCAGCAAGACAATTCCTGCCTAGCACCTTCCTTGGAGGAGAGAGAGAGCAACGTGTCATTTTAGCATTTTGGCGCTCACGAGCGAGACAAACTGCTTTGGCTGTTTGCAAGGCTAGGAAAGAGCAGAGCCCAAGTCTTACTGTTTATCTGCAATGACTGCCAGGGCAAGTGAGGACCAGCAAGACAATTCCTGCCTAGCACCTTCCTTGGAGGAGAGTGAGTGCAACGTTTCATTTTAGCATTTTGGCGCTCACGAGGGAGACAAACTGCTTTGGCTGTTTGCAAGGCTAGGAAAGAGCAGAGCCCGAGTCTTGCTGTTTATCTGCAATGACTGCCAGGGCAAGTGAGGACCAGCAAGACAATTCCTGCCTAGCACCTTCCTTGGAGGAGAGAGAGTGCAACGTTTCATTTTGCTTTTTGGAGTGCGAGAGTGAGAAAAAGCAGAGTGCCTGTTTGCAAGGCTAGGAAAGAGCAGAGCCCGAGTCTTGCTGTTTATCTGCAATGACTGCCAGGGCAAGTGAGGACCAGCAAGACAATTCCTGCCTAGCACCTTCCTTGGAGGAGAGAGAGTGCAACGTTTCATTTTAGCATTTTGGCGCTCACGAGCGAGACAAACTGCTTTGGCTGTTTGCAAGGCTAGGAAAGAGCAGAGCCCCACTCTTGCTGTTTATCTGCAATGACTGCCAGGGCAAGTGAGGACCAGCAAGACAATTCCTGCCTAGCACCTTCCTTGGAGGAGAGAGAGAGCAACGTGTCATTTTAGCATTTTGGCGCTCACGAGCGAGACAAACTGCTTTGGCTGTTTGCAAGGCTAGGAAAGAGCAGAGCCCAAGTCTTACTGTTTATCTGCAATGACTGCCAGGGCAAGTGAGGACCAGCAAGACAATTCCTGCCTAGCACCTTCCTTGGAGGAGAGAGAGTGCAACGTTTCATTTTAGCATTTTGGCGCTCACGAGGGAGACAAACTGCTTTGGCTGTTTGCAAGGCTAGGAAAGAGCAGAGCCCGAGTCTTGCTGTTTATCTGCAATGACTGCCAGGGCAAGTGAGGACCAGCAAGACAATTCCTGCCTAGCACCTTCCTTGGAGGAGAGAGAGTGCAACGTTTCATTTTAGCATTTTGACGCTCACGAGGGAGACAAACTGCTTTGGCTGTTTGCAAGGCTAGGAAAGAGCAGAGCCCCAGTCTTGCTGTTTATCTGCAGTGACTGCCAGGGTAAGTGAGGACCAGCAAGAAAATTCCTGCCTAGCACCTTCCTTGGAGGAGAGAGAGTGCAACGTTTCATTTTGCTTTTTGGAGTGCGAGAGTGAGAAAGAGCAGAGTGCCTGTTTGCAAGGCTAGGAAAGAGCAGAGCCCGAGTCTTGCTGTTTATCTGCAATGACTGCCAGGGCAAGTGAGGACCAGCAAGACAATTCCTGCCTAGCACCTTCCTTGGAAGAGAGAGAGAGCAACGTGTCATTTTAGCATTTTGGCGCTCACGAGCGAGACAAACTGCTTTGGCTGTTTGCAAGGCTAGGAAAGAGCAGAGCCCAAGTCTTACTGTTTATCTGCAATGACTGCCAGGGCAAGTGAGGACCAGCAAGACAATTCCTGCCTAGAACCTTCCTTGGAGGAGAGAGAGTGCAACGTTTCATTTTAGCATTTTGGCGCTCACGAGGGAGACAAACTGCTTTGGCTGTTTGCAAGGCTAGGAAAGAGCAGAGCCCGAGTCTTGCTGTTTATCTGCAATGACTGCCAGGGCAAGTGAGGACCAGCAAGACAATTCCTGCCTAGCACCTTCCTTGGAGGAGAGAGAGTGCAACGTTTCATTTTAGCATTTTGGCGCTCACGAGGGAGACAAATTGCTTTGGCTGTTTCAAAGGCTACGAAAGAGCAGAGCCCCAGTCTTGCTGTTTATCTGCAATGACTGCCAGGGCAAGTGAGGACCAGCAAGACAATTCCTGCCTAGCACCTTCCTTGGAGGAGAGAGAGTGCAACGTTTCATTTTAGCATTTTGGCGCTCACGAGGGAGACTAATTGCTTTGGCTGTTTCAAAGGCTACGAAAGAGCAGAGCCCCAGTCTTGCTGTTTATCTGCAATGACTGCCAGGGCAAGTGAGGACCAGCAAGACAATTCCTGCCTAGCACCTTCCTTGCAGGAGACAGAGTGCAACGTTTCATTTTAGCATTTTGACGCTCACGAGGGAGACAAACTGCTTTGGCTGTTTGCAAGGCTAGGAAAGAGCAGAGCCCCAGTCTTGCTGTTTATCTGCAGTGACTGCCAGGGCAAGTGAGGACCAGCAAGACAATTCCTGCCTAGCACCTTCCTTGGAGGAGAGAGAGTGCAACGTTTCATTTTGCTTTTTGGAGAGCGAGAGTGAGAAAGAGCAGAGTGCCTGTTTGCAAGGCTAGGAAAGAGCAGAGCCCCACTCTTGCTGTTTATCTGCAATGTCTGCCAGGGCAAGTGAGGACCAGCAAGACAATTCCTGCCTAGCACCTTCCTTGGAGGAGAGAGAGAGCAACGTGTCATTTTAGCATTTTGGCGCTCACGAGCGAGACAAACTGCTTTGGCTGTTTGCAAGGCTAGGAAAGAGCAGAGCCCAAGTCTTACTGTTTATCTGCAATGACTGCCAGGGCAAGTGAGGACCAGCAAGACAATTCCTGCCTAGCACCTTCCTTGGAGGAGAGAGAGTGCAACGTTTCATTTTAGCATTTTGGCGCTCATGAGGGAGACAAACTGCTTTGGCTGTTTGCAAGGCTAGGAAAGAGCAGAGCCCGAGTCTTGCTGTTTATCTGCAATGACTGCCAGGGCAAGTGAGGACCAGCAAGACAATTCCTGCCTAGCACCTTCCTTGGAGGAGAGAGAGTGCAACGTTTCATTTTAGCATTTTGGCGCTCACGAGGGAGACAAATTGCTTTGGCTGTTTCAAAGGCTACGAAAGAGCAGAGCCCGAGTCTTGCTGTTTATCTGCAATGACTGCCAGGGCAAGTGAGGACCAGCAAGACAATTCCTGCCTAGCACCTTCCTTGGAGGAGAGAGAGTGCAACGTTTCATTTTAGCATTTTGGCGCTCACGAGGGAGACTAATTGCTTTGGCTGTTTCAAAGGCTAGGAAAGAGCAGAGCCCCAGTCTTGCTGTTTATCTGCAATGACTGCCAGGGCAAGTGAGGACCAGCAAGACAATTCCTGCCTAGCACCTTCCTTGCAGGAGAGAGAGTGCAACGTTTCATTTTAGCATTTTGGCGCTCACGAGGGAGACAAACTGCTTTGGCTGTTTGCAAGGCTAGGAAAGAGCAGAGCCCGAGTCTTGCTGTTTATCTGCAATGACTGCCAGGGCAAGTGAGGACCAGCAAGACAATTCCTGCCTAGCACCTTCCTTGCAGGAGAGAGAGTGCAACGTTTCATTTTAGCATTTTGGCGCTCACGAGGGAGACTAATTGCTTTGGCTGTTTCAAAGGCTAGGAAAGAGCAGAGCCCCAGTCTTGCTGTTTATCTGCAATGACTGCCAGGGCAAGTGAGGACCAGCAAGACAATTCCTGCCTAGCACCTTCCTTGGAGGAGAGAGAGTGCAACGTTTCATTTTAGCATTTTGACGCTCACGAGGGAGACAAACTGCTTTGGCTGTTTGCAAGGCTAGGAAAGAGCAGAGCCCCAGTCTTGCTGTTTATCTGCAGTGACTGCCAGGGCAAGTGAGGACCAGCAAGACAATTCCTGCCTAGCACCTTCCTTGGAGGAGAGAGTGCAACGTTTCATTTTAGCATTTTGGCGCTCACGAGGGAGACAAACTGCTTTGGCTGTTTGCAAGGCTAGGAAAGAGCAGAGCCCGAGTCTTGCTGTTTATCTGCAATGACTGCCAGGGCAAGTGAGGACCAGCAAGACAATTCCTGCCTAGCACCTTCCTTGGAGGAGAGAGAGTGCAACGTTTCATTTTGCTTTTTGGAGTGCGAGAGTGAGAAAAAGCAGAGTGCCTGCTTGCAAGGCTAGGAAAGAGCAGAGCCCCACTCTTGCTGTTTATCTGCAATGACTGCCAGGGCAAGTGAGGACCAGCAAGACAATTCCTGCCTAGCACCTTCCTTGGAGGAGAGAGAGTGCAACGTTTCATTTTAGCATTTTGGCGCTCACGAGCGAGACAAACTGCTTTGGCTGTTTGCAAGGCTAGGAAAGAGCAGAGCCCCACTCTTGCTGTTTATCTGCAATGACTGCCAGGGCAAGTGAGGACCAGCAAGACAATTCCTGCCTAGCACCTTCCTTGGAGGAGAGAGAGTGCAACGTTTCATTTTAGCATTTTGGCGCTCACGAGGGAGACAAACTGCTTTGGCTGTTTGCAAGGCTAGGAAAGAGCAGAGCCCGAGTCTTGCTGTTTATCTGCAATGACTGCCAGGGCAAGTGAGGACCAGCAAGACAATTCCTGCCTAGCACCTTCCTTGGAGGAGACAGAGTGCAACGTTTCATTTTAGCATTTCGGCACTCACGAGGGAGACAAACTGCTTTGGCTGTTTGCAAGGCTAGGAAAGAGCAGAGCCCGAGTCTTGCTGTTTCTCTGCAATAACTGCCAGGGCAAGTGAGGACCAGCAAGACAATTCCTGCCTAGCACCTTCCTTGGAGGAGAGAGAGTGCCACGTTTCATTTTGCTTTTTGGAGTGCGAGAGTGAGAAAAAGCAGAGTGCCTGTTTGCAAGGCTAGGAAAGAGCAGAGCCCGAGTCTTGCTGTTTATCTGCAATGACTGCCAGGGCAAGTGAGGAGCAGCAAGACAATTCCTGCCTAGCACCTTCCTTGGAGGAGAGAGAGTGCAACGTTTCATTTTAGCATTTTGGCGCTCACGAGCGAGACAAACTTCTTTGGCTGTTTGCAAGACTAGGAAAGAGCAGAGCCCGAGTCTTGCTGTTTATCTGCAATGAATGCCAGGGGAAGTGAGGACCAGCAAGTCAATTCCTGCCTAGCACCTTCCTTGGAGGAGAGAGAGTGCAACGTTTCATTTTAGCATTTTGGCGCTCACGAGGGAGACAAACTGCTTTGGCTGTTTGCAAGGCTAGGAAAGAGCAGAGCCCCAGTCTTGCTGTTTATCTGCAGTGACTGCCAGGGCAAGTGAGGACCAGCAAGACAATTCCTGCCTAGCACCTTCCTTGGAGGAGAGAGAGTGCAACGTTTCATTTTGCTTTTTGGAGTGCGAGAGTGAGAAAAAGCAGAGTGCCTGTTTGCAAGGCTAGGAAAGAGCAGAGCCCGAGTCTTGCTGTTTATCTGCAATGTCTGCCAGGGCAAGTGAGGACCAGCAAGACAATTCCTGCCTAGCACCTTCCTTGGAGGAGAGAGAGTGCAACGTTTCATTTTAGCATTTTGGCGCTCACGAGCGAGACAAACTGCTTTGGCTGTTTGCAAGGCTAGGAAAGAGCAGAGCCCGAGTCTTGCTGTTTATCTGCAATGAATGCCGGGGAAGTGAGGACCAGCAAGACAATTCCTGCCTAGCACCTTCCTTGCAGGAGAGAGAGTGCAACGTTTCATTTTAGCATTTTGGCGCTCACGAGGGAGACAAACTGCTTTGGCTGTTTGCAAGGCTAGGAAAGAGCAGAGCCCAAGTCTTACTGTTTATCTGCAATGACTGCCAGGGCAAGTGAGGACCAGCAAGACAATTCCTGCCTAGCACCTTCCTTGGAGGAGAGAGAGTGCAACGTTTCATTTTAGCATTTTGGCGCTCACGAGCGAGACAAACTGCTTTGGCTGTTTGCAAGGCTAGGAAAGAGCAGAGACCGAGTCTTGCTGTTTATCTGCAATGACTGCCAGGGCAAGTGAGGACCAGCAAGACAATTCCTGCCTAGCACCTTCCTTGGAGGAGAGAGAGTGCAACGTTTCATTTTAGCATTTCGGCGCTCACGAGGGAGACAAAATGCTTTGGCTGTTTCAAAGGCTAGGAAAGAGCAGAGCCCCAGTCTTGCTGTTTATCTGCAATAACTGCCAGGGCAAGTGAGGACCAGCAAGAGAATTCCTGCCTAGCACCTTCCTTGGAAGACAGAGACTGCAACGTTTCATTTTGCTTTTTGGAGTGCGAGAGTGAGAAAGAGCAGAGTGCCTGTTTGCAAGGCTAGGAAAGAGCAGAGCCCGAGTCTTGCTGTTTATCTGCAATGACTGCCAGGGCAAGTGAGGACCAGCAAGACAATTCCTGCCTAGCACCTTCCTTGGAGGAGAGAGAGTGCAACGTTTCATTTTAGCATTTTGGCGCTCACGAGCGAGACAAACTTCTTTGGCTGTTTGCAAGGCTAGGAAAGAGCAGAGCCCGAGTCTTGCTGTTTATCTGCAATGACTGCCAGGGCAAGTGAGGACCAGCAAGACAATTCCTGCCTAGCACCTTCCTTGCAGGAGAGAGAGTGCAACGTTTCATTTTAGCATTTTGGCGCTCATGAGGGAGACAAACTGCTTTGGCTGTTTGCAAGGCTAGGAAAGAGCAGAGCCCAAGTCTTACTGTTTATCTGCAATGACTGCCAGGGCAAGTGAGGACCAGCAAGACAATTCCTGCCTAGCACCTTCCTTGGAGGAGAGAGAGTGCAACGTTTCATTTTGCTTTTTGGAGTGCGAGAGTGAGAAAGAGCAGAGTGCCTGTTTGCAAGGCTAGGAAAGAGCAGAGTCCGAGTCTTGCTGTTTATCTGCAATGTCTGCCAGGGCAAGTGAGTACCAGCAAGACAATTCCTGCCTAGCACCTTCCTTGGAGGAGAGAGAGTGCAACGTTTCATTTTAGCATTTTGGCGCTCACGAGCGAGACAAACTGCTTTGGCTGTTTGCAAGGCTAGGAAAGAGCAGAGCCCGAGTCTTGCTGTTTATCTGCAATGACTGCCAGGGCAAGTGAGGACCAGCAAGACAATTCCTGCCTAGCACCTTCCTTGCAGGAGAGAGAGTGCAACGTTTCATTTTAGCATTTTGGCGCTCATGAGGGAGACAAACTGCTTTGGCTGTTTGCAAGGCTAGGAAAGAGCAGAGCCCAAGTCTTACTGTTTATCTGCAATGACTGCCAGGGCAAGTGAGGACCAGCAAGACAATTCCTGCCTAGCACCTTCCTTGGAGGAGAGAGAGTGCAACGTTTCATTTTAGCATTTTGACGCTCACGAGCGAGACAAACTGCTTTGGCTGTTTGCAAGGCTAGGAAAGAGCAGAGCCCCAGTCTTGCTGTTTATCTGCAGTGACTGCCAGGGCAAGTGAGGACCAGCAAGACAATTCCTGCCTAGCACCTTCCTTGGAGGAGAGAGTGCAACGTTTCATTTTAGCATTTTGGCGCTCACGAGGGAGACAAACTGCTTTGGCTGTTTGCAAGGCTAGGAAAGAGCAGAGCCCGAGTCTTGCTGTTTATCTGCAATGACTGCCAGGGCAAGTGAGGACCAGCAAGACAATTCCTGCCTAGCACCTTCCTTGGAGGAGAGAGAGTGCAACGTTTCATTTTGCTTTTTGGAGTGCGAGAGTGAGAAAAAGCAGAGTGCCTGCTTGCAAGGCTAGGAAAGAGCAGAGCCCCACTCTTGCTGTTTATCTGCAATGACTGCCAGGGCAAGTGAGGACCAGCAAGACAATTCCTGCCTAGCACCTTCCTTGGAGGAGAGAGAGTGCAACGTTTCATTTTAGCATTTTGGCGCTCACGAGCGAGACAAACTGCTTTGGCTGTTTGCAAGGCTAGGAAAGAGCAGAGCCCCACTCTTGCTGTTTATCTGCAATGACTGCCAGGGCAAGTGAGGACCAGCAAGACAATTCCTGCCTAGCACCTTCCTTGGAGGAGAGAGAGTGCAACGTTTCATTTTAGCATTTTGGCGCTCACGAGGGAGACAAACTGCTTTGGCTGTTTGCAAGGCTAGGAAAGAGCAGAGCCCGAGTCTTGCTGTTTATCTGCAATGACTGCCAGGGCAAGTGAGGACCAGCAAGACAATTCCTGCCTAGCACCTTCCTTGGAGGAGACAGAGTGCAACGTTTCATTTTAGCATTTCGGCACTCACGAGGGAGACAAACTGCTTTGGCTGTTTGCAAGGCTAGGAAAGAGCAGAGCCCGAGTCTTGCTGTTTCTCTGCAATAACTGCCAGGGCAAGTGAGGACCAGCAAGACAATTCCTGCCTAGCACCTTCCTTGGAGGAGAGAGAGTGCCACGTTTCATTTTGCTTTTTGGAGTGCGAGAGTGAGAAAAAGCAGAGTGCCTGTTTGCAAGGCTAGGAAAGAGCAGAGCCCGAGTCTTGCTGTTTATCTGCAATGACTGCCAGGGCAAGTGAGGAGCAGCAAGACAATTCCTGCCTAGCACCTTCCTTGGAGGAGAGAGAGTGCAACGTTTCATTTTAGCATTTTGGCGCTCACGAGCGAGACAAACTTCTTTGGCTGTTTGCAAGACTAGGAAAGAGCAGAGCCCGAGTCTTGCTGTTTATCTGCAATGAATGCCAGGGGAAGTGAGGACCAGCAAGTCAATTCCTGCCTAGCACCTTCCTTGGAGGAGAGAGAGTGCAACGTTTCATTTTAGCATTTTGGCGCTCACGAGGGAGACAAACTGCTTTGGCTGTTTGCAAGGCTAGGAAAGAGCAGAGCCCCAGTCTTGCTGTTTATCTGCAGTGACTGCCAGGGCAAGTGAGGACCAGCAAGACAATTCCTGCCTAGCACCTTCCTTGGAGGAGAGAGAGTGCAACGTTTCATTTTGCTTTTTGGAGTGCGAGAGTGAGAAAAAGCAGAGTGCCTGTTTGCAAGGCTAGGAAAGAGCAGAGCCCGAGTCTTGCTGTTTATCTGCAATGTCTGCCAGGGCAAGTGAGGACCAGCAAGACAATTCCTGCCTAGCACCTTCCTTGGAGGAGAGAGAGTGCAACGTTTCATTTTAGCATTTTGGCGCTCACGAGCGAGACAAACTGCTTTGGCTGTTTGCAAGGCTAGGAAAGAGCAGAGCCCGAGTCTTGCTGTTTATCTGCAATGAATGCCGGGGAAGTGAGGACCAGCAAGACAATTCCTGCCTAGCACCTTCCTTGCAGGAGAGAGAGTGCAACGTTTCATTTTAGCATTTTGGCGCTCACGAGGGAGACAAACTGCTTTGGCTGTTTGCAAGGCTAGGAAAGAGCAGAGCCCAAGTCTTACTGTTTATCTGCAATGACTGCCAGGGCAAGTGAGGACCAGCAAG
Organism: Phaethon aethereus; assembly: GCF_964289735.1. Classification (NCBI taxonomy): domain Eukaryota; kingdom Metazoa; phylum Chordata; class Aves; order Phaethontiformes; family Phaethontidae; genus Phaethon; species Phaethon aethereus. The sequence continues at coordinate 325,768 of NW_028114311.1, read as the reverse complement.
ACAATTCCTGCCTAGCACCTTCCTTGGAGGAGAGAGAGTGCAACGTTTCATTTTAGCATTTTGGCGCTCACGAGCGAGACAAACTGCTTTGGCTGTTTGCAAGGCTAGGAAAGAGCAGAGACCGAGTCTTGCTGTTTATCTGCAATGACTGCCAGGGCAAGTGAGGACCAGCAAGACAATTCCTGCCTAGCACCTTCCTTGGAGGAGAGAGAGTGCAACGTTTCATTTTAGCATTTCGGCGCTCACGAGGGAGACAAAATGCTTTGGCTGTTTCAAAGGCTAGGAAAGAGCAGAGCCCCAGTCTTGCTGTTTATCTGCAATAACTGCCAGGGCAAGTGAGGACCAGCAAGAGAATTCCTGCCTAGCACCTTCCTTGGAAGACAGAGACTGCAACGTTTCATTTTGCTTTTTGGAGTGCGAGAGTGAGAAAGAGCAGAGTGCCTGTTTGCAAGGCTAGGAAAGAGCAGAGCCCGAGTCTTGCTGTTTATCTGCAATGACTGCCAGGGCAAGTGAGGACCAGCAAGACAATTCCTGCCTAGCACCTTCCTTGGAGGAGAGAGAGTGCAACGTTTCATTTTAGCATTTTGGCGCTCACGAGCGAGACAAACTTCTTTGGCTGTTTGCAAGGCTAGGAAAGAGCAGAGCCCGAGTCTTGCTGTTTATCTGCAATGACTGCCAGGGCAAGTGAGGACCAGCAAGACAATTCCTGCCTAGCACCTTCCTTGCAGGAGAGAGAGTGCAACGTTTCATTTTAGCATTTTGGCGCTCATGAGGGAGACAAACTGCTTTGGCTGTTTGCAAGGCTAGGAAAGAGCAGAGCCCAAGTCTTACTGTTTATCTGCAATGACTGCCAGGGCAAGTGAGGACCAGCAAGACAATTCCTGCCTAGCACCTTCCTTGGAGGAGAGAGAGTGCAACGTTTCATTTTGCTTTTTGGAGTGCGAGAGTGAGAAAGAGCAGAGTGCCTGTTTGCAAGGCTAGGAAAGAGCAGAGTCCGAGTCTTGCTGTTTATCTGCAATGTCTGCCAGGGCAAGTGAGTACCAGCAAGACAATTCCTGCCTAGCACCTTCCTTGGAGGAGAGAGAGTGCAACGTTTCATTTTAGCATTTTGGCGCTCACGAGCGAGACAAACTGCTTTGGCTGTTTGCAAGGCTAGGAAAGAGCAGAGCCCGAGTCTTGCTGTTTATCTGCAATGACTGCCAGGGCAAGTGAGGACCAGCAAGACAATTCCTGCCTAGCACCTTCCTTGCAGGAGAGAGAGTGCAACGTTTCATTTTAGCATTTTGGCGCTCATGAGGGAGACAAACTGCTTTGGCTGTTTGCAAGGCTAGGAAAGAGCAGAGCCCAAGTCTTACTGTTTATCTGCAATGACTGCCAGGGCAAGTGAGGACCAGCAAGACAATTCCTGCCTAGCACCTTCCTTGGAGGAGAGAGAGTGCAACGTTTCATTTTAGCATTTTGGCGCTCACGAGCGAGACAAACTGCTTTGGCTGTTTGCAAGGCTAGGAAAGAGCAGAGACCGAGTCTTGCTGTTTATCTGCAATGACTGCCAGGGCAAGTGAGGACCAGCAAGACAATTCCTGCCTAGCACCTTCCTTGGAGGAGAGAGAGTGCAACGTTTCATTTTAGCATTTCGGCGCTCACGAGGGAGACAAAATGCTTTGGCTGTTTCAAAGGCTAGGAAAGAGCAGAGCCCCAGTCTTGCTGTTTATCTGCAATAACTGCCAGGGCAAGTGAGGACCAGCAAGAGAATTCCTGCCTAGCACCTTCCTTGGAAGACAGAGACTGCAACGTTTCATTTTGCTTTTTGGAGTGCGAGAGTGAGAAAGAGCAGAGTGCCTGTTTGCAAGGCTAGGAAAGAGCAGAGCCCGAGTCTTGCTGTTTATCTGCAATGTCTGCCAGGGCAAGTGAGGACCAGCAAGACAATTCCTGCCTAGCACCTTCCTTGGAGGAGAGAGAGAGCAACGTGTCATTTTAGCATTTTGGCGCTCACGAGCGAGACAAACTGCTTTGGCTGTTTGCAAGGCTAGGAAAGAGCAGAGCCCAAGTCTTACTGTTTATCTGCAATGACTGCCAGGGCAAGTGAGGACCAGCAAGACAATTCCTGCCTAGCACCTTCCTTGCAGGAGAGAGAGTGCAACGTTTCATTTTAGCATTTTGGCGCTCATGAGGGAGACAAACTGCTTTGGCTGTTTGCAAGGCTAGGAAAGAGCAGAGCCCGAGTCTTACTGTTTATCTGCAATGACTGCCAGGGCAAGTGAGGACCAGCAAGACAATTCCTGCCTAGCACCTTCCTTTGAGGAGAGAGAGTGCAACGTTTCATTTTGCTTTTTGGAGTGCGAGAGTGAGAAAGAGCAGAGTGCCTGTTTGCAAGGCTAGGAAAGAGCAGAGCCCGAGTCTTGCTGTTTATCTGCAATGTCTGCCAGGGCAAGTGAGTACCAGCAAGACAATTCCTGCCTAGCACCTTCCTTGGAGGAGAGAGAGTGCAACGTTTCATTTTAGCATTTTGGCGCTCACGAGCGAGACAAACTGCTTTGGCTGTTTGCAAGGCTAGGAAAGAGCAGAGCCCGAGTCTTGCTGTTTATCTGCAATGACTGCCAGGGCAAGTGAGGACCAGCAAGACAATTCCTGCCTAGCACCTTCCTTGCAGGAGAGAGAGTGCAACGTTTCATTTTAGCATTTTGGCGCTCATGAGGGAGACAAAGTGCTTTGGCTGTTTGCAAGGCTAGGAAAGAGCAGAGCCCAAGTCTTACTGTTTATCTGCAATGACTGCCAGGGCAAGTGAGGACCAGCAAGACAATTCCTGCCTAGCACCTTCCTTGGAGGAGAGAGAGTGCAACGTTTCATTTTAGCATTTTGGCGCTCACGAGCGAGACAAACTGCTTTGGCTGTTTGCAAGGCTAGGAAAGAGCAGAGCCCGAGTCTTGCTGTTTATCTGCAATGAATGCCGGGGAAGTGAGGACCAGCAAGACAATTCCTGCCTAGCACCTTCCTTGGAGGAGAGAGAGTGCAACGTTTCATTTTAGCATTTTGACGCTCACGAGGGAGACAAACTGCTTTGGCTGTTTGCAAGGCTAGGAAAGAGCAGAGCCCCAGTCTTGCTGTTTATCTGCAGTGACTGCCAGGGCAAGTGAGGACCAGCAAGACAATTCCTGCCTAGCACCTTCCTTGGAGGAGAGAGAGAGCAACGTGTCATTTTAGCATTTTGGCGCTCACGAGCGAGACAAACTGCTTTGGCTGTTTGCAAGGCTAGGAAAGAGCAGAGCCCAAGTCTTACTGTTTATCTGCAATGACTGCCAGGGCAAGTGAGGACCAGCAAGACAATTCCTGCCTAGCACCTTCCTTGGAGGAGAGTGAGTGCAACGTTTCATTTTAGCATTTTGGCGCTCACGAGGGAGACAAACTGCTTTGGCTGTTTGCAAGGCTAGGAAAGAGCAGAGCCCGAGTCTTGCTGTTTATCTGCAATGACTGCCAGGGCAAGTGAGGACCAGCAAGACAATTCCTGCCTAGCACCTTCCTTGGAGGAGAGAGAGTGCAACGTTTCATTTTGCTTTTTGGAGTGCGAGAGTGAGAAAAAGCAGAGTGCCTGTTTGCAAGGCTAGGAAAGAGCAGAGCCCGAGTCTTGCTGTTTATCTGCAATGACTGCCAGGGCAAGTGAGGACCAGCAAGACAATTCCTGCCTAGCACCTTCCTTGGAGGAGAGAGAGTGCAACGTTTCATTTTAGCATTTTGGCGCTCACGAGCGAGACAAACTGCTTTGGCTGTTTGCAAGGCTAGGAAAGAGCAGAGCCCGAGTCTTGCTGTTTATCTGCAATGACTGCCAGGGCAAGTGAGGACCAGCAAGACAATTCCTGCCTAGCACCTTCCTTGGAGGAGAGAGAGTGTAACGTTTCATTTTGCTTTTTGGAGTGCGAGAGTGAGAAAAAGCAGAGTGCCTGTTTGCAAGGCTATGAAAGAGCAGAGCCCGAGTCTTGCTGTTTATCTGCAATGACTGCCAGGGCAAGTGAGTACCAGCAAGACAATTCCTGCCTAGCACCTTCCTTGGAGGAGAGAGAGTGCAACGTTTCATTTTAGCATTTTGGCGCTCACGAGCGAGACAAACTTCTTTGGCTGTTTGCAAGGCTAGGAAAGAGCAGAGCCCGAGTCTTGCTGTTTATCTGCAATGACTGCCAGGGCAAGTGAGGACCAGCAAGACAATTCCTGCCTAGCACCTTCCTTGCAGGAGAGAGAGTGCAACGTTTCATTTTAGCATTTTGGCGCTCATGAGGGAGACAAACTGCTTTGGCTGTTTGCAAGGCTAGGAAAGAGCAGAGCCCAAGTCTTACTGGTTATCTGCAATGACTGCCAGGGCAAGTGAGGACCAGCAAGACAATTCCTGCCTAGTACCTTCCTTGGAGGAGAGAGAGTGCAACGTTTCATTTTGCTTTTTGGAGTGCGAGAGTGAGAAAGAGCAGAGTGCCTGTTTGCAAGGCTAGGAAAGAGCAGAGTCCGAGTCTTGCTGTTTATCTGCAATGTCTGCCAGGGCAAGTGAGTACCAGCAAGACAATTCCTGCCTAGCACCTTCCTTGGAGGAGAGAGAGTGCAACGTTTCATTTTAGCATTTTGGCGCTCACGAGCGAGACAAACTGCTTTGGCTGTTTGCAAGGCTAGGAAAGAGCAGAGCCCGAGTCTTGCTGTTTATCTGCAATGACTGCCAGGGCAAGTGAGGACCAGCAAGACAATTCCTGCCTAGCACCTTCCTTGCAGGAGAGAGAGTGCAACGTTTCATTTTAGCATTTTGGCGCTCATGAGGGAGACAAACTGCTTTGGCTGTTTGCAAGGCTAGGAAAGAGCAGAGCCCAAGTCTTACTGTTTATCTGCAATGACTGCCAGGGCAAGTGAGGACCAGCAAGACAATTCCTGCCTAGCACCTTCCTTGGAGGAGAGAGAGTGCAACGTTTCATTTTGCTTTTTGGAGTGCGAGAGTGAGAAAGAGCAGAGTGCCTGTTTGCAAGGCTAGGAAAGAGCAGAGCCCGAGTCTTGCTGTTTATCTGCAATGTCTGCCAGGGCAAGTGAGTACCAGCAAGACAATTCCTGCCTAGCACCTTCCTTGGAGGAGAGAGAGTGCAACGTTTCATTTTAGCATTTTGGCGCTCACGAGCGAGACAAACTGCTTTGGCTGTTTGCAAGGCTAGGAAAGAGCAGAGCCCGAGTCTTGCTGTTTATCTGCAATGACTGCCAGGGCAAGTGAGGACCAGCAAGACAATTCCTGCCTAGCACCTTCCTTGCAGGAGAGAGAGTGCAACGTTTCATTTTAGCATTTTGGCGCTCATGAGGGAGACAAACTGCTTTGGCTGTTTGCAAGGCTAGGAAAGAGCAGAGCCCAAGTCTTACTGTTTATCTGCAATGACTGCCAGGGCAAGTGAGGACCAGCAAGACAATTCCTGCCTAGCACCTTCCTTGGAGGAGAGAGAGTGCAACGTTTCATTTTAGCATTTTGGCGCTCACGAGGGAGACAAACTGCTTTGGCTGTTTGCAAGGCTAGGAAAGAGCAGAGCCCGAGTCTTGCTGTTTATCTGCAATGAATGCCGGGGAAGTGAGGACCAGCAAGACAATTTCTGCCTAGCACCTTCCTTGGAGGAGAGAGAGTGCAACGTTTCATTTTAGCATTTTGACGCTCACGAGGGAGACAAACTGCTTTGGCTGTTTGCAAGGCTAGGAAAGAGCAGAGCCCCAGTCTTGCTGTTTATCTGCAGTGACTGCCAGGGCAAGTGAGGACCAGCAAGACAATTCCTGCCTAGCACCTTCCTTGGAGGAGAGAGAGAGCAACGTGTCATTTTAGCATTTTGGCGCTCACGAGCGAGACAAACTGCTTTGGCTGTTTGCAAGGCTAGGAAAGAGCAGAGCCCAAGTCTTACTGTTTGTCTGCAATGACTGCCAGGGCAAGTGAGGACCAGCAAGACAATTCCTGCCTAGCACCTTCCTTGGAGGAGAGTGAGTGCAACGTTTCATTTTAGCATTTTGGCGCTCACGAGGGAGACAAACTGCTTTGGCTGTTTGCAAGGCTAGGAAAGAGCAGAGCCCGAGTCTTGCTGTTTATCTGCAATGACTGCCAGGGCAAGTGAGGACCAGCAAGACAATTCCTGCCTAGCACCTTCCTTGGAGGAGAGAGAGTGCAACGTTTCATTTTGCTTTTTGGAGTGCGAGAGTGAGAAAAAGCAGAGTGCCTGTTTGCAAGGCTAGGAAAGAGCAGAGCCCGAGTCTTGCTGTTTATCTGCAATGACTGCCAGGGCAAGTGAGGACCAGCAAGACAATTCCTGCCTAGCACCTTCCTTGGAGGAGAGAGAGTGCAACGTTTCATTTTAGCATTTTGGCGCTCACGAGCGAGACAAACTGCTTTGGCTGTTTGCAAGGCTAGGAAAGAGCAGAGCCCGAGTCTTGCTGTTTATCTGCAATGACTGCCAGGGCAAGTGAGGACCAGCAAGACAATTCCTGCCTAGCACCTTCCTTGCAGGAGAGAGAGTGCAACGTTTCATTTTAGCATTTTGGCGCTCATGAGGGAGACAAACTGCTTTGGCTGTTTGCAAGGCTAGGAAAGAGCAGAGCCCAAGTCTTACTGTTTATCTGCAATGACTGCCAGGGCAAGTGAGGACCAGCAAGACAATTCCTGCCTAGCACCTTCCTTGGAGGAGAGAGAGTGCAACGTTTCATTTTGCTTTTTGGAGTGCGAGAGTGAGAAAGATCAGAGTGCCTGTTTGCAAGGCTAGGAAAGAGCAGAGCCCGAGTCTTGCTGTTTATCTGCAATGTCTGCCAGGGCAAGTGAGTACCAGCAAGACAATTCCTGCCTAGCACCTTCCTTGGAGGAGAGAGAGTGCAACGTTTCATTTTAGCATTTTGGCGCTCACGAGCGAGACAAACTGCTTTGGCTGTTTGCAAGGCTAGGAAAGAGCAGAGCCCGAGTCTTGCTGTTTATCTGCAATGACTGCCAGGGCAAGTGAGGACCAGCAAGACAATTCCTGCCTAGCACCTTCCTTGCAGGAGAGAGAGTGCAACGTTTCATTTTAGCATTTTGGCGCTCATGAGGGAGACAAACTGCTTTGGCTGTTTGCAAGGCTAGGAAAGAGCAGAGCCCAAGTCTTACTGTTTATCTGCAATGACTGCCAGGGCAAGTGAGGACCAGCAAGACAATTCCTGCCTAGCACCTTCCTTGGAGGAGAGAGAGTGCAACGTTTCATTTTGCTTTTTGGAGTGCGAGAGTGAGAAAGAGCAGAGTGCCTGTTTGCAAGGCTAGGAAAGAGCAGAGCCCGAGTCTTGCTGTTTATCTGCAATGTCTGCCAGGGCAAGTGAGTACCAGCAAGACAATTCCTGCCTAGCACCTTCCTTGGAGGAGAGAGAGTGCAACGTTTCATTTTAGCATTTTGGCGCTCACGAGCGACACAACCTGCTTTGGCTGTTTGCAAGGCTAGGAAAGAGCAGAGCCCGAGTCTTGCTGTTTATCTGCAATGACTGCCAGGGCAAGTGAGGACCAGCAAGACAATTCCTGCCTAGCACCTTCCTTGCAGGAGAGAGAGTGCAACGTTTCATTTTAGCATTTTGGCGCTCATGAGGGAGACAAACTGCTTTGGCTGTTTGCAAGGCTAGGAAAGAGCAGAGCCCAAGTCTTACTGTTTATCTGCAATGACTGCCAGGGCAAGTGAGGACCAGCAAGACAATTCCTGCCTAGCACCTTCCTTGGAGGAGAGAGAGTGCAACGTTTCATTTTAGCATTTTGGCGCTCACGAGGGAGACAAACTGCTTTGGCTGTTTGCAAGGCTAGGAAAGAGCAGAGCCCGAGTCTTGCTGTTTATCTGCAATGAATGCCGGGGAAGTGAGGACCAGCAAGACAATTTCTGCCTAGCACCTTCCTTGGAGGAGAGAGAGTGCAACGTTTCATTTTAGCATTTTGACGCTCACGAGGGAGACAAACTGCTTTGGCTGTTTGCAAGGCTAGGAAAGAGCAGAGCCCCAGTCTTGCTGTTTATCTGCAGTGACTGCCAGGGCAAGTGAGGACCAGCAAGACAATTCCTGCCTAGCACCTTCCTTGGAGGAGAGAGAGAGCAACGTGTCATTTTAGCATTTTGGCGCTCACGAGCGAGACAAACTGCTTTGGCTGTTTGCAAGGCTAGGAAAGAGCAGAGCCCAAGTCTTACTGTTTGTCTGCAATGACTGCCAGGGCAAGTGAGGACCAGCAAGACAATTCCTGCCTAGCACCTTCCTTGGAGGAGAGTGAGTGCAACGTTTCATTTTAGCATTTTGGCGCTCACGAGGGAGACAAACTGCTTTGGCTGTTTGCAAGGCTAGGAAAGAGCAGAGCCCGAGTCTTGCTGTTTATCTGCAATGACTGCCAGGGCAAGTGAGGACCAGCAAGACAATTCCTGCCTAGCACCTTCCTTGGAGGAGAGAGAGTGCAACGTTTCATTTTGCTTTTTGGAGTGCGAGAGTGAGAAAGAGCAGAGTGCCTGTTTGCAAGGCTAGGAAAGAGCAGAGCCCGAGTCTTGCTGTTTATCTGCAATGTCTGCCAGGGCAAGTGAGTACCAGCAAGACAATTCCTGCCTAGCACCTTCCTTGGAGGAGAGAGAGTGCAACGTTTCATTTTAGCATTTTGGCGCTCACGAGCGAGACAAACTGCTTTGGCTGTTTGCAAGGCTAGGAAAGAGCAGAGCCCGAGTCTTGCTGTTTATCTGCAATGACTGCCAGGGCAAGTGAGGACCAGCAAGACAATTCCTGCCTAGCACCTTCCTTGCAGGAGAGAGAGTGCAACGTTTCATTTTAGCATTTTGGCGCTCATGAGGGAGACAAACTGCTTTGGCTGTTTGCAAGGCTAGGAAAGAGCAGAGCCCAAGTCTTACTGTTTATCTGCAATGACTGCCAGGGCAAGTGAGGACCAGCAAGACAATTCCTGCCTAGCACCTTCCTTGGAGGAGAGAGAGTGCAACGTTTCATTTTGCTTTTTGGAGTGCGAGAGTGAGAAAGAGCAGAGTGCCTGTTTGCAAGGCTAGGAAAGAGCAGAGCCCGAGTCTTGCTGTTTATCTGCAATGTCTGCCAGGGCAAGTGAGTACCAGCAAGACAATTCCTGCCTAGCACCTTCCTTGGAGGAGAGAGAGTGCAACGTTTCATTTTAGCATTTTGGCGCTCACGAGCGAGACAACCTGCTTTGGCTGTTTGCAAGGCTAGGAAAGAGCAGAGCCCGAGTCTTGCTGTTTATCTGCAATGACTGCCAGGGCAAGTGAGGACCAGCAAGACAATTCCTGCCTAGCACCTTCCTTGCAGGAGAGAGAGTGCAACGTTTCATTTTAGCATTTTGGCGCTCATGAGGGAGACAAACTGCTTTGGCTGTTTGCAAGGCTAGGAAAGAGCAGAGCCCAAGTCTTACTGTTTATCTGCAATGACTGCCAGGGCAAGTGAGGACCAGCAAGACAATTCCTGCCTAGCACCTTCCTTGGAGGAGAGAGAGTGCAACGTTTCATTTTAGCATTTTGGCGCTCACGAGGGAGACAAACTGCTTTGGCTGTTTGCAAGGCTAGGAAAGAGCAGAGCCCGAGTCTTGCTGTTTATCTGCAATGAATGCCGGGGAAGTGAGGACCAGCAAGACAATTTCTGCCTAGCACCTTCCTTGGAGGAGAGAGAGTGCAACGTTTCATTTTAGCATTTTGACGCTCACGAGGGAGACAAACTGCTTTGGCTGTTTGCAAGGCTAGGAAAGAGCAGAGCCCCAGTCTTGCTGTTTATCTGCAGTGACTGCCAGGGCAAGTGAGGACCAGCAAGACAATTCCTGCCTAGCACCTTCCTTGGAGGAGAGAGAGAGCAACGTGTCATTTTAGCATTTTGGCGCTCACGAGCGAGACAAACTGCTTTGGCTGTTTGCAAGGCTAGGAAAGAGCAGAGCCCAAGTCTTACTGTTTGTCTGCAATGACTGCCAGGGCAAGTGAGGACCAGCAAGACAATTCCTGCCTAGCACCTTCCTTGGAGGAGAGTGAGTGCAACGTTTCATTTTAGCATTTTGGCGCTCACGAGGGAGACAAACTGCTTTGGCTGTTTGCAAGGCTAGGAAAGAGCAGAGCCCGAGTCTTGCTGTTTATCTGCAATGACTGCCAGGGCAAGTGAGGACCAGCAAGACAATTCCTGCCTAGCACCTTCCTTGGAGGAGAGAGAGTGCAACGTTTCATTTTGCTTTTTGGAGTGCGAGAGTGAGAAAAAGCAGAGTGCCTGTTTGCAAGGCTAGGAAAGAGCAGAGCCCGAGTCTTGCTGTTTATCTGCAATGTCTGCCAGGGCAAGTGAGGACCAGCAAGACAATTCCTGCCTAGCACCTTCCTTGGAGGAGAGAGAGAGCAACGTGTTATTTTAGCATTTTGGCGCTCACGAGCGAGACAAACTGCTTTGGCTGTTTGCAAGGCTAGGAAAGAGCAGAGCCCAAGTCTTACTGTTTATCTGCAATGACTGCCAGGGCAAGTGAGGACCAGCAAGACAATTCCTGCCTAGCACCTTCCTTGGAGGAGAGAGAGTGCAACGTTTCATTTTAGCATTTTGGCGCTCACGAGGGAGACAAACTGCTTTGGCTGTTTGCAAGGCTAGGAAAGAGCAGAGCCCGAGTCTTGCTGTTTATCTGCAATGACTGCCAGGGCAAGTGAGGACCAGCAAGACAATTCCTGCCTAGCACCTTCCTTGGAGGAGAGAGAGTGCAACGTTTCATTTTAGCATTTTGGCGCTCACGAGGGAGACAAATTGCTTTGGCTGTTTCAAAGGCTACGAAAGAGCAGAGCCCCAGTCTTGCTGTTTATCTGCAATGACTGCCAGGGCAAGTGAGGACCAGCAAGACAATTCCTGCCTAGCACCTTCCTTGGAGGAGAGAGAGTGCAACGTTTCATTTTAGAATTTTGGCGCTCACGAGGGAGACTAATTGCTTTGGCTGTTTCAAAGGCTAGGAAAGAGCAGAGCCCCAGTCTTGCTGTTTATCTGCAATGACTGCCAGGGCAAGTGAGGACCAGCAAGACAATTCCTGCCTAGCACCTTCCTTGGAGGAGAGAGAGTGCAACGTTTCATTTTAGCATTTTGGCGCTCACGAGGGAGACTAATTGCTTTGGCTGTTTCAAAGGCTAGGAAAGAGCAGAGCCCCAGTCTTGCTGTTTATCTGCAATGACTGCCAGGGCAAGTGAGGACCAGCAAGACAATTCCTGCCTAGCACCTTCCTTGGAGGAGAGAGAGTGCAACGTTTCATTTTAGCATTTTGGCGCTCACGAGCGAGACAAACTGCTTTGGCTGTTTGCAAGGCTAGGAAAGAGCAGAGCCCGAGTCTTGCTGTTTATCTGCAATGAATGCCGGGGAAGTGAGGACCAGCAAGACAATTCCTGCCTAGCACCTTCCTTGGAGGAGAGAGAGTGCAACGTTTCATTTTAGCATTTTGACGCTCACGAGGGAGACAAACTGCTTTGGCTGTTTGCAAGGCTAGGAAAGAGCAGAGCCCCAGTCTTGCTGTTTATCTGCAGTGACTGCCAGGGCAAGTGAGGACCAGCAAGACAATTCCTGCCTAGCACCTTCCTTGGAGGAGAGAGAGTGCAACGTTTCATTTTGCTTTTTGGAGTGCGAGAGTGAGAAAGAGCAGAGTGCCTGTTTGCAAGGCTAGGAAAGAGCAGAGCCCGAGTCTTGCTGTTTATCTGCAATGTCTGCCAGGGCAAGTGAGGACCAGCAAGACAATTCCTGCCTAGCACCTTCCTTGGAGGAGAGAGAGAGCAACGTGTCATTTTAGCATTTTGGCGCTCACGAGCGAGACAAACTGCTTTGGCTGTTTGCAAGGCTAGGAAAGAGCAGACCCCAAGTCTTACTGTTTATCTGCAATGACTGCCAGGGCAAGTGAGGACCAGCAAGACAATTCCTGCCTAGCACCTTCCTTGGAGGAGAGTGAGTGCAACGTTTCATTTTAGCATTTTGGCGCTCACGAGGGAGACAAACTGCTTTGGCTGTTTGCAAGGCTAGGAAAGAGCAGAGCCCGAGTCTTGCTGTTTATCTGCAATGACTGCCAGGGCAAGTGAGGACCAGCAAGACAATTCCTGCCTAGCACCTTCCTTGGAGGAGAGAGAGTGCAACGTTTCATTTTGCTTTTTGGAGTGCGAGAGTGAGAAAAAGCAGAGTGCCTGTTTGCAAGGCTAGGAAAGAGCAGAGCCCGAGTCTTGCTGTTTATCTGCAATGACTGCCAGGGCAAGTGAGGACCAGCAAGACAATTCCTGCCTAGCACCTTCCTTGGAGGAGAGAGAGTGCAACGTTTCATTTTAGCATTTTGGCGCTCACGAGCGAGACAAACTGCTTTGGCTGTTTGCAAGGCTAGGAAAGAGCAGAGCCCAAGTCTTACTGTTTATCTGCAATGACTGCCAGGGCAAGTGAGGACCAGCAAGACAATTCCTGCCTAGCACCTTCCTTGGAGGAGAGAGAGTGCAACGTTTCATTTTAGCATTTTGGCGCTCACGAGGGAGACAAACTGCTTTGGCTGTTTGCAAGGCTAGGAAAGAGCAGAGCCCGAGTCTTGCTGTTTATCTGCAATGACTGCCAGGGCAAGTGAGGACCAGCAAGACAATTCCTGCCTAGCACCTTCCTTGGAGGAGAGAGAGTGCAACGTTTCATTTTAGCATTTTGACGCTCACGAGGGAGACAAACTGCTTTGGCTGTTTGCAAGGCTAGGAAAGAGCAGAGCCCCAGTCTTGCTGTTTATCTGCAGTGACTGCCAGGGTAAGTGAGGACCAGCAAGAAAATTCCTGCCTAGCACCTTCCTTGGAGGAGAGAGAGTGCAACGTTGCTTTTTGCTTTTTGGAGTGCGAGAGTGAGAAAGAGCAGAGTGCCTGTTTGCAAGGCTAGGAAAGAGCAGAGCCCGAGTCTTGCTGTTTATCTGCAATGTCTGCCAGGGCAAGTGAGGACCAGCAAGACAATTCCTGCCTAGCACCTTCCTTGGAGGAGAGAGAGAGCAACGTGTCATTTTAGCATTTTGGCGCTCACGAGCGAGACAAACTGCTTTGGCTGTTTGCAAGGCTAGGAAAGAGCAGAGCCCAAGTCTTACTGTTTATCTGCAATGACTGCCAGGGCAAGTGAGGACCAGGAAGACAATTCCGGCCTAGAACCTTCCTTGGAGGAGAGAGAGTGCAACGTTTCATTTTAGCATTTTGGCGCTCACGAGGGAGACAAACTGCTTTGGCTGTTTGCAAGGCTAGGAAAGAGCAGAGCCCGAGTCTTGCTGTTTATCTGCAATGACTGCCAGGGCAAGTGAGGACCAGCAAGACAATTCCTGCCTAGCACCTTCCTTGCAGGAGAGAGAGTGCAACGTTTCATTTTAGCATTTTGGCGCTCACGAGGGAGACAAATTGCTTTGGCTGTTTCAAAGGCTACGAAAGAGCAGAGCCCCAGTCTTGCTGTTTATCTGCAATGACTGCCAGGGCAAGTGAGGACCAGCAAGACAATTCCTGCCTAGCACCTTCCTTGGAGGAGAGAGAGTGCAACGTTTCATTTTAGCATTTTGGCGCTCACGAGGGAGACTAATTGCTTTGGCTGTTTCAAAGGCTAGGAAAGAGCAGAGCCCCAGTCTTGCTGTTTATCTGCAATGACTGCCAGGGCAAGTGAGGACCAGCAAGACAATTCCTGCCTAGCACCTTCCTTGCAGGAGAGAGAGTGCAACGTTTCATTTTAGCATTTTGACGCTCACGAGGGAGACAAACTGCTTTGGCTGTTTGCAAGGCTAGGAAAGAGCAGAGCCCCAGTCTTGCTGTTTATCTGCAGTGACTGCCAGGGTAAGTGAGGACCAGCAAGAAAATTCCTGCCTAGCACCTTCCTTGGAGGAGAGAGAGTGCAACGTTTCATTTTGCTTTTTGGAGTGCGAGAGTGAGAAAGAGCAGAGTGCCTGTTTGCAAGGCTAGGAAAGAGCAGAGCCCGAGTCTTGCTGTTTATCTGCAATGTCTGCCAGGGCAAGTGAGGACCAGCAAGACAATTCCTGCCTAGCACCTTCCTTGGAGGAGAGAGAGAGCAACGTGTCATTTTAGCATTTTGGCGCTCACGAGCGAGACAAACTGCTTTGGCTGTTTGCAAGGCTAGGAAAGAGCAGAGCCCAAGTCTTACTGTTTATCTGCAATGACTGCCAGGGCAAGTGAGGACCAGGAAGACAATTCCGGCCTAGAACCTTCCTTGGAGGAGAGAGAGTGCAACGTTTCATTTTAGCATTTTGGCGCTCACGAGGGAGACAAACTGCTTTGGCTGTTTGCAAGGCTAGGAAAGAGCAGAGCCCGAGTCTTGCTGTTTATCTGCAATGACTGCCAGGGCAAGTGAGGACCAGCAAGACAATTCCTGCCTAGCACCTTCCTTGGAGGAGAGAGAGTGCAACGTTTCATTTTAGCATTTTGGCGCTCACGAGGGAGACAAATTGCTTTGGCTGTTTCAAAGGCTACGAAAGAGCAGAGCCCCAGTCTTGCTGTTTATCTGCAATGACTGCCAGGGCAAGTGAGGACCAGCAAGACAATTCCTGCCTAGCACCTTCCTTGGAGGAGAGAGAGTGCAACGTTTCATTTTAGCATTTTGGCGCTCACGGGGGAGACTAATTGCTTTGGCTGTTTCAAAGGCTAGGAAAGAGCAGAGCCCCAGTCTTGCTGTTTATCTGCAATGACTGCCAGGGCAAGTGAGGACCAGCAAGACAATTCCTGCCTAGCACCTTCCTTGCAGGAGAGAGAGTGCAACGTTTCATTTTAGCATTTTGACGCTCACGAGGGAGACAAACTGCTTTGGCTGTTTGCAAGGCTAGGAAAGAGCAGAGCCCCAGTCTTGCTGTTTATCTGCAGTGACTGCCAGGGCAAGTGAGGACCAGCAAGACAATTCCTGCCTAGCACCTTCCTTGGAGGAGAGAGAGTGCAACGTTTCATTTTGCTTTTTGGAGAGCGAGAGTGAGAAAGAGCAGAGTGCCTGTTTGCAAGGCTAGGAAAGAGCAGAGCCCCACTCTTGCTGTTTATCTGCAATGTCTGCCAGGGCAAGTGAGGACCAGCAAGACAATTCCTGCCTAGCACCTTCCTTGGAGGAGAGAGAGAGCAACGTGTCATTTTAGCATTTTGGCGCTCACGAGCGAGACAAACTGCTTTGGCTGTTTGCAAGGCTAGGAAAGAGCAGAGCCCAAGTCTTACTGTTTATCTGCAATGACTGCCAGGGCAAGTGAGGACCAGCAAGACAATTCCTGCCTAGCACCTTCCTTGGAGGAGAGAGAGTGCAACGTTTCATTTTAGCATTTTGGCGCTCACGAGGGAGACAAACTGCTTTGGCTGTTTGCAAGGCTAGGAAAGAGCAGAGCCCGAGTCTTGCTGTTTATCTGCAATGACTGCCAGGGCAAGTGAGGACCAGCAAGACAATTCCTGCCTAGCACCTTCCTTGGAGGAGAGAGAGTGCAACGTTTCATTTTAGCATTTTGGCGCTCACGAGGGAGACAAATTGCTTTGGCTGTTTCAAAGGCTACGAAAGAGCAGAGCCCCAGTCTTGCTGTTTATCTGCAATGACTGCCAGGGCAAGTGAGGACCAGCAAGACAATTCCTGCCTAGCACCTTCCTTGGAGGAGAGAGAGTGCAACGTTTCATTTTAGCATTTTGGCGCTCACGAGGGAGACTAATTGCTTTGGCTGTTTCAAAGGCTAGGAAAGAGCAGAGCCCCAGTCTTGCTGTTTATCTGCAATGACTGCCAGGGCAAGTGAGGACCAGCAAGACAATTCCTGCCTAGCACCTTCCTTGCAGGAGAGAGAGTGCAACGTTTCATTTTAGCATTTTGGCGCTCACGAGGGAGACAAACTGCTTTGGCTGTTTGCAAGGCTAGGAAAGAGCAGAGCCCGAGTCTTGCTGTTTATCTGCAATGACTGCCAGGGCAAGTGAGGACCAGCAAGACAATTCCTGCCTAGCACCTTCCTTGGAGGAGAGAGAGTGCAACGTTTCATTTTAGCATTTTGGCGCTCACGAGCGAGACAAACTGCTTTGGCTGTTTGCAAGGCTAGGAAAGAGCAGAGCCCCAGTCTTGCTGTTTATCTGCAATGACTGCCAGGGCAAGTGAGGACCAGCAAGACAATTCCTGCCTAGCACCTTCCTTGGAGGAGAGAGAGTGCAACGTTTCATTTTAGCATTTTGGCGCTCACGAGGGAGACAAACTGCTTTGGCTGTTTGCAAGGCTAGGAAAGAGCAGAGCCCGAGTCTTGCTGTTTATCTGCAATGACTGCCAGGGCAAGTGAGGACCAGCAAGACAATTCCTGCCTAGCACCTTCCTTGGAGGAGAGAGAGTGCAACGTTTCATTTTAGCATTTTGGCGCTCACGAGCGAGACAAACTGCTTTGGCTGCTTGCAAGGCTAGGAAAGAGCAGAGCCCCAGTCTTGCTGTTTATCTGCAATGACTGCCAGGGCAAGTGAGGACCAGCAAGACAATTCCTGCCTAGCACCTTCCTTGGAGGAGAGAGAGTGCAACGTTTCATTTTAGCATTTTGGCGCTCACGAGGGAGACAAATTGCTTTGGCTGTTTCAAAGGCTACGAAAGAGCAGAGCCCCAGTCTTGCTGTTTATCTGCAATGACTGCCAGGGCAAGTGAGGACCAGCAAGACAATTCCTGCCTAGCACCTTCCTTGCAGGAGAGAGAGTGCAACGTTTCATTTTAGCATTTTGGCGCTCACGAGGGAGACTAATTGCTTTGGCTGTTTCAAAGGCTAGGAAAGAGCAGAGCCCCAGTCTTGCTGTTTATCTGCAATGACTGCCAGGGCAAGTGAGGACCAGCAAGACAATTCCTGCCTAGCACCTTCCTTGCAGGAGAGAGAGTGCAACGTTTCATTTTAGCATTTTGACGCTCACGAGGGAGACAAACTGCTTTGGCTGTTTGCAAGGCTAGGAAAGAGCAGAGCCCCAGTCTTGCTGTTTATCTGCAGTGACTGCCAGGGCAAGTGAGGACCAGCAAGACAATTCCTGCCTAGCACCTTCCTTGGAGGAGAGAGAGTGCAACGTTTCATTTTGCTTTTTGGAGAGCGAGAGTGAGAAAGAGCAGAGTGCCTGTTTGCAAGGCTAGGAAAGAGCAGAGCCCCACTCTTGCTGTTTATCTGCAATGTCTGCCAGGGCAAGTGAGGACCAGCAAGACAATTCCTGCCTAGCACCTTCCTTGGAGGAGAGAGAGAGCAACGTGTCATTTTAGCATTTTGGCGCTCACGAGCGAGACAAACTGCTTTGGCTGTTTGCAAGGCTAGGAAAGAGCAGAGCCCAAGTCTTACTGTTTATCTGCAATGACTGCCAGGGCAAGTGAGGACCAGCAAGACAATTCCTGCCTAGCACCTTCCTTGGAGGAGAGAGAGTGCAACGTTTCATTTTAGCATTTTGGCGCTCACGAGGGAGACAAACTGCTTTGGCTGTTTGCAAGGCTAGGAAAGAGCAGAGCCCGAGTCTTGCTGTTTATCTGCAATGACTGCCAGGGCAAGTGAGGACCAGCAAGACAATTCCTGCCTAGCACCTTCCTTGGAGGAGAGAGAGTGCAACGTTTCATTTTAGCATTTTGGCGCTCACGAGGGAGACAAATTGCTTTGGCTGTTTCAAAGGCTACGAAAGAGCAGAGCCCCAGTCTTGCTGTTTATCTGCAATGACTGCCAGGGCAAGTGAGGACCAGCAAGACAATTCCTGCCTAGCACCTTCCTTGGAGGAGAGAGAGTGCAACGTTTCATTTTAGCATTTTGGCGCTCACGAGGGAGACTAATTGCTTTGGCTGTTTCAAAGGCTAGGAAAGAGCAGAGCCCCAGTCTTGCTGTTTATCTGCAATGACTGCCAGGGCAAGTGAGGACCAGCAAGACAATTCCTGCCTAGCACCTTCCTTGCAGGAGAGAGAGTGCAACGTTTCATTTTAGCATTTTGGCGCTCACGAGGGAGACAAACTGCTTTGGCTGTTTGCAAGGCTAGGAAAGAGCAGAGCCCGAGTCTTGCTGTTTATCTGCAATGACTGCCAGGGCAAGTGAGGACCAGCAAGACAATTCCTGCCTAGCACCTTCCTTGGAGGAGAGAGAGTGCAACGTTTCATTTTAGCATTTTGGCGCTCACGAGCGAGACAAACTGCTTTGGCTGTTTGCAAGGCTAGGAAAGAGCAGAGCCCCAGTCTTGCTGTTTATCTGCAATGACTGCCAGGGCAAGTGAGGACCAGCAAGACAATTCCTGCCTAGCACCTTCCTTGGAGGAGAGAGAGTGCAACGTTTCATTTTAGCATTTTGGCGCTCACGAGGGAGACAAACTGCTTTGGCTGTTTGCAAGGCTAGGAAAGAGCAGAGCCCGAGTCTTGCTGTTTATCTGCAATGACTGCCAGGGCAAGTGAGGACCAGCAAGACAATTCCTGCCTAGCACCTTCCTTGGAGGAGAGAGAGTGCAACGTTTCATTTTAGCATTTTGGCGCTCACGAGCGAGACAAACTGCTTTGGCTGCTTGCAAGGCTAGGAAAGAGCAGAGCCCCAGTCTTGCTGTTTATCTGCAATGACTGCCAGGGCAAGTGAGGACCAGCAAGACAATTCCTGCCTAGCACCTTCCTTGGAGGAGAGAGAGTGCAACGTTTCATTTTAGCATTTTGGCGCTCACGAGGGAGACAAATTGCTTTGGCTGTTTCAAAGGCTACGAAAGAGCAGAGCCCCAGTCTTGCTGTTTATCTGCAATGACTGCCAGGGCAAGTGAGGACCAGCAAGACAATTCCTGCCTAGCACCTTCCTTGCACAGAGAGAGTGCAACGTTTCATTTTAGCATTTTGGCGCTCACGAGGGAGACTAATTGCTTTGGCTGTTTCAAAGGCTAGGAAAGAGCAGAGCCCCAGTCTTGCTGTTTATCTGCAATGACTGCCAGGGCAAGTGAGGACCAGCAAGACAATTCCTGCCTAGCACCTTCCTTGGAGGAGAGAGAGTGCAACGTTTCATTTTAGCATTTTGACGCTCACGAGGGAGACAAACTGCTTTGGCTGTTTGCAAGGCTAGGAAAGAGCAGAGCCCCAGTCTTGCTGTTTATCTGCAGTGACTGCCAGGGCAAGTGAGGACCAGCAAGACAATTCCTGCCTAGCACCTTCCTTGGAGGAGAGAGTGCAACGTTTCATTTTAGCATTTTGGCGCTCACGAGGGAGACAAACTGCTTTGGCTGTTTGCAAGGCTAGGAAAGAGCAGAGCCCGAGTCTTGCTGTTTATCTGCAATGACTGCCAGGGCAAGTGAGGACCAGCAAGACAATTCCTGCCTAGCACCTTCCTTGGAGGAGAGAGAGTGCAACGTTTCATTTTGCTTTTTGGAGTGCGAGAGTGAGAAAAAGCAGAGTGCCTGCTTGCAAGGCTAGGAAAGAGCAGAGCCCCACTCTTGCTGTTTATCTGCAATGTCTGCCAGGGCAAGTGAGGACCAGCAAGACAATTCCTGCCTAGCACCTTCCTTGGAGGAGAGAGAGTGCAACGTTTCATTTTAGCATTTTGGCGCTCACGAGCGAGACAAACTGCTTTGGCTGTTTGCAAGGCTAGGAAAGAGCAGAGCCCAAGTCTTACTGTTTATCTGCAATGACTGCCAGGGCAAGTGAGGACCAGGAAGACAATTCCTGCCTAGCACCTTCCTTGGAGGAGAGAGAGTGCAACGTTTCATTTTAGCATTTTGGCGCTCACGAGGGAGACAAACTGCTTTGGCTGTTTGCAAGGCTAGGAAAGAGCAGAGCCCGAGTCTTGCTGTTTATCTGCAATGACTGCCAGGGCAAGTGAGGACCAGCAAGACAATTCCTGCCTAGCACCTTCCTTGGAGGAGAGAGAGTGCAACGTTTCATTTTAGCATTTTGGCGCTCACGAGGGAGACAAATTGCTTTGGCTGTTTCAAAGGCTACGAAAGAGCAGAGCCCCAGTCTTGCTGTTTATCTGCAATGACTGCCAGGGCAAGTGAGGACCAGCAAGACAATTCCTGCCTAGCACCTTCCTTGGAGGAGAGAGAGTGCAACGTTTCATTTTAGCATTTTGGCGCTCACGAGGGAGACTAATTGCTTTGGCTGTTTCAAAGGCTAGGAAAGAGCAGAGCCCCAGTCTTGCTGTTTATCTGCAATGACTGCCAGGGCAAGTGAGGACCAGCAAGACAATTCCTGCCTAGCACCTTCCTTGCAGGAGAGAGAGTGCAACGTTTCATTTTAGCATTTTGACGCTCACGAGGGAGACAAACTGCTTTGGCTGTTTGCAAGGCTAGGAAAGAGCAGAGCCCCAGTCTTGCTGTTTATCTGCAGTGACTGCCAGGGCAAGTGAGGACCAGCAAGACAATTCCTGCCTAGCACCTTCCTTGGAGGAGAGAGAGTGCAACGTTTCATTTTGCTTTTTGGAGAGCGAGAGTGAGAAAGAGCAGAGTGCCTGTTTGCAAGGCTAGGAAAGAGCAGAGCCCCACTCTTGCTGTTTATCTGCAATGTCTGCCAGGGCAAGTGAGGACCAGCAAGACAATTCCTGCCTAGCACCTTCCTTGGAGGAGAGAGAGAGCAACGTGTCATTTTAGCATTTTGGCGCTCACGAGCGAGACAAACTGCTTTGGCTGTTTGCAAGGCTAGGAAAGAGCAGAGCCCAAGTCTTACTGTTTATCTGCAATGACTGCCAGGGCAAGTGAGGACCAGCAAGACAATTCCTGCCTAGCACCTTCCTTGGAGGAGAGAGAGTGCAACGTTTCATTTTAGCATTTTGGCGCTCACGAGGGAGACAAACTGCTTTGGCTGTTTGCAAGGCTAGGAAAGAGCAGAGCCCGAGTCTTGCTGTTTATCTGCAATGACTGCCAGGGCAAGTGAGGACCAGCAAGACAATTCCTGCCTAGCACCTTCCTTGGAGGAGAGAGAGTGCAACGTTTCATTTTAGCATTTTGGCGCTCACGAGGGAGACAAATTGCTTTGGCTGTTTCAAAGGCTACGAAAGAGCAGAGCCCCAGTCTTGCTGTTTATCTGCAATGACTGCCAGGGCAAGTGAGGACCAGCAAGACAATTCCTGCCTAGCACCTTCCTTGGAGGAGAGAGAGTGCAACGTTTCATTTTAGCATTTTGGCGCTCACGAGGGAGACTAATTGCTTTGGCTGTTTCAAAGGCTAGGAAAGAGCAGAGCCCCAGTCTTGCTGTTTATCTGCAATGACTGCCAGGGCAAGTGAGGACCAGCAAGACAATTCCTGCCTAGCACCTTCCTTGCAGGAGAGAGAGTGCAACGTTTCATTTTAGCATTTTGGCGCTCACGAGGGAGACAAACTGCTTTGGCTGTTTGCAAGGCTAGGAAAGAGCAGAGCCCGAGTCTTGCTGTTTATCTGCAATGACTGCCAGGGCAAGTGAGGACCAGCAAGACAATTCCTGCCTAGCACCTTCCTTGGAGGAGAGAGAGTGCAACGTTTCATTTTAGCATTTTGGCGCTCACGAGCGAGACAAACTGCTTTGGCTGTTTGCAAGGCTAGGAAAGAGCAGAGCCCCAGTCTTGCTGTTTATCTGCAATGACTGCCAGGGCAAGTGAGGACCAGCAAGACAATTCCTGCCTAGCACCTTCCTTGGAGGAGAGAGAGTGCAACGTTTCATTTTAGCATTTTGGCGCTCACGAGGGAGACAAACTGCTTTGGCTGTTTGCAAGGCTAGGAAAGAGCAGAGCCCGAGTCTTGCTGTTTATCTGCAATGACTGCCAGGGCAAGTGAGGACCAGCAAGACAATTCCTGCCTAGCACCTTCCTTGGAGGAGAGAGAGTGCAACGTTTCATTTTAGCATTTTGGCGCTCACGAGCGAGACAAACTGCTTTGGCTGCTTGCAAGGCTAGGAAAGAGCAGAGCCCCAGTCTTGCTGTTTATCTGCAATGACTGCCAGGGCAAGTGAGGACCAGCAAGACAATTCCTGCCTAGCACCTTCCTTGGAGGAGAGAGAGTGCAACGTTTCATTTTAGCATTTTGGCGCTCACGAGGGAGACAAATTGCTTTGGCTGTTTCAAAGGCTACGAAAGAGCAGAGCCCCAGTCTTGCTGTTTATCTGCAATGACTGCCAGGGCAAGTGAGGACCAGCAAGACAATTCCTGCCTAGCACCTTCCTTGCACAGAGAGAGTGCAACGTTTCATTTTAGCATTTTGGCGCTCACGAGGGAGACTAATTGCTTTGGCTGTTTCAAAGGCTAGGAAAGAGCAGAGCCCCAGTCTTGCTGTTTATCTGCAATGACTGCCAGGGCAAGTGAGGACCAGCAAGACAATTCCTGCCTAGCACCTTCCTTGGAGGAGAGAGAGTGCAACGTTTCATTTTAGCATTTTGACGCTCACGAGGGAGACAAACTGCTTTGGCTGTTTGCAAGGCTAGGAAAGAGCAGAGCCCCAGTCTTGCTGTTTATCTGCAGTGACTGCCAGGGCAAGTGAGGACCAGCAAGACAATTCCTGCCTAGCACCTTCCTTGGAGGAGAGAGTGCAACGTTTCATTTTAGCATTTTGGCGCTCACGAGGGAGACAAACTGCTTTGGCTGTTTGCAAGGCTAGGAAAGAGCAGAGCCCGAGTCTTGCTGTTTATCTGCAATGACTGCCAGGGCAAGTGAGGACCAGCAAGACAATTCCTGCCTAGCACCTTCCTTGGAGGAGAGAGAGTGCAACGTTTCATTTTGCTTTTTGGAGTGCGAGAGTGAGAAAAAGCAGAGTGCCTGCTTGCAAGGCTAGGAAAGAGCAGAGCCCCACTCTTGCTGTTTATCTGCAATGTCTGCCAGGGCAAGTGAGGACCAGCAAGACAATTCCTGCCTAGCACCTTCCTTGGAGGAGAGAGAGTGCAACGTTTCATTTTAGCATTTTGGCGCTCACGAGCGAGACAAACTGCTTTGGCTGTTTGCAAGGCTAGGAAAGAGCAGAGCCCAAGTCTTACTGTTTATCTGCAATGACTGCCAGGGCAAGTGAGGACCAGGAAGACAATTCCTGCCTAGCACCTTCCTTGGAGGAGAGAGAGTGCAACGTTTCATTTTAGCATTTTGGCGCTCACGAGGGAGACAAACTGCTTTGGCTGTTTGCAAGGCTAGGAAAGAGCAGAGCCCGAGTCTTGCTGTTTATCTGCAATGACTGCCAGGGCAAGTGAGGACCAGCAAGACAATTCCTGCCTAGCACCTTCCTTGGAGGAGAGAGAGTGCAACGTTTCATTTTAGCATTTTGGCGCTCACGAGGGAGACAAATTGCTTTGGCTGTTTCAAAGGCTACGAAAGAGCAGAGCCCCAGTCTTGCTGTTTATCTGCAATGACTGCCAGGGCAAGTGAGGACCAGCAAGACAATTCCTGCCTAGCACCTTCCTTGGAGGAGAGAGAGTGCAACGTTTCATTTTAGCATTTTGGCGCTCACGAGGGAGACTAATTGCTTTGGCTGTTTCAAAGGCTAGGAAAGAGCAGAGCCCCAGTCTTGCTGTTTATCTGCAATGTCTGCCAGGGCAAGTGAGGACCAGCAAGACAATTCCTGCCTAGCACCTTCCTTGCAGGAGAGAGAGTGCAACGTTTCATTTTAGCATTTTGACGCTCACGAGGGAGACAAACTGCTTTGGCTGTTTGCAAGGCTAGGAAAGAGCAGAGCCCCAGTCTTGCTGTTTATCTGCAGTGACTGCCAGGGCAAGTGAGGACCAGCAAGACAATTCCTGCCTAGCACCTTCCTTGGAGGAGAGAGAGTGCAACGTTTCATTTTGCTTTTTGGAGAGCGAGAGTGAGAAAGAGCAGAGTGCCTGTTTGCAAGGCTAGGAAAGAGCAGAGCCCCACTCTTGCTGTTTATCTGCAATGTCTGCCAGGGCAAGTGAGGACCAGCAAGACAATTCCTGCCTAGCACCTTCCTTGGAGGAGAGAGAGAGCAACGTGTCATTTTAGCATTTTGGCGCTCACGAGCGAGACAAACTGCTTTGGCTGTTTGCAAGGCTAGGAAAGAGCAGAGCCCAAGTCTTACTGTTTATCTGCAATGACTGCCAGGGCAAGTGAGGACCAGCAAGACAATTCCTGCCTAGCACCTTCCTTGGAGGAGAGAGAGTGCAACGTTTCATTTTAGCATTTTGGCGCTCACGAGGGAGACAAACTGCTTTGGCTGTTTGCAAGGCTAGGAAAGAGCAGAGCCCGAGTCTTGCTGTTTATCTGCAATGACTGCCAGGGCAAGTGAGGACCAGCAAGACAATTCCTGCCTAGCACCTTCCTTGGAGGAGAGAGAGTGCAACGTTTCATTTTAGCATTTTGGCGCTCACGAGGGAGACAAATTGCTTTGGCTGTTTCAAAGGCTACGAAAGAGCAGAGCCCCAGTCTTGCTGTTTATCTGCAATGACTGCCAGGGCAAGTGAGGACCAGCAAGACAATTCCTGCCTAGCACCTTCCTTGGAGGAGAGAGAGTGCAACGTTTCATTTTAGCATTTTGGCGCTCACGAGGGAGACTAATTGCTTTGGCTGTTTCAAAGGCTAGGAAAGAGCAGAGCCCCAGTCTTGCTGTTTATCTGCAATGACTGCCAGGGCAAGTGAGGACCAGCAAGACAATTCCTGCCTAGCACCTTCCTTGCAGGAGAGAGAGTGCAACGTTTCATTTTAGCATTTTGGCGCTCACGAGCGAGACAAACTGCTTTGGCTGTTTGCAAGGCTAGGAAAGAGCAGAGCCCGAGTCTTGCTGTTTATCTGCAATGACTGCCAGGGCAAGTGAGGACCAGCAAGACAATTCCTGCCTAGCACCTTCCTTGGAGGAGAGAGAGTGCAACGTTTCATTTTAGCATTTTGGCGCTCACGAGCGAGACAAACTGCTTTGGCTGTTTGCAAGGCTAGGAAAGAGCAGAGCCCCAGTCTTGCTGTTTATCTGCAATGACTGCCAGGGCAAGTGAGGACCAGCAAGACAATTCCTGCCTAGCACCTTCCTTGGAGGAGAGAGAGTGCAACGTTTCATTTTAGCATTTTGGCGCTCACGAGGGAGACAAACTGCTTTGGCTGTTTGCAAGGCTAGGAAAGAGCAGAGCCCGAGTCTTGCTGTTTATCTGCAATGACTGCCAGGGCAAGTGAGGACCAGCAAGACAATTCCTGCCTAGCACCTTCCTTGGAGGAGAGAGAGTGCAACGTTTCATTTTAGCATTTTGGCGCTCACGAGCGAGACAAACTGCTTTGGCTGCTTGCAAGGCTAGGAAAGAGCAGAGCCCGAGTCTTGCTGTTTATCTGCAATGACTGCCAGGGCAAGTGAGGACCAGCAAGACAATTCCTGCCTAGCACCTTCCTTGGAGGAGAGAGAGTGCAACGTTTCATTTTAGCATTTTGGCGCTCACGAGGGAGACAAATTGCTTTGGCTGTTTCAAAGGCTACGAAAGAGCAGAGCCCCAGTCTTGCTGTTTATCTGCAATGACTGCCAGGGCAAGTGAGGACCAGCAAGACAATTCCTGCCTAGCACCTTCCTTGCAGGAGAGAGAGTGCAACGTTTCATTTTAGCATTTTGGCGCTCACGAGGGAGACTAATTGCTTTGGCTGTTTCAAAGGCTAGGAAAGAGCAGAGCCCCAGTCTTGCTGTTTATCTGCAATGACTGCCAGGGCAAGTGAGGACCAGCAAGACAATTCCTGCCTAGCACCTTCCTTGGAGGAGAGAGAGTGCAACGTTTCATTTTAGCATTTTGACGCTCACGAGGGAGACAAACTGCTTTGGCTGTTTGCAAGGCTAGGAAAGAGCAGAGCCCCAGTCTTGCTGTTTATCTGCAGTGACTGCCAGGGCAAGTGAGGACCAGCAAGACAATTCCTGCCTAGCACCTTCCTTGGAGGAGAGAGTGCAACGTTTCATTTTAGCATTTTGGCGCTCACGAGGGAGACAAACTGCTTTGGCTGTTTGCAAGGCTAGGAAAGAGCAGAGCCCGAGTCTTGCTGTTTATCTGCAATGACTGCCAGGGCAAGTGAGGACCAGCAAGACAATTCCTGCCTAGCACCTTCCTTGGAGGAGAGAGAGTGCAACGTTTCATTTTGCTTTTTGGAGTGCGAGAGTGAGAAAAAGCAGAGTGCCTGCTTGCAAGGCTAGGAAAGAGCAGAGCCCCACTCTTGCTGTTTATCTGCAATGTCTGCCAGGGCAAGTGAGGACCAGCAAGACAATTCCTGCCTAGCACCTTCCTTGGAGGAGAGAGAGTGCAACGTTTCATTTTAGCATTTTGGCGCTCACGAGCGAGACAAACTGCTTTGGCTGTTTGCAAGGCTAGGAAAGAGCAGAGCCCCACTCTTGCTGTTTATCTGCAATGACTGCCAGGGCAAGTGAGGACCAGCAAGACAATTCCTGCCTAGCACCTTCCTTGGAGGAGAGAGAGTGCAACGTTTCATTTTAGCATTTTGGCGCTCACGAGGGAGACAAACTGCTTTGGCTGTTTGCAAGGCTAGGAAAGAGCAGAGCCCCAGTCTTGCTGTTTATCTGCAGTGACTGCCAGGGCAAGTGAGGACCAGCAAGACAATTCCTGCCTAGCACCTTCCTTGGAGGAGAGAGAGTGCAACGTTTCATTTTGCTTTTTGGAGTGCGAGAGTGAGAAAAAGCAGAGTGCCTGTTTGCAAGGCTAGGAAAGAGCGGAGCCCGAGTCTTGCTGTTTATCTGCAATGTCTGCCAGGGCAAGTGAGGACCAGCAAGACAATTCCTGCCTAGCACCTTCCTTGGAGGAGAGAGAGTGCAACGTTTCATTTTAGCATTTTGGCGCTCACGAGCGAGACAAACTGCTTTGGCTGTTTGCAAGGCTAGGAAAGAGCAGAGCCCGAGTCTTGCTGTTTATCTGCAATGAATGCCGGGGAAGTGAGGACCAGCAAGACAATTCCTGCCTAGCACCTTCCTTGGAGGAGAGAGAGTGCAACGTTTCATTTTAGCATTTTGGCGCTCACGAGGGAGACAAACTTCTTTGGCTGTTTGCAAGGCTAGGAAAGAGCAGAGCCCAAGTCTTACTGTTTATCTGCAATGACTGCCAGGGCAAGTGAGGACCAGCAAGACAATTCCTGCCTAGCACCTTCCTTGGAGGAGAGAGAGTGCAACGTTTCATTTTAGCATTTTGGCGCTCACGAGCGAGACAAACTGCTTTGGCTGTTTGCAAGGCTAGGAAAGAGCAGAGACCGAGTCTTGCTGTTTATCTGCAATAACTGCCAGGGCAAGTGAGGACCAGCAAGACAATTCCTGCCTAGCACCTTCCTTGGAAGACAGAGACTGCAACGTTTCATTTTGCTTTTTGGAGTGCGAGAGTGAGAAAGAGCAGAGTGCCTGTTTGCAAGGCTAGGAAAGAGCAGAGCCCGAGTCTTGCTGTTTATCTGCAATGTCTGCCAGGGCAAGTGAGGACCAGCAAGACAATTCCTGCCTAGCACCTTCCTTGGAATAGAGAGAGAGAAACGTGTCATTTTAGCATTTTGGCGCTCACGAGCGAGACAAACTGCTTTGGCTGTTTGCAAGGCTAGGAAAGAGCAGAGCCCAAGTCTTACTGTTTATCTGCAATGACTGCCAGGGCAAGTGAGGACCAGCAAGACAATTCCTGCCTAGCACCTTCCTTGGAGGAGAGTGAGTGCAACGTTTCATTTTAGCATTTTGGCGCTCACGAGGGAGACAAACTGCTTTGGCTGTTTGCAAGGCTAGGAAAGAGCAGAGCCCGAGTCTTGCTGTTTATCTGCAATGACTGCCAGGGCAAGTGAGGACCAGCAAGACAATTCCTGCCTAGCACCTTCCTTGGAGGAGAGAGAGTGCAACGTTTCATTTTAGCATTTTGGCGCTCACGAGGGAGACAAACTGCTTTGGCTGTTTGCAAGGCTAGGAAAGAGCAGAGCCCCACTCTTGCTGTTTATCTGCAATGACTGCCAGGGCAAGTGAGGACCAGCAAGACAATTCCTGCCTAGCACCTTCCTTGGAAGAGAGAGAGAGCAACGTGTCATTTTAGCATTTTGGCGCTCACGAGCGAGACAAACTGCTTTGGCTGTTTGCAAGGCTAGGAAAGAGCAGAGCCCAAGTCTTACTGTTTATCTGCAATGACTGCCAGGGCAAGTGAGGACCAGCAAGACAATTCCTGCCTAGAACCTTCCTTGGAGGAGAGAGAGTGCAACGTTTCATTTTAGCATTTTGGCGCTCACGAGGGAGACAAACTGCTTTGGCTGTTTGCAAGGCTAGGAAAGAGCAGAGCCCGAGTCTTGCTGTTTATCTGCAATGACTGCCAGGGCAAGTGAGGACCAGCAAGACAATTCCTGCCTAGCACCTTCCTTGGAGGAGAGAGAGTGCAACGTTTCATTTTAGCATTTTGACGCTCACGAGGGAGACAAACTGCTTTGGCTGTTTGCAAGGCTAGGAAAGAGCAGAGCCCCAGTCTTGCTGTTTATCTGCAGTGACTGCCAGGGTAAGTGAGGACCAGCAAGAAAATTCCTGCCTAGCACCTTCCTTGGAGGAGAGAGAGTGCAACGTTTCATTTTGCTTTTTGGAGTGCGAGAGTGAGAAAGAGCAGAGTGCCTGTTTGCAAGGCTAGGAAAGAGCAGAGCCCGAGTCTTGCTGTTTATCTGCAATGTCTGCCAGGGCAAGTGAGGACCAGCAAGACAATTCCTGCCTAGCACCTTCCTTGGAGGAGAGAGAGAGCAACGTGTCATTTTAGCATTTTGGCGCTCACGAGCGAGACAAACTGCTTTGGCTGTTTGCAAGGCTAGGAAAGAGCAGAGCCCAAGTCTTACTGTTTATCTGCAATGACTGCCAGGGCAAGTGAGGACCAGGAAGACAATTCCTGCCTAGCACCTTCCTTGGAGGAGAGAGAGTGCAACGTTTCATTTTAGCATTTTGGCGCTCACGAGGGAGACAAACTGCTTTGGCTGTTTGCAAGGCTAGGAAAGAGCAGAGCCCGAGTCTTGCTGTTTATCTGCAATGACTGCCAGGGCAAGTGAGGACCAGCAAGACAATTCCTGCCTAGCACCTTCCTTGGAGGAGAGAGAGTGCAACGTTTCATTTTAGCATTTTGGCGCTCACGAGGGAGACAAATTGCTTTGGCTGTTTCAAAGGCTACGAAAGAGCAGAGCCCCAGTCTTGCTGTTTATCTGCAATGACTGCCAGGGCAAGTGAGGACCAGCAAGACAATTCCTGCCTACAACCTTCCTTGGAGGAGAGAGAGTGCAACGTTTCATTTTAGCATTTTGGCGCTCACGAGGGAGACTAATTGCTTTGGCTGTTTCAAAGGCTAGGAAAGAGCAGAGCCCCAGTCTTGCTGTTTATCTGCAATGACTACCAGGGCAAGTGAGGACCAGCAAGACAATTCCTGCCTAGCACCTTCCTTGCAGGAGAGAGAGTGCAACGTTTCATTTTAGCATTTTGACGCTCAAGAGGGAGACAAACTGCTTTGGCTGTTTGCAAGGCTAGGAAAGAGCAGAGCCCCAGTCTTGCTGTTTATCTGCAGTGACTGCCAGGGCAAGTGAGGACCAGCAAGACAATTACTGCCTAGCACCTTCCTTGGAGGAGAGAGAGTGTAACGTTTCATTTTGCTTTTTGGAGTGCGAGAGTGAGAAAGAGCAGAGTGCCTGTTTGCAAGGCTAGGAAAGAGCAGAGCCCCACTCTTGCTGTTTATCTGCAATGTCTGCCAGGGCAAGTGAGGACCAGCAAGACAATTCCTGCCTAGCACCTTCCTTGGAGGAGAGAGAGAGCAACGTGTCATTTTAGCATTTTGGCGCTCACGAGCGAGACAAACTGCTTTGGCTGTTTGCAAGGCTAGGAAAGAGCAGAGCCCAAGTCTTACTGTTTATCTGCAATGACTGCCAGGGCAAGTGAGGACCAGCAAGACAATTCCTGCCTAGCACCTTCCTTGGAGGAGAGAGAGTGCAACGTTTCATTTTAGCATTTTGGCGCTCACGAGGGAGACAAACTGCTTTGGCTGTTTGCAAGGCTAGGAAAGAGCAGAGCCCGAGTCTTGCTGTTTATCTGCAATGACTGCCAGGGCAAGTGAGGACCAGCAAGACAATTCCTGCCTAGCACCTTCCTTGGAGGAGAGAGAGTGCAACGTTTCATTTTAGCATTTTGGCGCTCACGAGGGAGACAAACTGCTTTGGCTGTTTGCAAGGCTAGGAAAGAGCAGAGCCCCAGTCTTGCTGTTTCTCTGCAATAACTGCCAGGGCAAGTGAGGACCAGCAAGACAATTCCTGCCTAGCACCTTCCTTGGAGGAGAGAGAGTGCCACGTTTCATTTTGCTTTTTGGAGTGCGAGAGTGAGAAAAAGCAGAGTGCCTGTTTGCAAGGCTAGGAAAGAGCAGAGCCCGAGTCTTGCTGTTTATCTGCAATGTCTGCCAGGGCAAGTGAGGAGCAGCAAGACAATTCCTGCCTAGCACCTTCCTTGGAGGAGAGAGAGTGCAACGTTTCATTTTAGCATTTTGGCGCTCACGAGCGAGACAAACTGCTTTGGCTGTTTGCAAGGCTAGGAAAGAGCAGAGCCCGAGTCTTGCTGTTTATCTGCAATGACTGCCAGGGCAAGTGAGGACCAGGAAGACAATTCCTGCCTAGCACCTTCCTTGGAGGAGAGAGAGTGCAACGTTTCATTTTAGCATTTTGGCGCTCACGAGCGAGACAAACTGCTTTGGCTGTTTGCAAGGCTAGGAAAGAGCAGAGCCCGAGTCTTGCTGTTTATCTGCAATGAATGCCGGGGAAGTGAGGACCAGCAAGACAATTCCTGCCTAGCACCTTCCTTGGAGGAGAGAGAGTGTAACGTTTCATTTTAGCATTTTGGCGCTCACGAGGGAGACAGACTGCTTTGGCTGTTTGCAAGGCTAGGAAAGAGCAGAGACCGAGTCTTGCTGTTTATCTGCAATGACTGCCAGGGCAAGTGAGGACCAGCAAGACAATTCCTGCCTAGCACCTTCCTTGGAGGAGAGAGAGTGCAACGTTTCATTTTAGCATTTCGGCGCTCACGAGGGAGACAAAATGCTTTGGCTGTTTCAAAGGCTAGGAAAGAGCAGAGCCCGAGTCTTGCTGTTTATCTGCAATGAATGCCGGGGAAGTGAGGACCAGCAAGACAATTCCTGCCTAGCACCTTCCTTGGAGGAGAGAGAGTGCAACGTTTCATTTTAGCATTTTGGCGCTCACGAGGGAGACAAACTGCTTTGGCTGTTTGCAAGGCTAGGAAAGAGCAGAGCCCAAGTCTTACTGTTTATCTGCAATGACTGCCAGGGCAAGTGAGGACCAGCAAGACAATTCCTGCCTAGCACCTTCCTTGGAGGAGAGAGAGTGCAACGTTTCATTTTAGCATTTTGGCGCTCACGAGGGAGACAGACTGCTTTGGCTGTTTGCAAGGCTAGGAAAGAGCAGAGACCGAGTCTTGCTGTTTATCTGCAATAACTGCCAGGGCAAGTGAGGACCAGCAAGACAATTCCTGCCTAGCACCTTCCTTGGAAGACAGAGACTGCAACGTTTCATTTTGCTTTTTGGAGTGCGAGAGTGAGAAAGAGCAGAGTGCCTGTTTGCAAGGCTAGGAAAGAGCAGAGCCCGAGTCTTGCTGTTTATCTGCAATGACTGCCAGGGCAAGTGAGGAGCAGCAAGACAATTCCTGCCTAGCACCTTCCTTGGAGGAGAGAGAGTGCAACGTTTCATTTTAGCATTTTGGCGCTCACGAGCGAGACAAACTGCTTTGGCTGTTTGCAAGACTAGGAAAGAGCAGAGCCCGAGTCTTGCTGTTTATCTGCAATGAATGCCAGGGGAAGTGAGGACCAGCAAGTCAATTCCTGCCTAGCACCTTCCTTGGAGGAGAGAGAGTGCAACGTTTCATTTTAGCATTTTGGCGCTCACGAGGGAGACAAACTGCTTTGGCTGTTTGCAAGGCTAGGAAAGAGCAGAGCCCCAGTCTTGCTGTTTATCTGCAGTGACTGCCAGGGCAAGTGAGGACCAGCAAGACAATTCCTGCCTAGCACCTTCCTTGGAGGAGAGAGAGTGCAACGTTTCATTTTGCTTTTTGGAGTGCGAGAGTGAGAAAAAGCAGAGTGCCTGTTTGCAAGGCTAGGAAAGAGCAGAGCCCGAGTCTTGCTGTTTATCTGCAATGTCTGCCAGGGCAAGTGAGGACCAGCAAGACAATTCCTGCCTAGCACCTTCCTTGGAGGAGAGAGAGTGCAACGTTTCATTTTAGCATTTTGGCGCTCACGAGCGAGACAAACTGCTTTGGCTGTTTGCAAGGCTAGGAAAGAGCAGAGCCCGAGTCTTGCTGTTTATCTGCAATGACTGCCAGGGCAAGTGAGGACCAGGAAGACAATTCCAGCCTAGCACCTTCCTTGGAGGAGAGAGAGTGCAACGTTTCATTTTAGCATTTTGGCGCTCACGAGCGAGACAAACTGCTTTGGCTGTTTGCAAGGCTAGGAAAGAGCAGAGCCCGAGTCTTGCTGTTTATCTGCAATGAATGCCGGGGAAGTGAGGACCAGCAAGACAATTCCTGCCTAGCACCTTCCTTGGAGGAGAGAGAGTGCAACGTTTCATTTTAGCATTTTGGCGCTCACGAGGGAGACAAACTGCTTTGGCTGTTTGCAAGGCTAGGAAAGAGCAGAGCCCAAGTCTTACTGTTTATCTGCAATGACTGCCAGGGCAAGTGAGGACCAGCAAGACAATTCCTGCCTAGCACCTTCCTTGGACGACAGAGACTGCAACGTTTCATTTTAGCATTTTGGCGCTCACGAGCGAGACAAACTGCTTTGGCTGTTTGCAAGGCTAGGAAAGAGCAGAGACCGAGTCTTGCTGTTTATCTGCAATGACTGCCAGGGCAAGTGAGGACCAGCAAGACAATTCCTGCCTAGCACCTTCCTTGGAGGAGAGAGAGTGCAACGTTTCATTTTAGCATTTCGGCGCTCACGAGGGAGACAAAATGCTTTGGCTGTTTCAAAGGCTAGGAAAGAGCAGAGCCCCAGTCTTGCTGTTTATCTGCAATAACTGCCAGGGCAAGTGAGGACCAGCAAGACAATTCCTGCCTAGCACCTTCCTTGGAAGACAGAGACTGCAACGTTTCATTTTGCTTTTTGGAGTGCGAGAGTGAGAAAGAGCAGAGTGCCTGTTTGCAAGGCTAGGAAAGAGCAGAGCCCGAGTCTTGCTGTTTATCTGCAATGACTGCCAGGGCAAGTGAGGAGCAGCAAGACAATTCCTGCCTAGCACCTTCCTTGGAGGAGAGAGAGTGCAACGTTTCATTTTAGCATTTTGGCGCTCACGAGGGAGACAAACTGCTTTGGCTGTTTGCAAGGCTAGGAAAGAGCAGAGCCCCAGTCTTGCTGTTTATCTGCAGTGACTGCCAGGGCAAGTGAGGACCAGCAAGACAATTCCTGCCTAGCACCTTCCTTGGAGGAGAGAGAGTGCAACGTTTCATTTTGCTTTTTGGAGTGCGAGAGTGAGAAAAAGCAGAGTGCCTGTTTGCAAGGCTAGGAAACAGTAGAGCCCCACTCTTGCTGTTTATCTGCAATGTCTGCCAGGGCAAGTGAGGACCAGCAAGACAATTCCTGCCTAGCACCTTCCTTGGAGGAGAGAGAGTGCAACGTTTCATTTTAGCATTTTGGCGCTCACGAGCGAGACAAACTGCTTTGGCTGTTTGCAAGGCTAGGAAAGAGCAGAGCCCGAGTCTTGCTGTTTATCTGCAATGACTGCCAGGGCAAGTGAGGACCAGGAAGACAATTCCTGCCTAGCACCTTCCTTGCAGGAGAGAGAGTGCAACGTTTCATTTTAGCATTTTGGCGCTCACGAGGGAGACAAACTGCTTTGGCTGTTTGCAAGGCTAGGAAAGAGCAGAGCCCGAGTCTTGCTGTTTATCTGCAATGAATGCCGGGGAAGTGAGGACCAGCAAGACAATTCCTGCCTAGCACCTTCCTTGGAGGAGAGAGAGTGCAACGTTTCATTTTAGCATTTTGGCGCTCACGAGGGAGACAAACTGCTTTGGCTGTTTGCAAGGCTAGGAAAGAGCAGAGCCCAAGTCTTACTGTTTATCTGCAATGACTGCCAGGGCAAGTGAGGACCAGCAAGACAATTCCTGCCTAGCACCTTCCTTGGAGGAGAGAGAGTGCAACGTTTCATTTTAGCATTTTGGCGCTCACGAGCGAGACAAACTGCTTTGGCTGTTTGCAAGGCTAGGAAAGAGCAGAGCCCGAGTCTTGCTGTTTATCTGCAATGAATGCCGGGGAAGTGAGGACCAGCAAGACAATTCCTGCCTAGCACCTTCCTTGGAGGAGAGAGAGTGCAACGTTTCATTTTAGCATTTTGACGCTCACGAGGGAGACAAACTGCTTTGGCTGTTTGCAAGGCTAGGAAAGAGCAGAGCCCCAGTCTTGCTGTTTATCTGCAGTGACTGCCAGGGCAAGTGAGGACCAGCAAGACAATACCTGCCTAGCACCTTCCGTGGAGGAGAGAGAGTGCAACGTTTCATTTTGCTTTTTGTAGTGCGAGAGTGAGAAAGAGCAGAGTGCCTGTTTGCAAGGCTAGGAAAGAGCAGAGCCCCACTCTTGCTGTTTCTCTGCAATGTCTGCCAGGGCAAGTGAGGACCAGCAAGACAATTCCTGCCTAGCACCTTCCTTGGAGGAGAGAGAGTGCAACGTTTCATTTTAGCATTTTGGCGCTCACGAGCGAGACAAACTGCTTTGGCTGTTTGCAAGGCTAGGAAAGAGCAGAGCCCGTCTTGCTGTTTATCTGCAATGACTGCCAGGGCAAGTGAGGACCAGCAAGACAATTCCTGCCTAGCACCTTCCTTGGAGGAGAGAGAGTGCAACGTTTCATTTTAGCATTTTGGCGCTCACGAGGGAGACAAATTGCTTTGGCTGTTTCAAAGGCTACGAAAGAGTAGAGCCCCAGTCTTGCTGTTTATCTGCAATGACTGCCAGGGCAAGTGAGGACCAGCAAGACAATTCCTGCCTAGCACCTTCCTTGCAGGAGAGAGAGTGCAACGTTTCATTTTAGCATTTTGGCGCTCACGAGGGAGACTAATTTCTTTGGCTGTTTCAAAGGCTAGGAAAGAGCAGAGCCCCAGTCTTGCTGTTTATCTGCAATGACTGCCAGGGCAAGTGAGGACCAGCAAGACAATTCCTGCCTAGCACCTTCCTTGCAGGAGGGAGAGTGCAACGTTTCATTTTAGCATTTTGGCGCTCACGAGCGAGACAAACTGCTTTGGCTGTTTGCAAGGCTAGGAAAGAGCAGAGCCCGAGTCTTGCTGTTTATCTGCAATGACTGCCAGGGCAAGTGAGGACCAGCAAGACAATTCCTGCCTAGCACCTTCCTTGGAGGAGAGAGAGTGCAACGTTTCATTTTAGCATTTTGACGCTCACGAGGGAGACAAACTGCTTTGGCTGTTTGCAAGGCTAGGAAAGAGCAGAGCCCCAGTCTTGCTGTTTATCTGCAGTGACTGCCAGGGCAAGTGAGGACCAGCAAGACAATTCCTGCCTAGCACCTTCCTTGCAGGAGAGAGAGTGCAACGTTTCATTTTAGCATTTTGGCGCTCACGAGGGAGACAAACTGCTTTGGCTTTTTGCAAGGCTAGGAAAGAGCAGAGCCCGAGTCTTGCTGTTTATCTGCAATGACTGCCAGGGCAAGTGAGGACCAGCAAGACAATTCCTGCCTAGCACCTTCCTTGGAGGAGAGAGAGTGCAACGTTTCATTTTGCTTTTTGGAGTGCGAGAGTGAGAAAAAGCAGAGTGCCTGTTTGCAAGGCTAGGAAAGAGCAGAGCCCGAGTCTTGCTGTTTATCTGCAATGTCTGCCAGGGCAAGTGAGGACCAGCAAGACAATTCCTGCCTAGCACCTTCCTTGGAGGAGAGAGAGAGCAACGTGTCATTTTAGCATTTTGGCGCTCACGAGCGAGACAAACTGCTTTGGCTGTTTGCAAGGCTAGGAAAGAGCAGAGCCCAAGTCTTACTGTTTATCTGCAATGACTGCCAGGGCAAGTGAGGACCAGCAAGACAATTCCTGCCTAGCACCTTCCTTAGAGGAGAGTGAGTGCAACGTTTCATTTTAGCATTTTGGCGCTCACGAGGGAGACAAACTGCTTTGGCTGTTTGCAAGGCTAGGAAAGAGCAGAGCCCGAGTCTTGCTGTTTATCTGCAATGACTGCCAGGGCAAGTGAGGACCAGCAAGACAATTCCTGCCTAGCACCTTCCTTGCAGGAGGGAGAGTGCAACGTTTCATTTTAGCATTTTGGCGCTCACGAGCGAGACAAACTGCTTTGGCTGTTTGCAAGGCTAGGAAAGAGCAGAGCCCCAGTCTTGCTGTTTATCTGCAATGACTGCCAGGGCAAGTGAGGACCAGCAAGACAATTCCTGCCTAGCACCTTCCTTGCAGGAGAGAGAGTGCAACGTTTCATTTTAGCATTTTGGCGCTCATGAGGGAGACAAACTGCTTTGGCTGTTTGCAAGGCTAGGAAAGAGCAGAGCCCAAGTCTTACTGTTTATCTGCAATGACTGCCAGGGCAAGTGAGGACCAGCAAGACAATTCCTGCCTAGCACCTTCCTTGGAGGAGAGAGAGTGCAACGTTTCATTTTAGCATTTTGACGCTCACGAGGGAGACAAACTGCTTTGGCTGTTTGCAAGGCTAGGAAAGAGCAGAGCCCCAGTCTTGCTGTTTATCTGCAGTGACTGCCAGGGCAAGTGAGGACCAGCAAGACAATTCCTGCCTAGCACCTTCCTTGGAGGAGAGAGAGTGCAACGTTTCATTTTAGCATTTTGGCGCTCACGAGGGAGACAAACTGCTTTGGCTGTTTGCAAGGCTAGGAAAGAGCAGAGCCCCAGTCTTGCTGTTTATCTGCAATGACTGCCAGGGCAAGTGAGGACCAGCAAGACAATTCCTGCCTAGCACCTTCCTTGGAGGAGAGAGAGTGCAACGTTTCATTTTGCTTTTTGGAGTGCGAGAGTGAGAAAAAGCAGAGTGCCTATTTGCAAGGCTAGGAATGAGCAGAGCCCGAGTCTTGCTGTTTATCTGCAATGACTGCCAGGGCAAGTGAGGACCAGCAAGACAATTCCTGCCTAGCACCTTCCTTGGAGGAGAGAGAGTGCAACGTTTCATTTTAGCATTTTGGCGCTCACGAGCGAGACAAACTGCTTTGGCTGTTTGCAAGGCTAGGAAAGAGCAGAGCCCCAGTCTTGCTGTTTATCTTCAATGACTGCCAGGGCAAGTGAGGACCAGCAAGACAATTCCTGCCTAGCACCTTCCTTGGAGGAGAGAGAGTGCAACGTTTCATTTTAGCATTTTGGCGCTCACGAGCGAGACAAACTGCTTTGGCTGCTTGCAAGGCTAGGAAAGAGCAGAGCCCCAGTCTTGCTGTTTATCTGCAATGACTGCCAGGGCAAGTGAGGACCAGCAAGACAATTCCTGCCTAGCACCTTCCTTGGAGGAGAGAGAGTGCAACGTTTCATTTTAGCATTTTGGCGCTCACGAGGGAGACAAATTGCTTTGGCTGTTTCAAAGGCTACGAAAGAGTAGAGCCCCAGTCTTGCTGTTTATCTGCAATGACTGCCAGGGCAAGTGAGGACCAGCAAGACAATTCCTGCCTAGCACCTTCCTTGCAGGAGAGAGAGTGCAACGTTTCATTTTAGCATTTTGGCGCTCACGAGGGAGACTAATTGCTTTGGCTGTTTCAAAGGCTAGGAAAGAGCAGAGCCCCAGTCTTGCTGTTTATCTGCAATGACTGCCAGGGCAAGTGAGGACCAGGAAGACAATTCCTGCCTAGCACCTTCCTTGCAGGAGAGAGAGTGCAACGTTTCATTTTAGCATTTTGGCGCTCACGAGGGAGACAAACTGCTTTGGCTGTTTGCAAGGCTAGGAAAGAGCAGAGCCCGAGTCTTGCTGTTTATCTGCAATGACTGCCAGGGCAAGTGAGGACCAGCAAGACAATTCCTGCCTAGCACCTTCCTTGGAGGAGAGAGAGTGCAACGTTTCATTTTGCTTTTTGGAGTGCGAGAGTGAGAAAAAGCAGAGTGCCTGTTTGCAAGGCTAGGAAAGAGCAGAGCCCGAGTCTTGCTGTTTATCTGCAATGACTGCCAGGGCAAGTGAGTACCAGCAAGACAATTCCTGCCTAGCACCTTCCTTGGAGGAGAGAGAGTGCAACGTTTCATTTTAGCATTTTGGCGCTCACGAGCGAGACAAACTGCTTTGGCTGTTTGCAAGGCTAGGAAAGAGCAGAGCCCCAGTCTTGCTGTTTATCTGCAATGACAGCCAGGGCAAGTGAGGACCAGCAAGACAATTCCTGCCTAGCACCTTCCTTGCAGGAGAGAGAGTGCAACGTTTCATTTTAGCATTTTGGCGCTCATGAGGGAGACAAACTGCTTTGGCTGTTTGCAAGGCTAGGAAAGAGCAGAGCCCAAGTCTTACTGTTTATCTGCAATGACTGCCAGGGCAAGTGAGGACCAGCAAGACAATTCCTGCCTAGCACCTTCCTTGGAGGAGAGAGAGTGCAACGTTTCATTTTAGCATTTTGGCGCTCACGAGCGAGACAAACTTCTTTGGCTGTTTGCAAGGCTAGGAAAGAGCAGAGCCCGAGTCTTGCTGTTTATCTGCAATGAATGCCGGGGAAGTGAGGACCAGCAAGACAATTCCTGCCTAGCACCTTCCTTGGAGGAGAGAGAGTGCAACGTTTCATTTTGCTTTTTGGAGTGCGAGAGTGAGAAAAAGCAGAGTGCCTGTTTGCAAGGCTAGGAAAGAGCAGAGCCCGAGTCTTGCTGTTTATCTGCAATGACTGCCAGGGCAAGTGAGTACCAGCAAGACAATTCCTGCCTAGCACCTTCCTTGGAGGAGAGAGAGTGCAACGTTTCATTTTAGCATTTTGGCGCTCACGAGCGAGACAAACTGCTTTGGCTGTTTGCAAGGCTAGGAAAGAGCAGAGCCCCAGTCTTGCTGTTTATCTGCAATGACAGCCAGGGCAAGTGAGGACCAGCAAGACAATTCCTGCCTAGCACCTTCCTTGCAGGAGAGAGAGTGCAACGTTTCATTTTAGCATTTTGGCGCTCATGAGGGAGACAAACTGCTTTGGCTGTTTGCAAGGCTAGGAAAGAGCAGAGCCCAAGTCTTACTGTTTATCTGCAATGACTGCCAGGGCAAGTGAGGACCAGCAAGACAATTCCTGCCTAGCACCTTCCTTGGAGGAGAGAGAGTGCAACGTTTCATTTTAGCATTTTGGCGCTCACGAGCGAGACAAACTGCTTTGGCTGTTTGCAAGGCTAGGAAAGAGCAGAGCCCGAGTCTTGCTGTTTATCTGCAATGAATGCCGGGGAAGTGAGGACCAGCAAGACAATTCCTGCCTAGCACCTTCCTTGGAGGAGAGAGAGTGCAACGTTTCATTTTGCTTTTTGGAGTGCGAGAGTGAGAAAAAGCAGAGTGCCTGTTTGCAAGGCTAGGAAAGAGCAGAGCCCGAGTCTTGCTGTTTATCTGCAATGACTGCCAGGGCAAGTGAGGACCAGCAAGACAATTCCTGCCTAGCACCTTCCTTGGAGGAGAGAGAGTGCAACGTTTCATTTTAGCATTTTGACGCTCACGAGGGAGAGAAACTGCTTTGGCTGTTTGCAAGGCTAGGAAAGAGCAGAGCCCCAGTCTTGCTGTTTATCTGCAATGACAGCCAGGGCAAGTGAGGACCAGCAAGACAATTCCTGCCTAGCACCTTCCTTGCAGGAGAGAGAGTGCAACGTTTCATTTTAGCATTTTGACGCTCATGAGGGAGACAAACTGCTTTGGCTGTTTGCAAGGCTAGGAAAGAGCAGAGCCCAAGTCTTACTGTTTATCTGCAATGACTGCCAGGGCAAGTGAGGACCAGCAAGACAATTCCTGCCTAGCACCTTCCTTGGAGGAGAGAGAGTGCAACGTTTCATTTTAGCATTTTGGCGCTCACGAGCGAGACAAACTGCTTTGGCTGTTTGCAAGGCTAGGAAAGAGCAGAGCCCGAGTCTTGCTGTTTATCTGCAATGAATGCCGGGGAAGTGAGGACCAGCAAGACAATTCCTGCCTAGCACCTTCCTTGGAGGAGAGAGAGTGCAACGTTTCATTTTAGCATTTTGATGCTCACGAGGGAGACAAACTGCTTAGGCTGTTTGCAAGGCTAGGAAAGAGCAGAGCCCCAGTCTTGCTGTTTATCTGCAGTGACTGCCAGGGCAAGTGAGGACCAGCAAGACAATTCCTGCCTAGCACCTTCCTTGGAGGAGAGAGAGTGCAACGTTTCATTTTGCTTTTTGGAGTGCGAGAGTGAGAAAGAGCAGAGTGCCTGTTTGCAAGGCTAGGAAAGAGCAGAGCCCGAGTCTTGCTGTTTATCTGCAATGTCTGCCAGGGCAAGTGAGGATCAGCAAGACAATTCCTGCCTAGCACCTTCCTTGGAGGAGAGAGAGAGCAACGTGTCATTTTAGCATTTTGGCGCTCACGAGCGAGACAAACTGCTTTGGCTGTTTGCAAGGCTAGGAAAGAGCAGAGCCCAAGTCTTACTGTTTATCTGCAATGACTGCCAGGGCAAGTGAGGACCAGCAAGACAATTCCTGCCTAGCACCTTCCTTAGAGGAGAGTGAGTGCAACGTTTCATTTTAGCATTTTGGCGCTCACGAGGGAGACAAACTGCTTTGGCTGTTTGCAAGGCTAGGAAAGAGCAGAGCCCGAGTCTTGCTGTTTATCTGCAATGACTGCCAGGGCAAGTGAGGACCAGCAAGACAATTCCTGCCTAGCACCTTCCTTGGAGGAGAGAGAGTGCAACGTTTCATTTTAGCATTTTGGCGCTCACGAGGGAGACAAATTGCTTTGGCTGTTTCAAAGGCTACGAAAGAGCAGAGCCCCAGTCTTGCTGTTTATCTGCAATGACTGCCAGGGCAAGTGAGGACCAGCAAGACAATTCCTGCCTAGCACCTTCCTTGGAGGAGAGAGAGTGCAACGTTTCATTTTAGCATTTTGGCGCTCACGAGGGAGACTAATTGCTTTGGCTGTTTCAAAGGCTAGGAAAGAGCAGAGCCCCAGTCTTGCTGTTTATCTGCAATGACTGCCAGGGCAAGTGAGGACCAGCAAGACAATTCCTGCCTAGCACCTTCCTTGGAGGAGAGAGAGTGCAACGTTTCATTTTAGCATTTTGGCGCTCACGAGGGAGACAAACTGCTTTGGCTGTTTGCAAGGCTAGGAAAGAGCAGAGCCCGAGTCTTGCTGTTTATCTGCAATGACTGCCAGGGCAAGTGAGGACCAGCAAGACAATTCCTGCCTAGCACCTTCCTTGGAGGAGAGAGAGTGCAACGTTTCATTTTAGCATTTTGGCGCTCACGAGGGAGACCAATTGCTTTGGCTGTTTCAAAGGCTACGAAAGAGCAGAGCCCCAGTCTTGCTGTTTATCTGCAATGACTGCCAGGGCAAGTGAGGACCAGCAAGACAATTCCTGCCTAGCACCTTCCTTGGAGGAGAGAGAGTGCAACGT
Source organism: Phaethon aethereus (assembly GCF_964289735.1). Lineage (NCBI taxonomy): Eukaryota > Metazoa > Chordata > Aves > Phaethontiformes > Phaethontidae > Phaethon > Phaethon aethereus. Next base: position 284,487 of record NW_028114311.1, on the reverse strand, counting down.
TTCATTTTAGCATTTTGGCGCTCACGAGGGAGACTAATTGCTTTGGCTGTTTCAAAGGCTAGGAAAGAGCAGAGCCCCAGTCTTGCTGTTTATCTGCAATGACTGCCAGGGCAAGTGAGGACCAGCAAGACAATTCCTGCCTAGCACCTTCCTTGCAGGAGAGAGAGTGCAACGATTCATTTTAGCATTTTGGCGCTCACGAGCGAGACAAACTGCTTTGGCTGTTTGCAAGGCTAGGAAAGAGCAGAGCCCGAGTCTTGCTGTTTGTCTGCAATGAATGCCAGGGCAAGTGAGGACCAGCAAGACAATTCCTGCCTAGCACCTTCCTTGGAGGAGAGAGAGTGCAACGTTTCATTTTGCTTTTTGGAGTGCGAGAGTGAGAAAAAGCAGAGTGCCTGTTTGCAAGGCTAGGAAAGAGCAGAGCCCGAGTCTTGCTGTTTATCTGCAATGACTGCCAGGGCAAGTGAGGACCAGCAAGACAATTCCTGCCTAGCACCTTCCTTGGAGGAGAGAGAGTGCAACGTTTCATTTTAGCATTTTGGCGCTCACGAGCGACACAAACTGCTTTGGCTGTTTGCAAGGCTAGGAAAGAGCAGAGCCCGAGTCTTGCTGTTTATCTGCAATGAATGCCGGGGAAGTGAGGACCAGCAAGACAATTCCTGCCTAGCACCTTCCTTGGAGGAGAGAGAGTGCAACGTTTCATTTTAGCATTTTGGCGCTCACGAGGGAGACAAACTGCTTTGGCTGTTTGCAAGGCTAGGAAAGAGCAGAGCCCGAGTCTTGCTGTTTATCTGCAATGACTGCCAGGGCAAGTGAGGACCAGCAAGACAATTCCTGCCTAGCACCTTCCTTGGAGGAGAGAGAGTGCAACGTTTCATTTTAGCATTTTGGCGCTCACGAGCGAGACAAACTGCTTTGGCTGCTTGCAAGGCTAGGAAAGAGCAGAGCCCCAGTCTTGCTGTTTATCTGCAATGACTGCCAGGGCAAGTGAGGACCAGCAAGACAATTCCTGCCTAGCACCTTCCTTGGAGGATAGAGAGTGCAACGTTTCATTTTAGCATTTTGGCGCTCACGAGGGAGACAAATTGCTTTGGCTGTTTGCAAGGCTAGGAAAGAGCAGAGCCCCAGTCTTGCTGTTTATCTGCAATGACTGCCAGGGCAAGTGAGGACCAGCAAGACAATTCCTGCCTAGCACCTTCCTTGGAGGAGAGAGAGTGCAACGTTTCATTTTAGCATTTTGGCGCTCACGAGGGAGACAAACTGCTTTGGCTGTTTGCAAGGCTAGGAAAGAGCAGAGCCCGAGTCTTGCTGTTTATCTGCAATGACTGCCAGGGCAAGTGAGGACCAGCAAGACAATTCCTGCCTAGCACCTTCCTTGGAGGAGAGAGAGTGCAACGTTTCATTTTGCTTTTTGGAGTGCGAGAGTGAGAAAAAGCAGAGTGCCTGTTTGCAAGGCTAGGAAAGAGCAGAGCCCGAGTCTTGCTGTTTATCTGCAATGACTGCCAGGGCAAGTGAGTACCAGCAAGACAATTCCTGCCTAGCACCTTCCTTGGAGGAGAGAGAGTGCAACGTTTCATTTTAGCATTTTGGCGCTCACGAGCGAGACAAACTGCTTTGGCTGTTTGCAAGGCTAGGAAAGAGCAGAGCCCCAGTCTTGCTGTTTATCTGCAATGACAGCCAGGGCAAGTGAGGACCAGCAAGACAATTCCTGCCTAGCACCTTCCTTGCAGGAGAGAGAGTGCAACGTTTCATTTTAGCATTTTGGCGCTCATGAGGGAGACAAACTGCTTTGGCTGTTTGCAAGGCTAGGAAAGAGCAGAGCCCAAGTCTTACTGTTTATCTGCAATGACTGCCAGGGCAAGTGAGGACCAGCAAGACAATTCCTGCCTAGCACCTTCCTTGGAGGAGAGAGAGTGCAACGTTTCATTTTAGCATTTTGGCGCTCACGAGCGAGACAAACTGCTTTGGCTGTTTGCAAGGCTAGGAAAGAGCAGAGCCCGAGTCTTGCTGTTTATCTGCAATGAATGCCGGGGAAGTGAGGACCAGCAAGACAATTCCTGCCTAGCACCTTCCTTGGAGGAGAGAGAGTGCAACGTTTCATTTTGCTTTTTGGAGTGCGAGAGTGAGAAAAAGCAGAGTGCCTGTTTGCAAGGCTAGGAAAGAGCAGAGCCCGAGTCTTGCTGTTTATCTGCAATGACTGCCAGGGCAAGTGAGGACCAGCAAGACAATTCCTGCCTAGCACCTTCCTTGGAGGAGAGAGAGTGCAACGTTTCATTTTAGCATTTTGACGCTCACGAGGGAGAGAAACTGCTTTGGCTGTTTGCAAGGCTAGGAAAGAGCAGAGCCCCAGTCTTGCTGTTTATCTGCAATGACAGCCAGGGCAAGTGAGGACCAGCAAGACAATTCCTGCCTAGCACCTTCCTTGCAGGAGAGAGAGTGCAACGTTTCATTTTAGCATTTTGACGCTCATGAGGGAGACAAACTGCTTTGGCTGTTTGCAAGGCTAGGAAAGAGCAGAGCCCAAGTCTTACTGTTTATCTGCAATGACTGCCAGGGCAAGTGAGGACCAGCAAGACAATTCCTGCCTAGCACCTTCCTTGGAGGAGAGAGAGTGCAACGTTTCATTTTAGCATTTTGGCGCTCACGAGCGAGACAAACTGCTTTGGCTGTTTGCAAGGCTAGGAAAGAGCAGAGCCCGAGTCTTGCTGTTTATCTGCAATGAATGCCGGGGAAGTGAGGACCAGCAAGACAATTCCTGCCTAGCACCTTCCTTGGAGGAGAGAGAGTGCAACGTTTCATTTTAGCATTTTGATGCTCACGAGGGAGACAAACTGCTTAGGCTGTTTGCAAGGCTAGGAAAGAGCAGAGCCCCAGTCTTGCTGTTTATCTGCAGTGACTGCCAGGGCAAGTGAGGACCAGCAAGACAATTCCTGCCTAGCACCTTCCTTGGAGGAGAGAGAGTGCAACGTTTCATTTTGCTTTTTGGAGTGCGAGAGTGAGAAAGAGCAGAGTGCCTGTTTGCAAGGCTAGGAAAGAGCAGAGCCCGAGTCTTGCTGTTTATCTGCAATGTCTGCCAGGGCAAGTGAGGACCAGCAAGACAATTCCTGCCTAGCACCTTCCTTGGAGGAGAGAGAGAGCAACGTGTCATTTTAGCATTTTGGCGCTCACGAGCGAGACAAACTGCTTTGGCTGTTTGCAAGGCTAGGAAAGAGCAGAGCCCAAGTCTTACTGTTTATCTGCAATGACTGCCAGGGCAAGTGAGGACCAGCAAGACAATTCCTGCCTAGCACCTTCCTTAGAGGAGAGTGAGTGCAACGTTTCATTTTAGCATTTTGGCGCTCACGAGGGAGACAAACTGCTTTGGCTGTTTGCAAGGCTAGGAAAGAGCAGAGCCCGAGTCTTGCTGTTTATCTGCAATGACTGCCAGGGCAAGTGAGGACCAGCAAGACAATTCCTGCCTAGCACCTTCCTTGGAGGAGAGAGAGTGCAACGTTTCATTTTAGCATTTTGACGCTCACGAGGGAGAGAAACTGCTTTGGCTGTTTCAAAGGCTAGGAAAGAGCAGAGCCCCAGTCTTGCTGTTTATCTGCAGTGACTGCCAGGGCAAGTGAGGACCAGCAAGACAATTCCTGCCTAGCACCTTCCTTGGAGGAGAGAGAGTGCAACGTTTCATTTTAGCATTTTGGCGCTCACGAGGGAGACAAACTGCTTTGGCTGTTTGCAAGGCTAGGAAAGAGCAGAGCCCGAGTCTTGCTGTTTATCTGCAATGACTGCCAGGGCAAGTGAGGACCAGCAAGACAATTCCTGCCTAGCACCTTCCTTGGAGGAGAGAGAGTGCAACGTTTCATTTTAGCATTTTGGCGCTCACGAGGGAGACAAATTGCTTTGGCTGTTTCAAAGGCTACGAAAGAGCAGAGCCCCAGTCTTGCTGTTTATCTGCAATGACTGCCAGGGCAAGTGAGGACCAGCAAGACAATTCCTGCCTAGCACCTTCCTTGGAGGAGAGAGAGTGCAACGTTTCATTTTAGCATTTTGGCGCTCACGAGGGAGACTAATTGCTTTGGCTGTTTCAAAGGCTAGGAAAGAGCAGAGCCCCAGTCTTGCTGTTTATCTGCAATGACTGCCAGGGCAAGTGAGGACCAGCAAGACAATTCCTGCCTAGCACCTTCCTTGGAGGAGAGAGAGTGCAACGTTTCATTTTAGCATTTTGGCGCTCACGAGGGAGACAAACTGCTTTGGCTGTTTGCAAGGCTAGGAAAGAGCAGAGCCCGAGTCTTGCTGTTTATCTGCAATGACTGCCAGGGCAAGTGAGGACCAGCAAGACAATTCCTGCCTAGCACCTTCCTTGGAGGAGAGAGAGTGCAACGTTTCATTTTAGCATTTTGGCGCTCACGAGGGAGACCAATTGCTTTGGCTGTTTCAAAGGCTACGAAAGAGCAGAGCCCCAGTCTTGCTGTTTATCTGCAATGACTGCCAGGGCAAGTGAGGACCAGCAAGACAATTCCTGCCTAGCACCTTCCTTGGAGGAGAGAGAGTGCAACGTTTCATTTTAGCATTTTGGCGCTCACGAGGGAGACTAATTGCTTTGGCTGTTTCAAAGGCTAGGAAAGAGCAGAGCCCCAGTCTTGCTGTTTATCTGCAATGACTGCCAGGGCAAGTGAGGACCAGCAAGACAATTCCTGCCTAGCACCTTCCTTGCAGGAGAGAGAGTGCAACGATTCATTTTAGCATTTTGGCGCTCACGAGCGAGACAAACTGCTTTGGCTGTTTGCAAGGCTAGGAAAGAGCAGAGCCCGAGTCTTGCTGTTTGTCTGCAATGAATGCCAGGGCAAGTGAGGACCAGCAAGACAATTCCTGCCTAGCACCTTCCTTGGAGGAGAGAGAGTGCAACGTTTCATTTTGCTTTTTGGAGTGCGAGAGTGAGAAAAAGCAGAGTGCCTGTTTGCAAGGCTAGGAAAGAGCAGAGCCCGAGTCTTGCTGTTTATCTGCAATGACTGCCAGGGCAAGTGAGGACCAGCAAGACAATTCCTGCCTAGCACCTTCCTTGGAGGAGAGAGAGTGCAACGTTTCATTTTAGCATTTTGGCGCTCACGAGCGACACAAACTGCTTTGGCTGTTTGCAAGGCTAGGAAAGAGCAGAGCCCGAGTCTTGCTGTTTATCTGCAATGAATGCCGGGGAAGTGAGGACCAGCAAGACAATTCCTGCCTAGCACCTTCCTTGGAGGAGAGAGAGTGCAACGTTTCATTTTAGCATTTTGGCGCTCACGAGGGAGACAAACTGCTTTGGCTGTTTGCAAGGCTAGGAAAGAGCAGAGCCCGAGTCTTGCTGTTTATCTGCAATGACTGCCAGGGCAAGTGAGGACCAGCAAGACAATTCCTGCCTAGCACCTTCCTTGGAGGAGAGAGAGTGCAACGTTTCATTTTAGCATTTTGGCGCTCACGAGCGAGACAAACTGCTTTGGCTGCTTGCAAGGCTAGGAAAGAGCAGAGCCCCAGTCTTGCTGTTTATCTGCAATGACTGCCAGGGCAAGTGAGGACCAGCAAGACAATTCCTGCCTAGCACCTTCCTTGGAGGATAGAGAGTGCAACGTTTCATTTTAGCATTTTGGCGCTCACGAGGGAGACAAATTGCTTTGGCTGTTTGCAAGGCTAGGAAAGAGCAGAGCCCCAGTCTTGCTGTTTATCTGCAATGACTGCCAGGGCAAGTGAGGACCAGCAAGACAATTCCTGCCTAGCACCTTCCTTGGAGGAGAGAGAGTGCAACGTTTCATTTTAGCATTTTGGCGCTCACGAGGGAGACAAACTGCTTTGGCTGTTTGCAAGGCTAGGAAAGAGCAGAGCCCGAGTCTTGCTGTTTATCTGCAATGACTGCCAGGGCAAGTGAGGACCAGCAAGACAATTCCTGCCTAGCACCTTCCTTGGAGGAGAGAGAGTGCAACGTTTCATTTTAGCATTTTGGCGCTCACGAGGGAGACAAACTGCTTTGGCTGTTTGCAAGGCTAGGAAAGAGCAGAGCCCGAGTCTTGCTGTTTATCTGCAATGACTGCCAGGGCAAGTGAGGACCAGCAAGACAATTCCTGCCTAGCACCTTCCTTGGAGGAGAGAGAGTGCAACGTTTCATTTTGCTTTTTGGAGTGCGAGAGTGAGAAAAAGCAGAGTGCCTGTTTGCAAGGCTAGGAAAGAGCAGAGCCCGAGTCTTGCTGTTTATCTGCAATGACTGCCAGGGCAAGTGAGGACCAGCAAGACAATTCCTGCCTAGCACCTTCCTTGGAGGAGAGAGAGTGCAACGTTTCATTTTAGCATTTTGGCGCTCACGAGCGACACAAACTGCTTTGGCTGTTTGCAAGGCTAGGAAAGAGCAGAGCCCCAGTCTTGCTGTTTATCTGCAGTGACTGCCAGGGCAAGTGAGGACCAGCAAGACAATTCCTGCCTAGCACCTTCCTTGGAGGAGAGAGAGTGCAACGTTTCATTTTGCTTTTTGGAGTGCGAGAGTGAGAAAGAGCAGAGTGCCTGTTTGCAAGGCTAGGAAAGAGCAGAGCCCGAGTCTTGCTGTTTATCTGCAATGTCTGCCAGGGCAAGTGAGGACCAGCAAGACAATTCCTGCCTAGTACCTTCCTTGGAGGAGAGAGAGAGCAACGTGTCATTTTAGCATTTTGGCGCTCACGAGCGAGACAAACTGCTTTGGCTCTTTGCAAGGCTAGGAAAGAGCAGAGCCCAAGTCTTACTGTTTATGTGCAATGACTGCCCGGGCAAGTGAGGACCAGCAAGACAATTCCTGCCTAGCACCTTCCTTGGAGGAGAGAGAGTGCAACGTTTCAATTTAGCATTTTGGCGCTCACGAGGGAGACAAACTGCTTTGGCTGTTTGCAAGGCTAGGAAAGAGCAGAGCCCGAGTCTTGCTGTTTATCTGCAATGACTGCCAGGGCAAGTGAGGACCAGCAAGACAATTCCTGCCTAGCACCTTCCTTGGAGGAGAGAGAGTGCAACGTTTCATTTTAGCATTTTGGCGCTCACGAGGGAGACAAATTGCTTTGGCTGTTTCAAAGGCTACGAAAGAGCAGAGCCCCAGTCTTGCTGTTTATCTGCAATGACTGCCAGGGCAAGTGAGGACCAGCAAGACAATTCCTGCCTAGCACCTTCCTTGGAGGAGAGAGAGTGCAACGTTTCATTTTAGCATTTTGGCGCTCACGAGGGAGACTAATTGCTTTGGCTGTTTCAAAGGCTAGGAAAGAGCAGAGCCCCAGTCTTGCTGTTTATCTGCAATGACTGCCAGGGCAAGTGAGGACCAGCAAGACAATTCCTGCCTAGCACCTTCCTTGGAGGAGAGAGAGTGCAACGTTTCATTTTAGCATTTTGGCGCTCACGAGCGAGACAAACTGCTTTGGCTGTTTGCAAGGCTAGGAAAGAGCAGAGCCCGAGTCTTGCTGTTTATCTGCAATGACTGCCAGGGCAAGTGAGGACCAGCAAGACAATTCCTGCCTAGCACCTTCCTTGGAGGAGAGAGAGTGCAACGTTTCATTTTAGCATTTTGGCGCTCACGAGGGAGACAAATTTCTTTGGCTGTTTCAAAGGCTACGAAAGAGCAGAGCCCCAGTCTTGCTGTTTATCTGCAATGACTGCCAGGGCAAGTGAGGACCAGCAAGACAATTCCTGCCTAGCACCTTCCTTGGAGGAGAGAGAGTGCAACGTTTCATTTTAGCATTTTGGCGCTCACGAGGGAGACTAATTGCTTTGGCTGTTTCAAAGGCTAGGAAAGAGCAGAGCCCCAGTCTTGCTGTTTATCTGCAATGACTGCCAGGGCAAGTGAGGACCAGCAAGACAATTCCTGCCTAGCACCTTCCTTGCAGGAGAGAGAGTGCAACGTTTCATTTTAGCATTTTGGCGCTCACGAGCGAGACAAACTGCTTTGGCTGTTTGCAAGGCTAGGAAAGAGCAGAGCCCGAGTCTTGCTGTTTGTCTGCAATGAATGCCAGGGCAAGTGAGGACCAGCAAGACAATTCCTGCCTAGCACCTTCCTTGGAGGAGAGAGAGTGCAACGTTTCATTTTGCTTTTTGGAGTGCGAGAGTGAGAAAAAGCAGAGTGCCTGTTTGCAAGGCTAGGAAAGAGCAGAGCCCGAGTCTTGCTGTTTATCTGCAATGACTGCCAGGGCAAGTGAGGACCAGCAAGACAATTCCTGCCTAGCACCTTCCTTGGAGGAGAGAGAGTGCAACGTTTCATTTTAGCATTTTGGCGCTCACGAGCGAGACAAACTGCTTTGGCTGTTTGCAAGGCTAGGAAAGAGCAGAGCCCGAGTCTTGCTGTTTATCTGCAATGAATGCCGGGGAAGTGAGGACCAGCAAGACAATTCCTGCCTAGCACCTTCCTTGGAGGAGAGAGAGTGCAACGTTTCATTTTAGCATTTTGGCGCTCACGAGGGAGACAAACTGCTTTGGCTGTTTGCAAGGCTAGGAAAGAGCAGAGCCCGAGTCTTGCTGTTTATCTGCAATGACTGCCAGGGCAAGTGAGGACCAGCAAGACAATTCCTGCCTAGCACCTTCCTTGGAGGAGAGAGAGTGCAACGTTTCATTTTAGCATTTTGGCGCTCACGAGCGAGACAAACTGCTTTGGCTGCTTGCAAGGCTAGGAAAGAGCAGAGCCCCAGTCTTGCTGTTTATCTGCAATGACTGCCAGGGCAAGTGAGGACCAGCAAGACAATTCCTGCCTAGCACCTTCCTTGGAGGATAGAGAGTGCAACGTTTCATTTTAGCATTTTGGCGCTCACGAGGGAGACAAATTGCTTTGGCTGTTTCAAAGGCTACGAAAGAGCAGAGCCCCAGTCTTGCTGTTTATCTGCAATGACTGCCAGGGCAAGTGAGGACCAGCAAGACAATTCCTGCCTAGCACCTTCCTTGGAGGAGAGAGAGTGCAACGTTTCATTTTAGCATTTTGGCGCTCACGAGGGAGACAAACTGCTTTGGCTGTTTGCAAGGCTAGGAAAGAGCAGAGCCCGAGTCTTGCTGTTTATCTGCAATGACTGCCAGGGCAAGTGAGGACCAGCAAGACAATTCCTGCCTAGCACCTTCCTTGGAGGAGAGAGAGTGCAACGTTTCATTTTAGCATTTTGGCGCTCACGAGGGAGACAAACTGCTTTGGCTGTTTGCAAGGCTAGGAAAGAGCAGAGCCCGAGTCTTGCTGTTTATCTGCAATGACTGCCAGGGCAAGTGAGGACCAGCAAGACAATTCCTGCCTAGCACCTTCCTTGGAGGAGAGAGAGTGCAACGTTTCATTTTGCTTTTTGGAGTGCGAGAGTGAGAAAAAGCAGAGTGCCTGTTTGCAAGGCTAGGAAAGAGCAGAGCCCGAGTCTTGCTGTTTATCTGCAATGACTGCCAGGGCAAGTGAGGACCAGCAAGACAATTCCTGCCTAGCACCTTCCTTGGAGGAGAGAGAGTGCAACGTTTCATTTTAGCATTTTGGCGCTCACGAGCGACACAAACTGCTTTGGCTGTTTGCAAGGCTAGGAAAGAGCAGAGCCCCAGTCTTGCTGTTTATCTGCAATGACTGCCAGGGCAAGTGAGGACCAGCAAGACAATTCCTGCCTAGCACCTTCCTTGGAGGAGAGAGAGTGCAACGTTTCATTTTAGCATTTTGGCGCTCACGAGGGAGACAAACTGCTTTGGCTGTTTGCAAGGCTAGGAAAGAGCAGAGCCCAAGTCTTACTGTTTATCTGCAATGACTGCCAGGGCAAGAGAGGACCAGCAAGACAATTCCTGCCTAGCACCTTCCTTGGAGGAGAGAGAGTGCAACGTTTCATTTTAGCATTTTGACGCTCACGAGGGAGACAAACTGCTTTGGCTGTTTGCAAGGCTAGGAAAGAGCAGAGCCCCAGTCTTGCTGTTTATCTGCAATGACTGCCAGGGCAAGTGAGGACCAGCAAGACAATTCCTGCCTAGCACCTTCCTTGGAGGAGAGAGAGTGCAACGTTTCATTTTAGCATTTTGGCGCTCACGAGGGAGACAAACTGCTTTGGCTGTTTGCAAGGCTAGGAAAGAGCAGAGCCCGAGTCTTGCTGTTTATCTGCAATGACTGCCAGGGCAAGTGAGGACCAGCAAGACAATTCCTGCCTAGCACCTTCCTTGGAGGAGAGAGAGTGCAACGTTTCATTTTGCTTTTTGGAGTGCGAGAGTGAGAAAAAGCAGAGTGCCTGTTTGCAAGGCTAGGAAAGAGCAGAGCCCGAGTCTTGCTGTTTATCTGCAATGACTGCCAGGGCAAGTGAGGACCAGCAAGACAATTCCTGCCTAGCACCTTCCTTGGAGGAGAGAGAGTGCAACGTTTCATTTTAGCATTTTGGCGCTCACGAGCGACACAAACTGCTTTGGCTGTTTGCAAGGCTAGGAAAGAGCAGAGCCCCAGTCTTGCTGTTTATCTGCAGTGACTGCCAGGGCAAGTGAGGACCAGCAAGACAATTCCTGCCTAGCACCTTCCTTGGAGGAGAGAGAGTGCAACGTTTCATTTTGCTTTTTGGAGTGCGAGAGTGAGAAAGAGCAGAGTGCCTGTTTGCAAGGCTAGGAAAGAGCAGAGCCCGAGTCTTGCTGTTTATCTGCAATGTCTGCCAGGGCAAGTGAGGACCAGCAAGACAATTCCTGCCTAGCACCTTCCTTGGAGGAGAGAGAGAGCAACGTGTCATTTTAGCATTTTGGCGCTCACGAGCGAGACAAACTGCTTTGGCTCTTTGCAAGGCTAGGAAAGAGCAGAGCCCAAGTCTTACTGTTTATGTGCAATGACTGCCCGGGCAAGTGAGGACCAGCAAGACAATTCCTGCCTAGCACCTTCCTTGGAGGAGAGAGAGTGCAACGTTTCATTTTAGCATTTTGGCGCTCACGAGGGAGACAAACTGCTTTGGCTGTTTGCAAGGCTAGGAAAGAGCAGAGCCCGAGTCTTGCTGTTTATCTGCAATGACTGCCAGGGCAAGTGAGGACCAGCAAGACAATTCCTGCCTAGCACCTTCCTTGGAGGAGAGAGAGTGCAACGTTTCATTTTAGCATTTTGGCGCTCACGAGGGAGACAAATTGCTTTGGCTGTTTCAAAGGCTACGAAAGAGCAGAGCCCCAGTCTTGCTGTTTATCTGCAATGACTGCCAGGGCAAGTGAGGACCAGCAAGACAATTCCTGCCTAGCACCTTCCTTGGAGGAGAGAGAGTGCAACGTTTCATTTTAGCATTTTGGCGCTCACGAGGGAGACTAATTGCTTTGGCTGTTTCAAAGGCTAGGAAAGAGCAGAGCCCCAGTCTTGCTGTTTATCTGCAATGACTGCCAGGGCAAGTGAGGACCAGCAAGACAATTCCTGCCTAGCACCTTCCTTGGAGGAGAGAGAGTGCAACGTTTCATTTTAGCATTTTGGCGCTCACGAGCGAGACAAACTGCTTTGGCTGTTTGCAAGGCTAGGAAAGAGCAGAGCCCGAGTCTTGCTGTTTATCTGCAATGACTGCCAGGGCAAGTGAGGACCAGCAAGACAATTCCTGCCTAGCACCTTCCTTGGAGGAGAGAGAGTGCAACGTTTCATTTTAGCATTTTGGCGCTCACGAGGGAGACAAATTTCTTTGGCTGTTTCAAAGGCTACGAAAGAGCAGAGCCCCAGTCTTGCTGTTTATCTGCAATGACTGCCAGGGCAAGTGAGGACCAGCAAGACAATTCCTGCCTAGCACCTTCCTTGGAGGAGAGAGAGTGCAACGTTTCATTTTAGCATTTTGGCGCTCACGAGGGAGACTAATTGCTTTGGCTGTTTCAAAGGCTAGGAAAGAGCAGAGCCCCAGTCTTGCTGTTTATCTGCAATGACTGCCAGGGCAAGTGAGGACCAGCAAGACAATTCCTGCCTAGCACCTTCCTTGCAGGAGAGAGAGTGCAACGTTTCATTTTAGCATTTTGGCGCTCACGAGCGAGACAAACTGCTTTGGCTGTTTGCAAGGCTAGGAAAGAGCAGAGCCCGAGTCTTGCTGTTTGTCTGCAATGAATGCCAGGGCAAGTGAGGACCAGCAAGACAATTCCTGCCTAGCACCTTCCTTGGAGGAGAGAGAGTGCAACGTTTCATTTTGCTTTTTGGAGTGCGAGAGTGAGAAAAAGCAGAGTGCCTGTTTGCAAGGCTAGGAAAGAGCAGAGCCCGAGTCTTGCTGTTTATCTGCAATGACTGCCAGGGCAAGTGAGGACCAGCAAGACAATTCCTGCCTAGCACCTTCCTTGGAGGAGAGAGAGTGCAACGTTTCATTTTAGCATTTTGGCGCTCACGAGCGAGACAAACTGCTTTGGCTGCTTGCAAGGCTAGGAAAGAGCAGAGCCCCAGTCTTGCTGTTTATCTGCAATGACTGCCAGGGCAAGTGAGGACCAGCAAGACAATTCCTGCCTAGCACCTTCCTTGGAGGATAGAGAGTGCAACGTTTCATTTTAGCATTTTGGCGCTCACGAGGGAGACAAATTGCTTTGGCTGTTTCAAAGGCTACGAAAGAGCAGAGCCCCAGTCTTGCTGTTTATCTGCAATGACTGCCAGGGCAAGTGAGGACCAGCAAGACAATTCCTGCCTAGCACCTTCCTTGGAGGAGAGAGAGTGCAACGTTTCATTTTAGCATTTTGGCGCTCACGAGGGAGACAAACTGCTTTGGCTGTTTGCAAGGCTAGGAAAGAGCAGAGCCCGAGTCTTGCTGTTTATCTGCAATGACTGCCAGGGCAAGTGAGGACCAGCAAGACAATTCCTGCCTAGCACCTTCCTTGGAGGAGAGAGAGTGCAACGTTTCATTTTAGCATTTTGGCGCTCACGAGGGAGACAAACTGCTTTGGCTGTTTGCAAGGCTAGGAAAGAGCAGAGCCCGAGTCTTGCTGTTTATCTGCAATGACTGCCAGGGCAAGTGAGGACCAGCAAGACAATTCCTGCCTAGCACCTTCCTTGGAGGAGAGAGAGTGCAACGTTTCATTTTGCTTTTTGGAGTGCGAGAGTGAGAAAAAGCAGAGTGCCTGTTTGCAAGGCTAGGAAAGAGCAGAGCCCGAGTCTTGCTGTTTATCTGCAATGACTGCCAGGGCAAGTGAGGACCAGCAAGACAATTCCTGCCTAGCACCTTCCTTGGAGGAGAGAGAGTGCAACGTTTCATTTTAGCATTTTGGCGCTCACGAGCGACACAAACTGCTTTGGCTGTTTGCAAGGCTAGGAAAGAGCAGAGCCCCAGTCTTGCTGTTTATCTGCAATGACTGCCAGGGCAAGTGAGGACCAGCAAGACAATTCCTGCCTAGCACCTTCCTTGGAGGAGAGAGAGTGCAACGTTTCATTTTAGCATTTTGGCGCTCACGAGGGAGACAAACTGCTTTGGCTGTTTGCAAGGCTAGGAAAGAGCAGAGCCCAAGTCTTACTGTTTATCTGCAATGACTGCCAGGGCAAGAGAGGACCAGCAAGACAATTCCTGCCTAGCACCTTCCTTGGAGGAGAGAGAGTGCAACGTTTCATTTTAGCATTTTGACGCTCACGAGGGAGACAAACTGCTTTGGCTGTTTGCAAGGCTAGGAAAGAGCAGAGCCCCAGTCTTGCTGTTTATCTGCAGTGACTGCCAGGGCAAGTGAGGACCAGCAAGACAATTCCTGCCTAGCACCTTCCTTGGAGGAGAGAGAGTGCAACGTTTCATTTTGCTTTTTGGAGTGCGAGAGTGAGAAAGAGCAGAGTGCCTGTTTGCAAGGCTAGGAAAGAGCAGAGCCCGAGTCTTGCTGTTTATCTGCAATGTCTGCCAGGGCAAGTGAGGACCAGCAAGACAATTCCTGCCTAGCACCTTCCTTGGAGGAGAGAGAGAGCAACGTGTCATTTTAGCATTTTGGCGCTCACGAGCGAGACAAACTGCTTTGGCTCTTTGCAAGGCTAGGAAAGAGCAGAGCCCAAGTCTTACTGTTTATGTGCAATGACTGCCCGGGCAAGTGAGGACCAGCAAGACAATTCCTGCCTAGCACCTTCCTTGGAGGAGAGAGAGTGCAACGTTTCATTTTAGCATTTTGGCGCTCACGAGCGAGACAAACTGCTTTGGCTGTTTGCAAGGCTAGGAAAGAGCAGAGCCCCACTCTTGCTGTTTATCTGCAATGACTGCCAGGGCAAGTGAGGACCAGCAAGACAATTCCTGCCTAGCACCTTCCTTGGAGGAGAGAGAGTGCAACGTTTCATTTTAGCATTTTGGCGCTCACGAGGGAGACAAACTGCTTTGCCTGTTTGCAAGGCTAGGAAAGAGCAGAGCCCAAGTCTTACTGTTTATCTGCAATGACTGCCAGGGCAAGTGAGGACCAGCAAGACAATTCCTGCCTAGCACCTTCCTTGGAGGAGAGAGAGTGCAACGTTTCATTTTAGCATTTTGGCGCTCACGAGCGAGACAAACTGCTTTGGCTGTTTGCAAGGCTAGGAAAGAGCAGAGCCCGAGTCTTGCTGTTTATCTGCAATGAATGCCGGGGAAGTGAGGACCAGCAAGACAATTCCTGCCTAGCACCTTCCTTGGAGGAGAGAGAGTGCAACGTTTCATTTTAGCATTTTGACGCTCACGAGGGAGACAAACTGCTTTGGCTGTTTGCAAGGCTAGGAAAGAGCAGAGCCCCAGTCTTGCTGTTTATCTGCAGTGACTGCCAGGGCAAGTGAGGACCAGCAAGACAATTCCTGCCTAGCACCTTCCTTGGAGGAGAGAGAGTGCAACGTTTCATTTTGCTTTTTGGAGTGCGAGAGTGAGAAAAAGCAGAGTGCCTGTTTGCAAGGCTAGGAAAGAGCAGAGCCCGAGTCTTGCTGTTTATCTGCAATGACTGCCAGGGCAAGTGAGGACCAGCAAGACAATTCCTGCCTAGCACCTTCCTTGGAGGAGAGAGAGTGCAACGTTTCATTTTAGCATTTTGGCGCTCACGAGGGAGACAAATTGCTTTGGCTGTTTCAAAGGCTAGGAAAGAGCAGAGCCCGAGTTTTGCTGTTTATCTGCAATGACTGCCAGGGCAAGTGAGGACCAGCAAGACAATTCCTGCCTAGCACCTTCCTTGGAGGAGAGAGAGTGCAACGTTTCATTTTAGCATTTTGGCGCTCACGAGCGAGACAAACTGCTTTGGCTGTTTGCAAGGCTAGGAAAGAGCAGAGCCCCAGTCTTGCTGTTTATCTGCAATGACTGCCAGGGCAAGTGAGGACCAGCAAGACAATTCCTGCCTAGCACCTTCCTTGGAGGAGAGAGAGTGCAACGTTTCATTTTAGCATTTTGGCGCTCACGAGGGAGACAAATTGCTTTGGCTGCTTGCAAGGCTAGGAAAGAGCAGAGCCCGAGTCTTGCTGTTTATCTGCAATGACTGCCAGGGCAAGTGAGGACCAGCAAGACAATTCCTGCCTAGCACCTTCCTTGGAGGAGAGAGAGTGCAACGTTTCATTTTGCTTTTTGGAGTGCGAGAGTGAGAAAAAGCAGAGTGCCTGTTTGCAAGGCTAGGAAAGAGCAGAGCCCGAGTCTTGCTGTTTATCTGCAATGACTGCCAGGGCAAGTGAGGACCAGCAAGACAATTCCTGCCTAGCACCTTTCTTGGAGGAGAGAGAGTGCAACGTTTCATTTTAGCATTTTGGCGCTCACGAGCGAGACAAACTGCTTTGGCTGTTTGCAAGGCTAGGAAAGAGCAGAGCCCCAGTCTTGCTGTTTATCTGCAATGACTGCCAGGGCAAGTGAGGACCAGCAAGACAATTCCTGCCTAGCACCTTCCTTGGAGGAGAGAGAGTGCAACGTTTCATTTTAGCATTTTGGCGCTCACGAGGGAGACAAATTGCTTTGGCTGTTTCAAAGGCTAGGAAAGAGCAGAGCCCGAGTCTTGCTGTTTATCTGCAATGACTGCCAGGGCAAGTGAGGACCAGCAAGACAATTCCTGCCTAGCACCTTCCTTGGAGGAGAGAGAGTGCAACGTTTCATTTTAGCATTTTGGCGCTCACGAGGGAGACAAACTGCTTTGGCTGTTTGCAAGGCTAGGAAAGAGCAGAGCCCCAGTCTTGCTGTTTATCTGCAATGACTGCCAGGGCAAGTGAGGACCAGCAAGACAATTCCTGCCTAGCACCTTCCTTGGAGGAGAGAGAGTGCAACGTTTCATTTTAGCATTTTGGCGCTCACGAGGGAGACAAACTGCTTTGGCTGTTTGCAAGGCTAGGAAAGAGCAGAGCCCCAGTCTTGCTGTTTATCTGCAGTGACTGCCAGGGCAAGTGAGGACCAGCAAGACAATTCCTGCCTAGCACCTTCCTTGGAGGAGAGAGAGTGCAACGTTTCATTTTGCTTTTTGGAGTGCGAGAGTGAGAAAAAGCAGAGTGCCTGTTTGCAAGGCTAGGAAAGAGCAGAGCCCGAGTCTTGCTGTTTATCTGCAATGACTGCCAGGGCAAGTGAGGACCAGCAAGACAATTCCTGCCTAGCACCTTCCTTGGAGGAGAGAGAGTGCAACGTTTCATTTTAGCATTTTGGCGCTCACGAACGACACAAACTGCTTTGGCTGTTTGCAAGGCTAGGAAAGAGCAGAGCCCGAGTCTTACTGTTTATCTGCAATGACTGCCAGGGCAAGTGAGGACCAGCAAGACAATTCCTGCCTAGCACCTTCCTTGGAGGAGAGAGAGTGCAACGTTTCATTTTAGCATTTTGGCGCTCACGAGCGAGACAAACTGCTTTGGCTGTTTGCAAGGCTAGGAAAGAGCAGAGCCCGAGTCTTGCTGTTTATCTGCAATGAATGCCGGGGAAGTGAGGACCAGCAAGACAATTCCTGCCTAGCACCTTCCTTGGAGGAGAGAGAGTGCAACGTTTCATTTTAGCATTTTGACGCTCACGAGGGAGACAAACTGCTTTGGCTGTTTGCAAGGCTAGGAAAGAGCAGAGCCCCAGTCTTGCTGTTTATCTGCAGTGACTGCCAGGGCAAGTGAGGACCAGCAAGACAATTCCTGCCTAGCACCTTCCTTGGAGGAGAGAGAGTGCAACGTTTCATTTTGCTTTTTGGAGTGCGAGAGTGAGAAAGAGCAGAGTGCCTGTTTGCAAGGCTAGGAAAGAGCAGAGCCCGAGTCTTGCTGTTTATCTGCAATGTCTGCCAGGGCAAGTGAGAACCAGCAAGACAATTCCTGCCTAGCACCTTCCTTGGAGGAGAGAGAGAGCAACGTGTCATTTTAGCATTTTGGCGCTCACGAGCGAGACAAACTGCTTTGGCTGTTTGCAAGGCTAGGAAAGAGCAGAGCCCAAGTCTTACTGTTTATCTGCAATGACTGCCAGGGCAAGTGAGGACCAGCAAGACAATTCCTGCCTAGCACCTTCCTTGCAGGAGAGAGAGTGCAACGTTTCATTTTAGCATTTTGGCGCTCACGAGGGAGACAAACTGCTTTGGCTGTTTGCAAGGCTAGGAAAGAGCAGAGCCCCAGTCTTGCTGTTTATCTGCAATGACTGCCAGGGCAAGTGAGGACCAGCAAGACAATTCCTGCCTAGCACCTTCCTTGGAGGAGAGAGAGTGCAACGTTTCATTTTGCTTTTTGGAGTGCGAGA
Organism: Phaethon aethereus; assembly: GCF_964289735.1. Classification (NCBI taxonomy): domain Eukaryota; kingdom Metazoa; phylum Chordata; class Aves; order Phaethontiformes; family Phaethontidae; genus Phaethon; species Phaethon aethereus. Next base: position 266,986 of record NW_028114311.1, on the reverse strand, counting down.
GTGAGAAAAAGCAGAGTGCCTGTTTGCAAGGCTAGGAAAGAGCAGACCCCGAGTCTTGCTGTTTATCTGCAATGACTGCCCGGGCAAGTGAGGACCAGCAAGACAATTCCTGCCTAGCACCTTCCTTGGAGGAGAGAGAGTGCAACGTTTCATTTTAGCATTTTGGCGCTCACGAGCGAGACAAACTGCTTTGGCTGTTTGCAAGGCTAGGAAAGAGCAGAGCCCCACTCTTGCTGTTTATCTGCAATGACTGCCAGGGCAAGTGAGGACCAGCAAGACAATTCCTGCCTAGCACCTTCCTTGGAGGAGAGAGAGTGCAACGTTTCATTTTAGCATTTTGGCGCTCACGAGGGAGACAAACTGCTTTGCCTGTTTGCAAGGCTAGGAAAGAGCAGAGCCCAAGTCTTACTGTTTATCTGCAATGACTGCCAGGGCAAGTGAGGACCAGCAAGACAATTCCTGCCTAGCACCTTCCTTGGAGGAGAGAGAGTGCAACGTTTCATTTTAGCATTTTGGCGCTCACGAGCGAGACAAACTGCTTTGGCTGTTTGCAAGGCTAGGAAAGAGCAGAGCCCGAGTCTTGCTGTTTATCTGCAATGAATGCCGGGGAAGTGAGGACCAGCAAGACAATTCCTGCCTAGCACCTTCCTTGGAGGAGAGAGAGTGCAACGTTTCATTTTAGCATTTTGACGCTCACGAGGGAGACAAACTGCTTTGGCTGTTTGCAAGGCTAGGAAAGAGCAGAGCCCCAGTCTTGCTGTTTATCTGCAGTGACTGCCAGGGCAAGTGAGGACCAGCAAGACAATTCCTGCCTAGCACCTTCCTTGGAGGAGAGAGAGTGCAACGTTTCATTTTGCTTTTTGGAGTGCGAGAGTGAGAAAAAGCAGAGTGCCTGTTTGCAAGGCTAGGAAAGAGCAGAGCCCGAGTCTTGCTGTTTATCTGCAATGACTGCCAGGGCAAGTGAGGACCAGCAAGACAATTCCTGCCTAGCACCTTCCTTGGAGGAGAGAGAGTGCAACGTTTCATTTTAGCATTTTGGCGCTCACGAGGGAGACAAATTGCTTTGGCTGTTTCAAAGGCTAGGAAAGAGCAGAGCCCGAGTTTTGCTGTTTATCTGCAATGACTGCCAGGGCAAGTGAGGACCAGCAAGACAATTCCTGCCTAGCACCTTCCTTGGAGGAGAGAGAGTGCAACGTTTCATTTTAGCATTTTGGCGCTCACGAGCGAGACAAACTGCTTTGGCTGTTTGCAAGGCTAGGAAAGAGCAGAGCCCCAGTCTTGCTGTTTATCTGCAATGACTGCCAGGGCAAGTGAGGACCAGCAAGACAATTCCTGCCTAGCACCTTCCTTGGAGGAGAGAGAGTGCAACGTTTCATTTTAGCATTTTGGCGCTCACGAGGGAGACAAATTGCTTTGGCTGCTTGCAAGGCTAGGAAAGAGCAGAGCCCGAGTCTTGCTGTTTATCTGCAATGACTGCCAGGGCAAGTGAGGACCAGCAAGACAATTCCTGCCTAGCACCTTCCTTGGAGGAGAGAGAGTGCAACGTTTCATTTTGCTTTTTGGAGTGCGAGAGTGAGAAAAAGCAGAGTGCCTGTTTGCAAGGCTAGGAAAGAGCAGAGCCCGAGTCTTGCTGTTTATCTGCAATGACTGCCAGGGCAAGTGAGGACCAGCAAGACAATTCCTGCCTAGCACCTTTCTTGGAGGAGAGAGAGTGCAACGTTTCATTTTAGCATTTTGGCGCTCACGAGCGAGACAAACTGCTTTGGCTGTTTGCAAGGCTAGGAAAGAGCAGAGCCCCAGTCTTGCTGTTTATCTGCAATGACTGCCAGGGCAAGTGAGGACCAGCAAGACAATTCCTGCCTAGCACCTTCCTTGGAGGAGAGAGAGTGCAACGTTTCATTTTAGCATTTTGGCGCTCACGAGGGAGACAAATTGCTTTGGCTGTTTCAAAGGCTAGGAAAGAGCAGAGCCCGAGTCTTGCTGTTTATCTGCAATGACTGCCAGGGCAAGTGAGGACCAGCAAGACAATTCCTGCCTAGCACCTTCCTTGGAGGAGAGAGAGTGCAACGTTTCATTTTAGCATTTTGGCGCTCACGAGGGAGACAAACTGCTTTGGCTGTTTGCAAGGCTAGGAAAGAGCAGAGCCCCAGTCTTGCTGTTTATCTGCAATGACTGCCAGGGCAAGTGAGGACCAGCAAGACAATTCCTGCCTAGCACCTTCCTTGGAGGAGAGAGAGTGCAACGTTTCATTTTAGCATTTTGGCGCTCACGAACGACACAAACTGCTTTGGCTGTTTGCAAGGCTAGGAAAGAGCAGAGCCCGAGTCTTACTGTTTATCTGCAATGACTGCCAGGGCAAGTGAGGACCAGCAAGACAATTCCTGCCTAGCACCTTCCTTGGAGGAGAGAGAGTGCAACGTTTCATTTTAGCATTTTGGCGCTCACGAGCGAGACAAACTGCTTTGGCTGTTTGCAAGGCTAGGAAAGAGCAGAGCCCGAGTCTTGCTGTTTATCTGCAATGAATGCCGGGGAAGTGAGGACCAGCAAGACAATTCCTGCCTAGCACCTTCCTTGGAGGAGAGAGAGTGCAACGTTTCATTTTAGCATTTTGACGCTCACGAGGGAGACAAACTGCTTTGGCTGTTTGCAAGGCTAGGAAAGAGCAGAGCCCCAGTCTTGCTGTTTATCTGCAGTGACTGCCAGGGCAAGTGAGGACCAGCAAGACAATTCCTGCCTAGCACCTTCCTTGGAGGAGAGAGAGTGCAACGTTTCATTTTGCTTTTTGGAGTGCGAGAGTGAGAAAGAGCAGAGTGCCTGTTTGCAAGGCTAGGAAAGAGCAGAGCCCGAGTCTTGCTGTTTATCTGCAATGTCTGCCAGGGCAAGTGAGAACCAGCAAGACAATTCCTGCCTAGCACCTTCCTTGGAGGAGAGAGAGAGCAACGTGTCATTTTAGCATTTTGGCGCTCACGAGCGAGACAAACTGCTTTGGCTGTTTGCAAGGCTAGGAAAGAGCAGAGCCCAAGTCTTACTGTTTATCTGCAATGACTGCCAGGGCAAGTGAGGACCAGCAAGACAATTCCTGCCTAGCACCTTCCTTGCAGGAGAGAGAGTGCAACGTTTCATTTTAGCATTTTGGCGCTCACGAGGGAGACAAACTGCTTTGGCTGTTTGCAAGGCTAGGAAAGAGCAGAGCCCCAGTCTTGCTGTTTATCTGCAATGACTGCCAGGGCAAGTGAGGACCAGCAAGACAATTCCTGCCTAGCACCTTCCTTGGAGGAGAGAGAGTGCAACGTTTCATTTTGCTTTTTGGAGTGCGAGAGTGAGAAAAAGCAGAGTGCCTGTTTGCAAGGCTAGGAAAGAGCAGACCCCGAGTCTTGCTGTTTATCTGCAATGACTGCCAGGGCAAGTGAGGACCAGCAAGACAATTCCTGCCTAGCACCTTCCTTGGAGGAGAGAGAGTGCAACGTTTCATTTTAGCATTTTGGCGCTCACGAGCGAGACAAACTGCTTTGGCTGTTTGCAAGGCTAGGAAAGAGCAGAGCCCGAGTCTTGCTGTTTATCTGCAATGACTGCCAGGGCAAGTGAGGACCAGCAAGACAATTCCTGCCTAGCACCTTCCTTGGAGGAGAGAGAGTGCAACGTTTCATTTTAGCATTTTGGCGCTCACGAGCGAGACAAACTGCTTTGGCTGTTTGCAAGGCTAGGAAAGAGCAGAGCCCCACTCTTGCTGTTTATCTGCAATGACTGCCAGGGCAAGTGAGGACCAGCAAGACAATTCCTGCCTAGCACCTTCCTTGGAGGAGAGAGAGTGCAACGTTTCATTTTAGCATTTTGGCGCTCACGAGGGAGACAAACTGCTTTGGCTGTTTGCAAGGCTAGGAAAGAGCAGAGCCCAAGTCTTACTGTTTATCTGCAATGACTGCCAGGGCAAGTGAGGACCAGCAAGACAATTCCTGCCTAGCACCTTCCTTGGAGGAGAGAGAGTGCAACGTTTCATTTTAGCATTTTGGCGCTCACGAGCGAGACAAACTGCTTTGGCTGTTTGCAAGGCTAGGAAAGAGCAGAGCCCGAGTCTTGCTGTTTATCTGCAATGAATGCCGGGGAAGTGAGGACCAGCAAGACAATTCCTGCCTAGCACCTTCCTTGGAGGAGAGAGAGTGCAACGTTTCATTTTAGCATTTTGACGCTCACGAGGGAGACAAACTGCTTTGGCTGTTTGCAAGGCTAGGAAAGAGCAGAGCCCCAGTCTTGCTGTTTATCTGCAGTGACTGCCAGGGCAAGTGAGGACCAGCAAGACAATTCCTGCCTAGCACCTTCCTTGGAGGAGAGAGAGTGCAACGTTTCTTTTTGCTTTTTGGAATGCGAGAGTGAGAAAAAGCAGACTGCCTGTTTGCAAGGCTAGGAAAGAGCAGAGCCCGAGTCTTGCTGTTTATCTGCAATGACTGCCAGGGCAAGTGAGGACCAGCAAGACAATTCCTGCCTAGCACCTTCCTTGGAGGAGAGAGAGTGCAACGTTTCATTTTAGCATTTTGGCGCTCACGAGGGAGACAAATTGCTTTGGCTGTTTCAAAGGCTAGGAAAGAGCAGAGCCCGAGTCTTGCTGTTTATCTGCAATGACTGCCAGGGCAAGTGAGGACCAGCAAGACAATTCCTGCCTAGCACCTTCCTTGGAGGAGAGAGAGTGCAACGTTTCATTTTAGCATTTTGGCGCTCACGAGCGAGACAAACTGCTTTGGCTGCTTGCAAGGCTAGGAAAGAGCAGAGCCCCAGTCTTGCTGTTTATCTGCAATGACTGCCAGGGCAAGTGAGGACCAGCAAGACAATTCCTGCCTAGCACCTTCCTTGGAGGATAGAGAGTGCAACGTTTCATTTTAGCATTTTGGCGCTCACGAGGGAGACAAATTGCTTTGGCTGTTTCAAAGGCTACGAAAGAGCAGAGCCCCAGTCTTGCTGTTTATCTGCAATGACTGCCAGGGCAAGTGAGGACCAGCAAGACAATTCCTGCCTAGCACCTTCCTTGGAGGAGAGAGAGTGCAACGTTTCATTTTAGCATTTTGGCGCTCACGAGGGAGACAAACTGCTTTGGCTGTTTGCAAGGCTAGGAAAGAGCAGAGCCCCAGTCTTGCTGTTTATCTGCAATGACTGCCAGGGCAAGTGAGGACCAGCAAGACAATTCCTGCCTAGCACCTTCCTTGGAGGAGAGAGAGTGCAACGTTTCATTTTAGCATTTTGGCGCTCACGAGGGAGACAAACTGCTTTGGCTGTTTGCAAGGCTAGGAAAGAGCAGAGCCCGAGTCTTGCTGTTTATCTGCAATGACTGCCAGGGCAAGTGAGGACCAGCAAGACAATTCCTGCCTAGCACCTTCCTTGGAGGAGAGAGAGTGCAACGTTTCATTTTGCTTTTTGGAGTGCGAGAGTGAGAAAAAGCAGAGTGCCTGTTTGCAAGGCTAGGAAAGAGCAGAGCCCGAGTCTTGCTGTTTATCTGCAATGACTGCCAGGGCAAGTGAGGACCAGCAAGACAATTCCTGCCTAGCACCTTCCTTGGAGGAGAGAGAGTGCAACGTTTCATTTTAGCATTTTGGCGCTCACGAGGGAGACAAACTGCTTTGGCTGTTTGCAAGGCTAGGAAAGAGCAGAGCCCAAGTCTTACTGTTTATCTGCAATGACTGCCAGGGCAAGAGAGGACCAGCAAGACAATTCCTGCCTAGCACCTTCCTTGGAGGAGAGAGAGTGCAACGTTTCATTTTAGCATTTTGACGCTCACGAGGGAGACAAACTGCTTTGGCTGTTTGCAAGGCTAGGAAAGAGCAGAGCCCCAGTCTTGCTGTTTATCTGCAGTGACTGCCAGGGCAAGTGAGGACCAGCAAGACAATTCCTGCCTAGCACCTTCCTTGGAGGAGAGAGAGTGCAACGTTTCATTTTGCTTTTTGGAGTGCGAGAGTGAGAAAGAGCAGAGTGCCTGTTTGCAAGGCTAGGAAAGAGCAGAGCCCGAGTCTTGCTGTTTATCTGCAATGTCTGCCAGGGCAAGTGAGGACCAGCAAGACAATTCCTGCCTAGCACCTTCCTTGGAGGAGAGAGAGAGCAACGTGTCATTTTAGCATTTTGGCGCTCACGAGCGAGACAAACTGCTTTGGCTCTTTGCAAGGCTAGGAAAGAGCAGAGCCCAAGTCTTACTGTTTATGTGCAATGACTGCCCGGGCAAGTGAGGACCAGCAAGACAATTCCTGCCTAGCACCTTCCTTGGAGGAGAGAGAGTGCAACGTTTCATTTTAGCATTTTGGTGCTCACGAGGGAGACAAACTGCTTTGGCTGTTTGCAAGGCTAGGAAAGAGCAGAGCCCGAGTCTTGCTGTTTATCTGCAATGACTGCCAGGGCAAGTGAGGACCAGCAAGACAATTCCTGCCTAGCACCTTCCTTGGAGGAGAGAGAGTGCAACGTTTCATTTTAGCATTTTGACGCTCACGAGGGAGACAAACTGCTTTGGCTGTTTGCAAGGCTAGGAAAGAGCAGAGCCCCAGTCTTGCTGTTTATCTGCAGTGACTGCCAGGGCAAGTGAGGACCAGCAAGACAATTCCTGCCTAGCACCTTCCTTGGAGGAGAGAGAGTGCAACGTTTCATTTTGCTTTTTGGAGTGCGAGAGTGAGAAAAAACAGAGTGCCTGTTTGCAAGGCTAGGAAAGAGCAGAGCCCGAGTCTTGCTGTTTATCTGCAATGACTGCCAGGGCAAGTGAGGACCAGCAAGACAATTCCTGCCTAGCACCTTCCTTGGAGGAGAGAGAGTGCAACGTTTCATTTTTGCATTTTGGCGCTCACGAGCGACACAAACTGCTTTGGCTGTTTCAAAGGCTAGGAAAGAGCAGAGCCCGAGTCTTGCTGTTTATCTGCAATGACTGCCAGGGCAAGTGAGGACCAGCAAGACAATTCCTGCCTAGCACCTTCCTTGGAGGAGAGAGAGTGCAACGTTTCATTTTAGCATTTTGGCGCTCACGAGGGAGACAAACTGCTTTGGCTGTTTGCAAGGCTAGGAAAGAGCAGAGCCCAAGTCTTACTGTTTATCTGCAATGACTGCCAGGGCAAGTGAGGACCAGCAAGACAATTCCTGCTTAGCACCTTCCTTGGAGGAGAGAGAGTGCAACGTTTCATTTTAGCATTTTGGCGCTCACGAGCGAGACAAACTGCTTTGGCTGTTTGCAAGGCTAGGAAAGAGCAGAGCCCGAGTCTTGCTGTTTATCTGCAATGAATGCCGGGGAAGTGAGGACCAGCAAGACAATTCCTGCCTAGCACCTTCCTTGGAGGAGAGAGAGTGCAACGTTTCATTTTAGCATTTTGACGCTCACGAGGGAGACAAACTGCTTTGGCTGTTTGCAAGGCTAGGAAAGAGCAGAGCCCCAGTCTTGCTGTTTATCTGCAGTGACTGCCAGGGCAAGTGAGGACCAGCAAGACAATTCCTGCCTAGCACCTTCCTTGGAGGAGAGAGAGTGCAACGTTTCATTTTGCTTTTTGGAGTGCGAGAGTGAGAAAGAGCAGAGTGCCTGTTTGCAAGGCTAGGAAAGAGCAGAGCCCGAGTCTTGCTGTTTATCTGCAATGTCTGCCAGGGCAAGTGAGAACCAGCAAGACAATTCCTGCCTAGCACCTTCCTTGGAGGAGATAGAGAGCAACGTGTCATTTTAGCATTTTGGCGCTCACGAGCGAGACAAACTGCTTTGGCTGTTTGCAAGGCTAGGAAAGAGCAGAGCCCAAGTCTTACTGTTTATCTGCAATGACTGCCAGGGCAAGTGAGGACCAGCAAGACAATTCCTGCCTAGCACCTTCCTTGGAGGAGAGAGAGTGCAACGTTTCATTTTAGCATTTTGGCGCTCACGAGGGAGACAAACTGCTTTGGCTGTTTGCAAGGCTAGGAAAGAGCAGAGCCCGAGTCTTGCTGTTTATCTGCAATGACTGCCAGGGCAAGTGAGGACCAGCAAGACAATTCCTGCCTAGCACCTTCCTTGGAGGAGAGAGAGTGCAACGTTTCATTTTGCTTTTTGGAGTGCGAGAGTGAGAAAAAGCAGAGTGCCTGTTTGCAAGGCTAGGAAAGAGCAGAGCCCGAGTCTTGCTGTTTATCTGCAATGACTGCCAGGGCAAGTGAGGACCAGCAAGACAATTCCTGCCTAGCACCTTCCTTGGAGGAGAGAGAGTGCAACGTTTCATTTTAGCATTTTGGCGCTCACGAGCGAGACAAACTGCTTTGGCTGTTTGCAAGGCTAGGAAAGAGCAGAGCCCGAGTCTTGCTGTTTATCTGCAATGACTGCCAGGGCAAGTGAGGACCAGCAAGACAATTCCTGCCTAGCACCTTCCTTGGAGGAGAGAGAGTGCAACGTTTCATTTTAGCATTTTGGCGCTCACGAGCGAGACAAACTGCTTTGGCTGTTTGCAAGGCTAGGAAAGAGCAGAGCCCCACTCTTGCTGTTTATCTGCAATGACTGCCAGGGCAAGTGAGGACCAGCAAGACAATTCCTGCCTAGCACCTTCCTTGGAGGAGAGAGAGTGCAACGTTTCATTTTAGCATTTTGGCGCTCACGAGGGAGACAAACTGCTTTGGCTGTTTGCAAGGCTAGGAAAGAGCAGAGCCCAAGTCTTACTGTTTATCTGCAATGACTGCCAGGGCAAGTGAGGACCAGCAAGACAATTCCTGCCTAGCACCTTCCTTGGAGGAGAGAGAGTGCAACGTTTCATTTTAGCATTTTGGCGCTCACGAGCGAGACAAACTGCTTTGGCTGTTTGCAAGGCTAGGAAAGAGCAGAGCCCGAGTCTTGCTGTTTATCTGCAATGAATGCCGGGGAAGTGAGGACCAGCAAGACAATTCCTGCCTAGCACCTTCCTTGGAGGAGAGAGAGTGCAACGTTTCATTTTAGCATTTTGACGCTCACGAGGGAGACAAACTGCTTTGGCTGTTTGCAAGGCTAGGAAAGAGCAGAGCCCCAGTCTTGCTGTTTATCTGCAGTGACTGCCAGGGCAAGTGAGGACCAGCAAGACAATTCCTGCCTAGCACCTTCCTTGGAGGAGAGAGAGTGCAACGTTTCATTTTGCTTTTTGGAGTGCGAGAGTGAGAAAAAGCAGAGTGCCTGTTTGCAAGGCTAGGAAAGAGCAGAGCCCGAGTCTTGCTGTTTATCTGCAATGACTGCCAGGGCAAGTGAGGACCAGCAAGACAATTCCTGCCTAGCACCTTCCTTGGAGGAGAGAGAGTGCAACGTTTCATTTTAGCATTTTGGCGCTCACGAGGGAGACAAATTGCTTTGGCTGTTTCAAAGGCTAGGAAAGAGCAGAGCCCGAGTTTTGCTGTTTATCTGCAATGACTGTCAGGCCAAGTGAGGACCAGCAAGACAATTCCTGCCTAGCACCTTCCTTGGAGGAGAGAGAGTGCAACGTTTCATTTTAGCATTTTGGCGCTCACGAGCGAGACAAACTGCTTTGGCTGTTTGCAAGGCTAGGAAAGAGCAGAGCCCCAGTCTTGCTGTTTATCTGCAATGACTGCCAGGGCAAGTGAGGACCAGCAAGACAATTCCTGCCTAGCACCTTCCTTGGAGGAGAGAGAGTGCAACGTTTCATTTTAGCATTTTGGCGCTCACGAGGGAGACAAATTGCTTTGGCTGTTTCAAAGGCTAGGAAAGAGCAGAGCCCGAGTCTTGCTGTTTATCTGCAATGACTGCCAGGGCAAGTGAGGACCAGCAAGACAATTCCTGCCTAGCACCTTCCTTGGAGGAGAGAGAGTGCAACGTTTCATTTTAGCATTTTGGCGCTCACGAGCGAGACAAACTGCTTTGGCTGTTTGCAAGGCTAGGAAAGAGCAGAGCCCCAGTCTTGCTGTTTATCTGCAATGACTGCCAGGGCAAGTGAGGACCAGCAAGACAATTCCTGCCTAGCACCTTCCTTGGAGGAGAGAGAGTGCAACGTTTCATTTTAGCATTTTGGCGCTCACGAGGGAGACAAACTGCTTTGGCTGTTTGCAAGGCTAGGAAAGAGCAGAGCCCCAGTCTTGCTGTTTATCTGCAGTGACTGCCAGGGCAAGTGAGGACCAGCAAGACAATTCCTGCCTAGCACCTTCCTTGGAGGAGAGAGAGTGCAACGTTTCATTTTGCTTTTTGGAGTGCGAGAGTGAGAAAAAGCAGAGTGCCTGTTTGCAAGGCTAGGAAAGAGCAGAGCCCGAGTCTTGCTGTTTATCTGCAATGACTGCCAGGGCAAGTGAGGACCAGCAAGACAATTCCTGCCTAGCACCTTCCTTGGAGGAGAGAGAGTGCAACGTTTCATTTTAGCATTTTGGTGCTCACGAACGACACAAACTGCTTTGGCTGTTTGCAAGGCTAGGAAAGAGCAGAGCCCGAGTCTTGCTGTTTATCTGCAATGACTGCCAGGGCAAGTGAGGACCAGCAAGACAATTCCTGCCTAGCACCTTCCTTGGAGGAGAGAGAGTGCAACGTTTCATTTTAGCATTTTGGCGCTCACGAGGGAGACAAACTGCTTTGGCTGTTTGCAAGGCTAGGAAAGAGCAGAGCCCGAGTCTTACTGTTTATCTGCAATGAATGCCGGGGAAGTGAGGACCAGCAAGACAATTCCTGCCTAGCACCTTCCTTGGAGGAGAGAGAGTGCAACGTTTCATTTTAGCATTTTGACGCTCACGAGGGAGACAAACTGCTTTGGCTGTTTGCAAGGCTAGGAAAGAGCAGAGCCCCAGTCTTGCTGTTTATCTGCAGTGACTGCCAGGGCAAGTGAGGACCAGCAAGACAATTCCTGCCTAGCACCTTCCTTGGAGGAGAGAGAGTGCAACGTTTCATTTTGCTTTTTGGAGTGCGAGAGTGAGAAAGAGCAGAGTGCCTGTTTGCAAGGCTAGGAAAGAGCAGAGCCCGAGTCTTGCTGTTTATCTGCAATGTCTGCCAGGGCAAGTGAGAACCAGCAAGACAATTCCTGCCTAGCACCTTCCTTGGAGGAGAGAGAGAGCAACGTGTCATTTTAGCATTTTGGCGCTCACGAGCGAGACAAACTGCTTTGGCTGTTTGCAAGGCTAGGAAAGAGCAGAGCCCAAGTCTTACTGTTTATCTGCAATGACTGCCAGGGCAAGTGAGGACCAGCAAGAGAATTCCTGCCTAGCACCTTCCTTGCAGGAGAGAGAGTGCAACGTTTCATTTTAGCATTTTGGCGCTCACGAGGGAGACAAACTGCTTTGGCTGTTTGCAAGGCTAGGAAAGAGCAGAGCCCGAGTCTTGCTGTTTATCTGCAATGACTGCCAGGGCAAGTGAGGACCAGCAAGACAATTCCTGCCTAGCACCTTCCTTGGAGGAGAGAGAGTGCAACGTTTCATTTTGCTTTTTGGAGTGCGAGAGTGAGAAAAAGCAGAGTGCCTGTTTGCAAGGCTAGGAAAGAGCAGACCCCGAGTCTTGCTGTTTATCTGCAATGACTGCCAGGGCAAGTGAGGACCAGCAAGACAATTCCTGCCTAGCACCTTCCTTGGAGGAGAGAGAGTGCAACGTTTCATTTTAGCATTTTGGCGCTCACGAGCGAGACAAACTGCTTTGGCTGTTTGCAAGGCTAGGAAAGAGCAGAGCCCGAGTCTTGCTGTTTATCTGCAATGACTGCCAGGGCAAGTGAGGACCAGCAAGACAATTCCTGCCTAGCACCTTCCTTGGAGGAGAGAGAGTGCAACGTTTCATTTTAGCATTTTGGCGCTCACGAGCGAGACAAACTGCTTTGGCTGTTTGCAAGGCTAGGAAAGAGCAGAGCCCCACTCTTGCTGTTTATCTGCAATGACTGCCAGGGCAAGTGAGGACCAGCAAGACAATTCCTGCCTAGCACCTTCCTTGGAGGAGAGAGAGTGCAACGTTTCATTTTAGCATTTTGGCGCTCACGAGGGAGACAAACTGCTTTGGCTGTTTGCAAGGCTAGGAAAGAGCAGAGCCCAAGTCTTACTGTTTATCTGCAATGACTGCCAGGGCAAGTGAGGACCAGCAAGACAATTCCTGCCTAGCACCTTCCTTGGAGGAGAGAGAGTGCAACGTTTCATTTTAGCATTTTGGCGCTCACGAGCGAGACAAACTGCTTTGGCTGTTTGCAAGGCTAGGAAAGAGCAGAGCCCGAGTCTTGCTGTTTATCTGCAATGAATGCCGGGGAAGTGAGGACCAGCAAGACAATTCCTGCCTAGCACCTTCCTTGGAGGAGAGAGAGTGCAACGTTTCATTTTAGCATTTTGACGCTCACGAGGGAGACAAACTGCTTTGGCTGTTTGCAAGGCTAGGAAAGAGCAGAGCCCCAGTCTTGCTGTTTATCTGCAGTGACTGCCAGGGCAAGTGAGGACCAGCAAGACAATTCCTGCCTAGCACCTTCCTTGGAGGAGAGAGAGTGCAACGTTTCATTTTGCTTTTTGGAGTGCGAGAGTGAGAAAAAGCAGAGTGCCTGTTTGCAAGGCTAGGAAAGAGCAGAGCCCGAGTCTTGCTGTTTATCTGCAATGACTGCCAGGGCAAGTGAGGACCAGCAAGACAATTCCTGCCTAGCACCTTCCTTGGAGGAGAGAGAGTGCAACGTTTCATTTTAGCATTTTGGCGCTCACGAGGGAGACAAATTGCTTTGGCTGTTTCAAAGGCTAGGAAAGAGCAGAGCCCGAGTCTTGCTGTTTATCTGCAATGACTGCCAGGGCAAGTGAGGACCAGCAAGACAATTCCTGCCTAGCACCTTCCTTGGAGGAGAGAGAGTGCAACGTTTCATTTTGCTTTTTGGAGTGCGAGAGTGAGAAAAAGCAGAGTGCCTGTTTGCAAGGCTAGGAAAGAGCAGAGCCCGAGTCTTGCTGTTTATCTGCAATGACTGCCAGGGCAAGTGAGGACCAGCAAGACAATTCCTGCCTAGCACCTTCCTTGGAGGAGAGAGAGTGCAACGTTTCATTTTAGCATTTTGGCGCTCACGAGCGAGACAAACTGCTTTGGCTGTTTGCAAGGCTAGGAAAGAGCAGAGCCCAAGTCTTACTGTTTATCTGCAATGACTGCCAGGGCAAGTGAGGACCAGCAAGACAATTCCTGCCTAGCACCTTCCTTGGAGGAGAGAGAGTGCAACGTTTCATTTTAGCATTTTGGCGCTCACGAGGGAGACAAACTGCTTTGGCTGTTTGCAAGGCTAGGAAAGAGCAGAGCCCGAGTCTTGCTGTTTATCTGCAATGACTGCCAGGGCAAGTGAGGACCAGCAAGACAATTCCTGCCTAGCACCTTCCTTGGAGGAGAGAGAGTGCAACGTTTCATTTTAGCATTTTGACGCTCACGAGGGAGACAAACTGCTTTGGCTGTTTGCAAGGCTAGGAAAGAGCAGAGCCCCAGTCTTGCTGTTTATCTGCAGTGACTGCCAGGGCAAGTGAGGACCAGCAAGACAATTCCTGCCTAGCACCTTCCTTGGAGGAGAGAGAGTGCAACGTTTCATTTTGCTTTTTGGAGTGCGAGAGAGAGAAAGAGCAGAGTGCCTGTTTGCAAGGCTAGGAAAGAGCAGAGCCCGAGTCTTGCTGTTTATCTGCAATGTCTGCCAGGGCAAGTGAGGACCAGCAAGACAATTCCTGCCTAGCACCTTCCTTGGAGGAGAGAGAGAGCAACGTGTCATTTTAGCATTTTGGCGCTCACGAGCGAGACAAACTGCTTTGGCTGTTTGCAAGGCTAGGAAAGAGCAGAGCCCAAGTCTTACTGTTTATCTGCAGTGACTGCCAGGGCAAGTGAGGACCAGCAAGACAATTCCTGCCTAGCACCTTCCTTGGAGGAGAGAGAGTGCAACGTTTCATTTTAGCATTTTGGCGCTCACGAGCGAGACAAACTGCTTTGGCTGTTTGCAAGGCTAGGAAAGAGCAGAGCCCAAGTCTTACTGTTTATCTGCAATGACTGCCAGGGCAAGTGAGGACCAGCAAGACAATTCCTGCCTAGCACCTTCCTTGGAGGAGAGAGAGTGCAACGTTTCATTTTAGCATTTTGGCGCTCACGAGCGAGACAAACTGCTTTGGCTGTTTGCAAGGCTAGGAAAGAGCAGAGCCCGAGTCTTGCTGTTTATCTGCAGTGACTGCCAGGGCAAGTGAGGACCAGCAAGACAATTCCTGCCTAGCACCTTCCTTGGAGGAGAGAGAGTGCAACGTTTCATTTTGCTTTTTGGAGTGCGAGAGTGAGAAAAAGCAGAGTGCCTGTTTGCAAGGTTACAAAAGAGCAGAGCCCGAGTCTTGCTGTTTATCTGCAATGACTGCCAGGGCAAGTGAGGACCAGCAAGACAATTCCTGCCTAGCACCTTCCTTGGAGGAGAGAGAGTGCAACGTTTCATTTTAGCATTTTGGCGCTCACGAGCGAGACAAACTGCTTTGGCTGTTTGCAAGGCTAGGAAAGAGCAGAGCCCGAGTCTTACTGTTTATCTGCAATGAATGCCGGGGAAGTGAGGACCAGCAAGACAATTCCTGCCTAGCACCTTCCTTGGAGGAGAGAGAGTGCAACGTTTCATTTTAGCATTTTGACGCTCACGAGGGAGACAAACTGCTTTGGCTGTTTGCAAGGCTAGGAAAGAGCAGAGCCCCAGTCTTGCTGTTTATCTGCAGTGACTGCCAGGGCAAGTGAGGACCAGCAAGACAATTCCTGCCTAGCACCTTCCTTGGAGGAGAGAGAGTGCAACGTTTCATTTTGCTTTTTGGAGTGCGAGAGTGAGAAAGAGCAGAGTGCCTGTTTGCAAGGCTAGGAAAGAGCAGAGCCCGAGTCTTGCTGTTTATCTGCAATGTCTGCCAGGGCAAGTGAGAACCAGCAAGACAATTCCTGCCTAGCACCTTCCTTGGAGGAGAGAGAGAGCAACGTGTCATTTTAGCATTTTGGCGCTCACGAGCGAGACAAACTGCTTTGGCTGTTTGCAAGGCTAGGAAAGAGCAGAGCCCAAGTCTTACTGTTTATCTGCAATGACTGCCAGGGCAAGTGAGGACCAGCAAGACAATTCCTGCCTAGCACCTTCCTTGGAGGAGAGAGAGTGCAACGTTTCATTTTAGCATTTTGGCGCTCACGAGCGAGACAAACTGCTTTGGCTGTTTGCAAGGCTAGGAAAGAGCAGAGCCCCACTCTTGCTGTTTATCTGCAATGACTGCCAGGGCAAGTGAGGACCAGCAAGACAATTCCTGCCTAGCACCTTCCTTGGAGGAGAGAGAGTGCAACGTTTCATTTTAGCATTTTGGCGCTCACGAGGGAGACAAACTGCTTTGGCTGTTTGCAAGGCTAGGAAAGAGCAGAGCCCAAGTCTTACTGTTTATCTGCAATGACTGCCAGGGCAAGTGAGGACCAGCAAGACAATTCCTGCCTAGCACCTTCCTTGGAGGAGAGAGAGTGCAACGTTTCATTTTAGCATTTTGGCGCTCACGAGCGAGACAAACTGCTTTGGCTGTTTGCAAGGCTAGGAAAGAGCAGAGCCCGAGTCTTGCTGTTTATCTGCAATGAATGCCGGGGAAGTGAGGACCAGCAAGACAATTCCTGCCTAGCACCTTCCTTGGAGGAGAGAGAGTGCAACGTTTCATTTTAGCATTTTGACGCTCACGAGGGAGACAAACTGCTTTGGCTGTTTGCAAGGCTAGGAAAGAGCAGAGCCCCAGTCTTGCTGTTTATCTGCAGTGACTGCCAGGGCAAGTGAGGACCAGCAAGACAATTCCTGCCTAGCACCTTCCTTGGAGGAGAGAGAGTGCAACGTTTCATTTTGCTTTTTGGAGTGCGAGAGTGAGAAAAAGCAGAGTGCCTGTTTGCAAGGCTAGGAAAGAGCAGAGCCCGAGTCTTGCTGTTTATCTGCAATGACTGCCAGGGCAAGTGAGGACCAGCAAGACAATTCCTGCCTAGCACCTTCCTTGGAGGAGAGAGAGTGCAACGTTTCATTTTAGCATTTTGGCGCTCACGAGGGAGACAAATTGCTTTGGCTGTTTCAAAGGCTAGGAAAGAGCAGAGCCCGAGTCTTGCTGTTTATCTGCAATGACTGCCAGGGCAAGTGAGGACCAGCAAGACAATTCCTGCCTAGCACCTTCCTTGGAGGAGAGAGAGTGCAACGTTTCATTTTGCTTTTTGGAGTGCGAGAGTGAGAAAAAGCAGAGTGCCTGTTTGCAAGGCTAGGAAAGAGCAGAGCCCGAGTCTTGCTGTTTATCTGCAATGACTGCCAGGGCAAGTGAGGACCAGCAAGACAATTCCTGCCTAGCACCTTCCTTGGAGGAGAGAGAGTGCAACGTTTCATTTTAGCATTTTGGCGCTCACGAGCGAGACAAACTGCTTTGGCTGTTTGCAAGGCTAGGAAAGAGCAGAGCCCAAGTCTTACTGTTTATCTGCAATGACTGCCAGGGCAAGTGAGGACCAGCAAGACAATTCCTGCCTAGCACCTTCCTTGGAGGAGAGAGAGTGCAACGTTTCATTTTAGCATTTTGGCGCTCACGAGGGAGACAAACTGCTTTGGCTGTTTGCAAGGCTAGGAAAGAGCAGAGCCCGAGTCTTGCTGTTTATCTGCAATGACTGCCAGGGCAAGTGAGGACCAGCAAGACAATTCCTGCCTAGCACCTTCCTTGGAGGAGAGAGAGTGCAACGTTTCATTTTAGCATTTTGACGCTCACGAGGGAGACAAACTGCTTTGGCTGTTTGCAAGGCTAGGAAAGAGCAGAGCCCCAGTCTTGCTGTTTATCTGCAGTGACTGCCAGGGCAAGTGAGGACCAGCAAGACAATTCCTGCCTAGCACCTTCCTTGGAGGAGAGAGAGTGCAACGTTTCATTTTGCTTTTTGGAGTGCGAGAGAGAGAAAGAGCAGAGTGCCTGTTTGCAAGGCTAGGAAAGAGCAGAGCCCGAGTCTTGCTGTTTATCTGCAATGTCTGCCAGGGCAAGTGAGGACCAGCAAGACAATTCCTGCCTAGCACCTTCCTTGGAGGAGAGAGAGAGCAACGTGTCATTTTAGCATTTTGGCGCTCACGAGCGAGACAAACTGCTTTGGCTGTTTGCAAGGCTAGGAAAGAGCAGAGCCCAAGTCTTACTGTTTATCTGCAGTGACTGCCAGGGCAAGTGAGGACCAGCAAGACAATTCCTGCCTAGCACCTTCCTTGGAGGAGAGAGAGTGCAACGTTTCATTTTAGCATTTTGGCGCTCACGAGCGAGACAAACTGCTTTGGCTGTTTGCAAGGCTAGGAAAGAGCAGAGCCCAAGTCTTACTGTTTATCTGCAATGACTGCCAGGGCAAGTGAGGACCAGCAAGACAATTCCTGCCTAGCACCTTCCTTGGAGGAGAGAGAGTGCAACGTTTCATTTTAGCATTTTGGCGCTCACGAGCGAGACAAACTGCTTTGGCTGTTTGCAAGGCTAGGAAAGAGCAGAGCCCGAGTCTTGCTGTTTATCTGCAGTGACTGCCAGGGCAAGTGAGGACCAGCAAGACAATTCCTGCCTAGCACCTTCCTTGGAGGAGAGAGAGTGCAACGTTTCATTTTGCTTTTTGGAGTGCGAGAGTGAGAAAAAGCAGAGTGCCTGTTTGCAAGGTTACAAAAGAGCAGAGCCCGAGTCTTGCTGTTTATCTGCAATGACTGCCAGGGCAAGTGAGGACCAGCAAGACAATTCCTGCCTAGCACCTTCCTTGGAGGAGAGAGAGTGCAACGTTTCATTTTAGCATTTTGGCGCTCACGAGCGAGACAAACTGCTTTGGCTGTTTGCAAGGCTAGGAAAGAGCAGAGCCCGAGTCTTGCTGTTTATCTGCAATGACTGCCAGGGCAAGTGAGGACCAGCAAGACAATTCCTGCCTAGCACCTTCCTTGGAGGAGAGAGAGTGCAACGTTTCATTTTAGCATTTTGGCGCTCACGAGGGAGACAAATTGCTTTGGCTGTTTCAAAGGCTAGGAAAGAGCAGAGCCCGAGTCTTGCTGTTTATCTGCAATGACTGCCAGGGCAAGTGAGGACCAGCAAGACAATTCCTGCCTAGCACCTTCCTTGGAGGAGAGAGAGTGCAACGTTTCATTTTAGCATTTTGGCGCTCACGAGCGAGACAAACTGCTTTGGCTGTTTGCAAGGCTAGGAAAGAGCAGAGCCCCAGTCTTGCTGTTTATCTGCAATGACTGCCAGGGCAAGTGAGGACCAGCAAGACAATTCCTGCCTAGCACCTTCCTTGGAGGAGAGAGAGTGCAACGTTTCATTTTAGCATTTTGGCGCTCACGAGGGAGACAAATTGCTTTGGCTGCTTGCAAGGCTAGGAAAGAGCAGAGCCCGAGTCTTGCTGTTTATCTGCAATGACTGCCACGGCAAGTGAGGACCAGCAAGACAATTCCTGCCTAGCACCTTCCTTGGAGGAGAGAGAGTGCAACGTTTCATTTTGCTTTTTGGAGTGCGAGAGTGAGAAAAAGCAGAGTGCCTGTTTGCACGGCTAGGAAAGAGCAGAGCCCGAGTCTTGCTGTTTATCTGCAATGACTGCCAGGGCAAGTGAGGACCAGCAAGACAATTCCTGCCTAGCACCTTCCTTGGAGGAGAGAGAGTGCAACGTTTCATTTTAGCATTTTGGCGCTCACGAGCGAGACAAACTGCTTTGGCTGTTTGCAAGGCTAGGAAAGAGCAGAGCCCCACTCTTGCTGTTTATCTGCAATGACTGCCAGGGCAAGTGAGGACCAGCAAGACAATTCCTGCCTAGCACCTTCCTTGGAGGAGAGAGAGAGCAATGTGTCATTTTAGCATTTTGGCGCTCACGAGCGAGACAAACTGCTTTGGCTGTTTGCAAGGCTAGGAAAGAGCAGAGCCCGAGTCTTACTGTTTATCTGCAATGACTGTCAGGGCAAGTGAGGACCAGCAAGACAATTCCTGCCTAGCACCTTCCTTGGAGGAGAGAGAGTGCAACGTTTCATTTTGCTTTTTGGAGTGCGAGAGTGAGAAAAAGCAGAGTGCCTGTTTGCTAGGCTAGGAAAGAGCAGAGCCCGAGTCTTGCTGTTTATCTGCAATGACTGCCAGGGCAAGTGAGGACCAGCAAGACAATTCCTGCCTAGCACCTTCCTTGGAGGAGAGAGAGTGCAACGTTTCATTTTAGCATTTTGGCGCTCACGAGCGAGACAAACTGCTTTGGCTGTTTGCAAGGCTAGGAAAGAGCAGAGCCCGAGTCTTGCTGTTTATCTGCAATGACTGCCAGGGCAAGTGAGGACCAGCAAGACAATTCCTGCCTAGCACCTTCCTTGGAGGAGAGAGAGTGCAACGTTTCATTTTAGCATTTTGGCGCTCACGAGGGAGACAAATTGCTTTGGCTGTTTCAAAGGCTAGGAAAGAGCAGAGCCCGAGTCTTGCTGTTTATCTGCAATGACTGCCAGGGCAAGTGAGGACCAGCAAGACAATTCCTGCCTAGCACCTTCCTTGGAGGAGAGAGAGTGCAACGTTTCATTTTAGCATTTTGGCGCTCACGAGCGAGACAAACTGCTTTGGCTGTTTGCAAGGCTAGGAAAGAGCAGAGCCCCAGTCTTGCTGTTTATCTGCAATGACTGCCAGGGCAAGTGAGGACCAGCAAGACAATTCCTGCCTAGCACCTTCCTTGGAGGAGAGAGAGTGCAACGTTTCATTTTAGCATTTTGGCGCTCACGAGGGAGACAAATTGCTTTGGCTGCTTGCAAGGCTAGGAAAGAGCAGAGCCCGAGTCTTGCTGTTTATCTGCAATGACTGCCAGGGCAAGTGAGGACCAGCAAGACAATTCCTGCCTAGCACCTTCCTTGGAGGAGAGAGAGTGCAACGTTTCATTTTGCTTTTTGGAGTGCGAGAGTGAGAAAAAGCAGAGTGCCTGTTTGCACGGCTAGGAAAGAGCAGAGCCCGAGTCTTGCTGTTTATCTGCAATGACTGCCAGGGCAAGTGAGGACCAGCAAGACAATTCCTGCCTAGCACCTTCCTAGGAGGAGAGAGAGTGCAACGTTTCATTTTAGCATTTTGGCGCTCACGAGCGAGACAAACTGCTTTGGCTGTTTGCAAGGCTAGGAAAGAGCAGAGCCCCACTCTTGCTGTTTATCTGCAATGACTGCCAGGGCAAGTGAGGACCAGCAAGACAATTCCTGCCTAGCACCTTCCTTGGAGGAGAGAGAGTGCAACGTTTCATTTTAGCATTTTGGCGCTCACGAGGGAGACAAACTGCTTTGGCTGTTTGCAAGGCTAGGAAAGAGCAGAGCCCGAGTCTTGCTGTTTATCTGCAATGACTGCCAGGGCAAGTGAGGACCAGCAAGACAATTCCTGCCTAGCACCTTCCTTGGAGGAGAGAGAGTGCAACGTTTCATTTTAGCATTTTGACGCTCACGAGGGAGACAAACTGCTTTGGCTGTTTGCAAGGCTAGGAAAGAGCAGAGCCCGAGTCTTGCTGTTTATCTGCAGTGACTGCCAGGGCAAGTGAGGACCAGCAAGACAATTCCTGCCTAGCACCTTCCTTGGAGGAGAGAGAGTGCAACGTTTCATTTTGCTTTTTGGAGTGCGAGAGTGAGAAAAAGCAGAGTGCCTGTTTGCAAGGCTAGGAAAGAGCAGAGCCCGAGTCTTGCTGTTTATCTGCAATGACTGCCAGGGCAAGTGAGGACCAGCAAGACAATTCCTGCCTAGCACCTTCCTTGGAGGAGAGAGAGTGCAACGTTTCATTTTAGCATTTTGGCGCTCACGAGCGAGACAAACTGCTTTGGCTGTTTGCAAGGCTAGGAAAGAGCAGAGCCCCAGTCTTGCTGTTTATCTGCAATGACTGCCAGGGCAAGTGAGGACCAGCAAGACAATTCCTGCCTAGCACCTTCCTTGGAGGAGAGAGAGTGCAACGTTTCATTTTAGCATTTTGGCGCTCACGAGGGAGACAAATTGCTTTGGCTGTTTCAAAGGCTAGGAAAGAGCAGAGCCCGAGTCTTGCTGTTTATCTGCAATGACTGCCAGGGCAAGTGAGGACCAGCAAGACAATTCCTGCCTAGCACCTTCCTTGGAGGAGAGAGAGTGCAACGTTTCATTTTAGCATTTTGGCGCTCACGAGGGAGACAAACTGCTTTGGCTGTTTGCAAGGCTAGGAAAGAGCAGAGCCCCAGTCTTGCTGTTTATCTGCAGTGACTGCCAGGGCAAGTGAGGACCAGCAAGACAATTCCTGCCTAGCACCTTCCTTGGAGGAGAGAGAGTGCAACGTTTCATTTTGCTTTTTGGAGTGCGAGAGTGAGAAAGAGCAGAGTGCCTGTTTGCAAGGCTAGGAAAGAGCAGAGCCCGAGTCTTGCTGTTTCTCTGCAATGTCTGCCAGGGCAAGTGAGGACCAGCAAGACAATTCCTGCCTAGCACCTTCCTTGGAGGAGAGAGAGAGCAACGTGTCATTTTAGCATTTTGGTGCTCACGAGCGAGACAAACTGCTTTGGCTGTTTGCAAGGCTAGGAAAGAGCAGAGCCCAAGTCTTACTGTTTATCTGCAATGACTGCCAGGGCAAGTGAGGACCAGCAAGACAATTCCTGCCTAGCACCTTCCTTGGAGGAGAGAGAGTGCAACGTTTCATTTTAGCATTTTGGCGCTCACGAGGGAGACAAACTGCTTTGGCTGTTTGCAAGGCTAGGAAAGAGCAGAGCCCAAGTCTTACTGTTTATCTGCAATGACTGCCAGGGCAAGTGAGGACCAGCAAGACAATTCCTGCCTAGCACCTTCCTTGGAGGAGAGAGAGTGCAACGTTTCATTTTAGCATTTTGGCGCTCACGAGCGAGACAAACTGCTTTGGCTGTTTGCAAGGCAAGGAAAGAGCAGAGCCCAAGTCTTGCTGTTTATCTGCAATGAATGCCGGGGAAGTGAGGACCAGCAAGACAATTCCTGCCTAGCACCTTCCTTGGAGGAGAGAGAGTACAACGTTTCATTTTAGCATTTTGACGCTCACGAGGGAGACAAACTGCTTTGGCTGTTTGCAAGGCTAGGAAAAAGCAGAGCCCCAGTCTTGCTGTTTATCTGCAGTGACTGCCAGGGAAGTGAGGACCAGCAAGACAATTCCTGCCTAGCACCTTCCTTGGAGGAGAGAGAGTGCAACGTTTCATTTTGCTTTTTGGAGTGCGATAGTGAGAAAAAGCAGAGTGCCTGTTTGCAAGGCTAGGAAAGAGCAGAGCCCGAGTCTTGCTGTTTATCTGCAATGACTGCCAGGGCAAGTGAGGACCAGCAAGACAATTCCTGCCTAGCACCTTCCTTGGAGGAGAGAGAGTGCAACGTTTCATTTTAGCATTTTGGCGCTCACGAGCGAGACAAACTGCTTTGGCTGTTTGCAAGGCTAGGAAAGAGCAGAGCCCCAGTCTTGCTGTTTATCTGCAATGACTGCCAGGGCAAGTGAGGACCAGCAAGACAATTCCTGCCTAGCACCTTCCTTGGAGGAGAGAGAGTGCAACGTTTCATTTTAGCATTTTGGCGCTCAGGAGGGAGACAAATTGCTTTGGCTGTTTCAAAGGCTAGGAAAGAGCAGAGCCCGAGTCTTGCTGTTTATCTGCAATGACTGCCAGGGCAAGTGAGGACCAACAAGACAATTCCTGCCTAGCACCTTCCTTGGAGGAGAGAGAGTGCAACGTTTCATTTTAGCATTTTGGCGCTCACGAGCGAGACAAACTGCTTTGGCTGTTTGCAAGGCTAGGAAAGAGCAGAGCCCCAGTCTTGCTGTTTATCTGCAATGACTGCCAGGGCAAGTGAGGACCAGCAAGACAATTCCTGCCTAGCACCTTCCTTGGAGGAGAGAGAGTGCAACGTTTCATTTTAGCATTTTGGCGCTCACGAGGGAGACAAATTGCTTTGGCTGTTTCAAAGGCTAGGAAAGAGCAGAGCCCGAGTCTTGCTGTTTATCTGCAATGACTGCCAGGGCAAGTGAGGACCAGCAAGACAATTCCTGCCTAGCACCTTCCTTGGAGGAGAGAGAGTGCAACGTTTCATTTTGCTTTTTGGAGTGCGAGAGTGAGAAAAAGCAGAGTGC
Source organism: Phaethon aethereus (assembly GCF_964289735.1). Taxonomy (NCBI): domain Eukaryota; kingdom Metazoa; phylum Chordata; class Aves; order Phaethontiformes; family Phaethontidae; genus Phaethon; species Phaethon aethereus. The sequence goes on along the minus strand of NW_028114311.1, from coordinate 244,083 downwards.
CTGTTTGCAAGGCTAGGAAAGAGCAGAGCCCGAGTCTTGCTGTTTATCTGCAATGACTGCCAGGGCAAGTGAGGACCAGCAAGACAATTCCTGCCTAGCACCTTCCTTGGAGGAGAGAGAGTGCAACGTTTCATTTTAGCATTTTGACGCTCACGAGGGAGACAAACTGCTTTGGCTGTTTGCAAGGCTAGGAAAGAGCAGAGCCCCAGTCTTGCTGTTTATCTGCAGTGACTGCCAGGGCAAGTGAGGACCAGCAAGACAATTCCTGCCTAGCACCTTCCTTGGAGGAGAGAGAGTGCAACGTTTCATTTTGCTTTTTGGAGTGCGAGTGTGAGAAAGAGCAGAGTGCCTGTTTGCAAGGCTAGGAAGGAGCAGAGCCCGAGTCTTGATGTTTATCTGCAATGTCTGCCAGGGCAAGTGAGGACCAGCAAGACAATTCCTGCCTAGCACCTTCCTTGGAGGAGAGAGAGTGCAACGTTTCATTTTAGCATTTTGGCGCTCACGAGCGAGACAAACTGCTTTGGCTGTTTGCAAGGCTAGGAAAGAGCAGAGCCCGAGTCTTGCTGTTTATCTGCAATGACTGCCAGGGCAAGTGAGGACCAGCAAGACAATTCCTGCCTAGCACCTTCCTTGGAGGAGAGACAGTGCACCGTTTCATTTTAGCATTTTGGCGCTCACGAGCGAGACAAACTGCTTTGGCTGTTTGCAAGGCTAGGAAAGAGCAGAGCCCGAGTCTTGCTGTTTATCTGCAATGACTGTCAGGCCAAGTGAGGACCAGCAAGACAATTCCTGCCTAGCACCTTCCTTGGAGGAGAGAGAGTGCACCGTTTCATTTTAGCATTTTGGCGCTCACGAGGGAGACAAACTTCTTTGGCTTTTTGCAAGGGTAGGAAAGAGCAGAGCCCGAGTCTTGCTGTTTATCTGCAATGACTGCCAGGGCAAGTGAGGACCAGCAAGACAATTCCTGCCTAGCACCTTCCTTGGAGGAGAGAGAGTGCAACGTTTCATTTTAGCATTTTGGCGCTCACGAGCGAGACAAACTGCTTTGGCTGTTTGCAAGGCTAGGAAAGAGCAGAGCCCGAGTCTTGCTGTTTATCTGCAATGACTGCCAGGGCAAGTGAGGACCAGCAAGACAATTCCTGCCTAGCACCTTCCTTGGAGGAGAGAGAGTGCAACGTTTCATTTTAGCATTTTGGCGCTCACGAGGGAGACAAATTGCTTTGGCTGTTTGCAAGGCTAGGAAAGAGCAGAGCCCCAGTCTTGCTGTTTATCTGAAATGACTGCCAGGGCAAGTGAGGACCAGCAAGACAATTCCTGCCTAGCACCTTCCTTGGAGGAGAGAGAGTGCAACGTTTCATTTTAGCATTTTGGCGTTCTCGAGCGAGACAAACTTCTTTGGCTATTTGCAAGGCTAGGAAAGAGCAGAGCCCCAGTCTTTCTGTTTATCTGCAATGACTGCCAGGGCAAGTGAGGACCAGCAAGACAATTCCTGCCTAGCACCTTCCTTGGAGGAGAGAGAGTGCAACGTTTCATTTTAGCATTTTGGCGCTCACGAGGGAGACAAATTGCTTTGGCTGTTTGCAAGGCTAGGAAAGAGCAGAGCCCCAGTCTTGCTGTTTATCTGCAATGACTGCCAGGGCAAGTGAGGACCAGCAAGACAATTCCTGCCTAGCACCTTCCTTGGAGGAGAGAGAGTGCAACGTTTCATTTTAGCATTTTGGCGCTCACGAGCGAGACAAACTGCTTTGGCTGTTTGCAAGGCTAGGAAAGAGCAGAGCCCCAGTCTTGCTGTTTATCTGCAATGACTGCCAGGGCAAGTGAGGACCAGAAAGACAATTCCTGCCTAGCACCTTCCTTGGAGGAGAGAGAGTGCAACGTTTCATTTTAGCATTTTGGCGCTCACGAGCGAGACAAACTGCTTTGGCTGTTTGCAAGGCTAGGAAAGAGCAGAGCCCGAGTCTTGCTGTTTATCTGCAATGACTGCCAGGGCAAGTGAGGACCAGCAAGACAATTCCTGCCTAGCACCTTCCTTGGAGGAGAGAGAGTGCAACGTTTCATTTTAGCATTTTGGCGCTCACGAGGGAGACAAATTGCTTTGGCTGTTTGCAAGGCTAGGAAAGAGCAGAGCCCGAGTCTTGCTGTTTATCTGCAATGACTGCCAGGGCAAGTGAGGACCAGCAAGACAATTCCTGCCTAGCACCTTCCTTGGAGGAGAGAGAGTGCAACGTTTCATTTTAGCATTTTGGCGCTCACGAGGGAGACAAACTGCTTTGGCTGTTTGCAAGGCTAGGAAAGAGCAGAGCCCGAGTCTTGCTGTTTATCTGCAATGACTGCCAGGGCAAGTGAGGACCAGCAAGACAATTCCTGCCTAGCACCTTCCTTGGAGGAGAGAGAGTGCAACGTTTCATTTTGCTTTTTGGAGTGCGATAGTGAGAAAAAGCAGAGTGCCTGTTTGCAAGGCTAGGAAAGAGCAGAGCCCGAGTCTTGCTGTTTATCTGCAATGACTGCCAGGGCAAGTGAGGACCAGCAAGACAATTCCTGCCTAGCACCTTCCTTGGAGGAGAGAGAGTGCAACGTTTCATTTTAGCATTTTGGCGCTCACGAGCGAGACAAACTGCTTTGGCTGTTTGCAAGGCTAGGAAAGAGCAGAGCCCCAGTCTTGCTGTTTATCTGCAATGACTGCCAGGGCAAGTGAGGACCAGCAAGACAATTCCTGCCTAGCACCTTCCTTGGAGGAGAGAGAGTGCAACGTTTCATTTTAGCATTTTGGCGCTCAGGAGGGAGACAAATTGCTTTGGCTGTTTCAAAGGCTAGGAAAGAGCAGAGCCCGAGTCTTGCTGTTTATCTGCAATGACTGCCAGGGCAAGTGAGGACCAACAAGACAATTCCTGCCTAGCACCTTCCTTGGAGGAGAGAGAGTGCAACGTTTCATTTTAGCATTTTGGCGCTCACGAGCGAGACAAACTGCTTTGGCTGTTTGCAAGGCTAGGAAAGAGCAGAGCCCCAGTCTTGCTGTTTATCTGCAATGACTGCCAGGGCAAGTGAGGACCAGCAAGACAATTCCTGCCTAGCACCTTCCTTGGAGGAGAGAGAGTGCAACGTTTCATTTTAGCATTTTGGCGCTCACGAGGGAGACAAATTGCTTTGGCTGTTTCAAAGGCTAGGAAAGAGCAGAGCCCGAGTCTTGCTGTTTATCTGCAATGACTGCCAGGGCAAGTGAGGACCAGCAAGACAATTCCTGCCTAGCACCTTCCTTGGAGGAGAGAGAGTGCAACGTTTCATTTTGCTTTTTGGAGTGCGAGAGTGAGAAAAAGCAGAGTGCCTGTTTGCAAGGCTAGGAAAGAGCAGAGCCCGAGTCTTGCTGTTTATCTGCAATGACTGCCAGGGCAAGTGAGGACCAGCAAGACAATTCCTGCCTAGCACCTTCCTTGGAGGAGAGAGAGTGCAACGTTTCATTTTAGCATTTTGACGCTCACGAGGGAGACAAACTGCTTTGGCTGTTTGCAAGGCTAGGAAAGAGCAGAGCCCCAGTCTTGCTGTTTATCTGCAGTGACTGCCAGGGCAAGTGAGGACCAGCAAGACAATTCCTGCCTAGCACCTTCCTTGGAGGAGAGAGAGTGCAACGTTTCATTTTGCTTTTTGGAGTGCGAGTGTGAGAAAGAGCAGAGTGCCTGTTTGCAAGGCTAGGAAGGAGCAGAGCCCGAGTCTTGCTGTTTATCTGCAATGACTGCCAGGGCAAGTGAGGACCAGCAAGACAATTCCTGCCTAGCACCTTCCTTGGAGGAGAGAGAGTGCAACGTTTCATTTTAGCATTTTGGCGCTCACGAGCGAGACAAACTGCTTTGGCTGTTTGCAAGGCTAGGAAAGAGCAGAGCCCGAGTCTTGCTGTTTATCTGCAATGACTGCCAGGGCAAGTGAGGACCAGCAAGACAATTCCTGCCTAGCACCTTCCTTGGAGGAGAGAGAGTGCAACGTTTCATTTTAGCATTTTGGCGCTCACGAGGGAGACAAACTTCTTTGGCTTTTTGCAAGGGTAGGAAAGAGCAGAGCCCGAGTCTTGCTGTTTATCTGCAATGACTGCCAGGGCAAGTGAGGACCAGCAAGACAATTCCTGCCTAGCACCTTCCTTGGAGGAGAGAGAGTGCAACGTTTCATTTTAGCATTTTGGCGCTCACGAGCGAGACAAACTGCTTTGGCTGTTTGCAAGGCTAGGAAAGAGCAGAGCCCGAGTCTTGCTGTTTATCTGCAATGACTGCCAGGGCAAGTGAGGACCAGCAAGACAATTCCTGCCTAGCACCTTCCTTGGAGGAGAGAGAGTGCAACGTTTCATTTTAGCATTTTGGCGCTCACGAGGGAGACAAATTGCTTTGGCTGTTTGCAAGGCTAGGAAAGAGCAGAGCCCCAGTCTTGCTGTTTATCTGAAATGACTGCCAGGGCAAGTGAGGACCAGCAAGACAATTCCTGCCTAGCACCTTCCTTGGAGGAGAGAGAGTGCAACGTTTCATTTTAGCATTTTGGCGTTCTCGAGCGAGACAAACTTCTTTGGCTATTTGCAAGGCTAGGAAAGAGCAGAGCCCCAGTCTTTCTGTTTATCTGCAATGACTGCCAGGGCAAGTGAGGACCAGCAAGACAATTCCTGCCTAGCACCTTCCTTGGAGGAGAGAGAGTGCAACGTTTCATTTTAGCATTTTGGCGCTCACTAGCGAGACAAACTGCTTTGGCTGTTTGCAAGGCTAGGAAAGAGCAGAGCCCCAGTCTTGCTGTTTATCTGCAATGACTGCCAGGGCAAGTGAGGACCAGCAAGACAATTCCTGCCTAGCACCTTCCTTGGAGGAGAGAGAGTGCAACGTTTCATTTTAGCATTTTGGCGCTCACGAGCGAGACAAACTGCTTTGGCTGTTTGCAAGGCTAGGAAAGAGCAGAGCCCCAGTCTTGCTGTTTATCTGCAATGACTGCCAGGGCAAGTGAGGACCAGAAAGACAATTCCTGCCTAGCACCTTCCTTGGAGGAGAGAGAGTGCAACGTTTCATTTTAGCATTTTGGCGCTCACGAGCGAGACAAACTGCTTTGGCTGTTTGCAAGGCTAGGAAAGAGCAGAGCCCGAGTCTTGCTGTTTATCTGCAATGACTGCCAGGGCAAGTGAGGACCAGCAAGACAATTCCTGCCTAGCACCTTCCTTGGAGGAGAGAGAGTGCAACGTTTCATTTTAGCATTTTGGCGCTCACGAGGGAGACAAATTGCTTTGGCTGTTTGCAAGGCTAGGAAAGAGCAGAGCCCGAGTCTTGCTGTTTATCTGCAATGACTGCCAGGGCAAGTGAGGACCAGCAAGACAATTCCTGCCTAGCACCTTCCTTGGAGGAGAGAGAGTGCAACGTTTCATTTTAGCATTTTGGCGCTCACGAGGGAGACAAACCGCTTTGGCTGTTTGCAAGGCTAGGAAAGAGCAGAGCCCGAGTCTTGCTGTTTATCTGCAATGACTGCCAGGGCAAGTGAGGACCAGCAAGACAATTCCTGCCTAGCACCTTCCTTGGAGGAGAGAGAGTGCAACGTTTCATTTTAGCATTTTGGCGCTCACGAGCGAGACAAACTGCTTTGGCTGTTTGCAAGGCTAGGAAAGAGCAGAGCCCGAGTCTTACTGTTTATCTGCAATGACTGCCAGGGCAAGTGAGGACCAGCAAGAGAATTCCTGCCTAGCACCTTCCTTGGAGGAGAGAGAGTGCAACGTTTCATTTTAGCATTTTGGCGCTCACGAGCGAGACAAACTGCTTTGGCTGTTTGCAAGGCTAGGAAAGAGCAGAGCCCGAGTCTTGCTGTTTATCTGCAATGACTGCCAGGGCAAGTGAGGACCAGCAAGACAATTCCTGCCTAGCACCTTCCTTGGAGGAGAGAGAGTGCAACGTTTCATTTTAGCATTTTGTCGCACACGAGGGAGACAAAATGCTTTGGCTGTTTGCAAGGCTAGGAAAGAGCAGAGCCCGAGTCTTGCTGTTTATCTGCAATGACTGCCAGGGCAAGTGAGGACCAGCAAGACAATTCCTGCCTAGCACCTTCCTTGGAGGAGAGACAGTGCACCGTTTCATTTTAGCATTTTGGCGCTCACGAGCGAGACAAACTGCTTTGGCTGTTTGCAAGGCTAGGAAAGAGCAGAGCCCGAGTCTTGCTGTTTATCTGCAATGACTGCCAGGGCAAGTGAGGACCAGCAAGACAATTCCTGCCTAGCACCTTCCTTGGAGGAGAGACAGTGCACCGTTTCATTTTAGCATTTTGGCGCTCACGAGCGAGACAAACTGCTTTGGCTGTTTGCAAGGCTAGGAAAGAGCAGAGCCCGAGTCTTGCTGTTTATCTGCAATGACTGCCAGGGCAAGTGAGGACCAGCAAGACAATTCCTGCCTAGCACCTTCCTTGGAGGAGAGAGAGTGCAACGTTTCATTCTAGCATTTTGGCGCTCACGAGCGAGACAAACTGCTTTGGCTGTTTGCAAGGCTAGGAAAGAGCAGAGCCCGAGTCTTGCTGTTTATCTGCAATGACTGCCAGGGCAAGTGAGGACCAGCAAGACAATTCCTGCCTAGCACCTTCCTTGGAGGAGAGAGAGTGCAACGTTTCATTTTAGCATTTTGGCGCTCACGAGGGAGACAAATTGCTTTGGCTGTTTGCAAGGCTAGGAAAGAGCAGAGCCCCAGTCTTGCTGTTTATCTGAAATGACTGCCAGGGCAAGTGAGGACCAGCAAGACAATTCCTGCCTAGCACCTTCCTTGGAGGAGAGAGAGTGCAACGTTTCATTTTAGCATTTTGGCGTTCTCGAGCGAGACAAACTTCTTTGGCTATTTGCAAGGCTAGGAAAGAGCAGAGCCCCAGTCTTTCTGTTTATCTGCAATGACTGCCAGGGCAAGTGAGGACCAGCAAGACAATTCCTGCCTAGCACCTTCCTTGGAGGAGAGAGAGTGCAACGTTTCATTTTAGCATTTTGGCGCTCACGAGGGAGACAAATTGCTTTGGCTGTTTGCAAGGCTAGGAAAGAGCAGAGCCCCAGTCTTGCTGTTTATCTGCAATGACTGCCAGGGCAAGTGAGGACCAGCAAGACAATTCCTGCCTAGCACCTTCCTTGGAGGAGAGAGAGTGCAACGTTTCATTTTAGCATTTTGGCGCTCACGAGCGAGACAAACTGCTTTGGCTGTTTGCAAGGCTAGGAAAGAGCAGAGCCCGAGTCTTGCTGTTTATCTGCAATGACTGCCAGGGCAAGTGAGGACCAGCAAGACAATTCCTGCCTAGCACCTTCCTTGGAGGAGAGAGAGTGCAACGTTTCATTTTAGCATTTTGGCGCTCACGAGGGAGACAAATTGCTTTGGCTGTTTGCAAGGCTAGGAAAGAGCAGAGCCCGAGTCTTGCTGTTTATCTGCAATGACTGCCAGGGCAAGTGAGGACCAGCAAGACAATTCCTGCCTAGCACCTTCCTTGGAGGAGAGAGAGTGCAACGTTTCATTTTAGCATTTTGGCGCTCACGAGGGAGACAAACTGCTTTGGCTGTTTGCAAGGCTAGGAAAGAGCAGAGCCCGAGTCTTGCTGTTTATCTGCAATGACTGCCAGGGCAAGTGAGGACCAGCAAGACAATTCCTGCCTAGCACCTTCCTTGGAGGAGAGAGAGTGCAACGTTTCATTTTAGCATTTTGGCGCTCACGAGCGAGACAAACTGCTTTGGCTGTTTGCAAGGCTAGGAAAGAGCAGAGCCCGAGTCTTGCTGTTTATCTGCAATGACTGCCAGGGCAAGTGAGGACCAGCAAGAGAATTCCTGCCTAGCACCTTCCTTGGAGGAGAGAGAGTGCAACGTTTCATTTTAGCATTTTGGCGCTCACGAGCGAGACAAACTGCTTTGGCTGTTTGCAAGGCTAGGAAAGAGCAGAGCCCGAGTCTTGCTGTTTATCTGCAATGACTGCCAGGGCAAGTGAGGACCAGCAAGACAATTCCTGCCTAGCACCTTCCTTGGAGGAGAGAGAGTGCAACGTTTCATTTTAGCATTTTGTCGCACACGAGGGAGACAAAATGCTTTGGCTGTTTGCAAGGCTAGGAAAGAGCAGAGCCCGAGTCTTGCTGTTTATCTGCAATGACTGCCAGGGCAAGTGAGGACCAGCAAGACAATTCCTGCCTAGCACCTTCCTTGGAGGAGAGACAGTGCACCGTTTCATTTTAGCATTTTGGCGCTCACGAGCGAGACAAACTGCTTTGGCTGTTTGCAAGGCTAGGAAAGAGCAGAGCCCGAGTCTTGCTGTTTATCTGCAATGACTGTCAGGCCAAGTGAGGACCAGCAAGACAATTCCTGCCTAGCACCTTCCTTGGAGGAGAGAGAGTGCACCGTTTCATTTTAGCATTTTGGCGCTCACGAGGGAGACAAACTTCTTTGGCTTTTTGCAAGGGTAGGAAAGAGCAGAGCCCGAGTCTTGCTGTTTATCTGCAATGACTGCCAGGGCAAGTGAGGACCAGCAAGACAATTCCTGCCTAGCACCTTCCTTGGAGGAGAGAGAGTGCAACGTTTCATTTTAGCATTTTGGCGCTCACGAGCGAGACAAACTGCTTTGGCTGTTTGCAAGGCTAGGAAAGAGCAGAGCCCGAGTCTTGCTGTTTATCTGCAATGACTGCCAGGGCAAGTGAGGACCAGCAAGACAATTCCTGCCTAGCACCTTCATTGGAGGAGAGAGAGTGCAACGTTTCATTTTAGCATTTTGGCGCTCACGAGGGAGACAAATTGCTTTGGCTGTTTGCAAGGCTAGGAAAGAGCAGAGCCCCAGTCTTGCTGTTTATCTGCAATGACTGCCAGGGCAAGTGAGGACCAGAAAGACAATTCCTGCCTAGCACCTTCCTTGGAGGAGAGAGAGTGCAACGTTTCATTTTGCTTTTTGGAGTGCGAGAGTGAGAAAAAGCAGAGTGCCTGTTTGCAAGGCTAGGAAAGAGCAGAGCCCGAGTCTTGCTGTTTATCTGAAATGACTGCCAGGGCAAGTGAGGACCAGCAAGACAATTCCTGCCTAGCACCTTCCTTGGAGGAGAGAGAGTGCAACGTTTCATTTTAGCATTTTGGCGTTCTCGAGCGAGACAAACTTCTTTGGCTATTTGCAAGGCTAGGAAAGAGCAGAGCCCCAGTCTTTCTGTTTATCTGCAATGACTGCCAGGGCAAGTGAGGACCAGCAAGACAATTCCTGCCTAGCACCTTCCTTGGAGGAGAGAGAGTGCAACGTTTCATTTTAGCATTTTGGCGCTCACGAGGGAGACAAATTGCTTTGGCTGTTTGCAAGGCTAGGAAAGAGCAGAGCCCCAGTCTTGCTGTTTATCTGCAATGACTGCCAGGGCAAGTGAGGACCAGCAAGACAATTCCTGCCTAGCACCTTCCTTGGAGGAGAGAGAGTGCAACGTTTCATTTTAGCATTTTGGCGCTCACGAGCGAGACAAACTGCTTTGGCTGTTTGCAAGGCTAGGAAAGAGCAGAGCCCCAGTCTTGCTGTTTATCTGCAATGACTGCCAGGGCAAGTGAGGACCAGAAAGACAATTCCTGCCTAGCACCTTCCTTGGAGGAGAGAGAGTGCAACGTTTCATTTTAGCATTTTGGCGCTCACGAGCGAGACAAACTGCTTTGGCTGTTTGCAAGGCTAGGAAAGAGCAGAGCCCGAGTCTTGCTGTTTATCTGCAATGACTGCCAGGGCAAGTGAGGACCAGCAAGACAATTCCTGCCTAGCACCTTCCTTGGAGGAGAGAGAGTGCAACGTTTCATTTTAGCATTTTGGCGCTCACGAGGGAGACAAATTGCTTTGGCTGTTTGCAAGGCTAGGAAAGAGCAGAGCCCCAGTCCTGCTGTTTATCTGCAATGACTGCCAGGGCAAGTGAGGACCAGCAAGACAATTCCTGCCTAGCACCTTCCTTGGAGGAGAGAGAGTGCAACGTTTCATTTTAGCATTTTGGCGCTCACGAGGGAGACAAACTGCTTTGGCTGTTTGCAAGGCTAGGAAAGAGCAGAGCCCGAGTCTTGCTGTTTATCTGCAATGACTGCCAGGGCAAGTGAGGACCAGCAAGACAATTCCTGCCTAGCACCTTCCATGGAGGAGAGAGAGTGCAACGTTTCATTTTAGCATTTTGGCGCTCACGAGCGAGACAAACTGCTTTGGCTGTTTGCAAGGCTAGGAAAGAGCAGAGCCCGAGTCTTACTGTTTATCTGCAATGACTGCCAGGGCAAGTGAGGACCAGCAAGAGAATTCCTGCCTAGCACCTTCCTTGGAGGAGAGAGAGTGCAACGTTTCATTTTAGCATTTTGGCGCTCACGAGCGAGACAAACTGCTTTGGCTGTTTGCAAGGCTAGGAAAGAGCAGAGCCCGAGTCTTGCTGTTTATCTGCAATGACTGCCAGGGCAAGTGAGGACCAGCAAGACAATTCCTGCCTAGCACCTTCCTTGGAGGAGAGAGAGTGCAACGTTTCATTTTAGCATTTTGGCGCACATGAGGGAGACAAAATGCTTTGGCTGTTTGCAAGGCTAGGAAAGAGCAGAGCCCGAGTCTTGCTGTTTATCTGCAATGACTGCCAGGGCAAGTGAGGACCAGCAAGACAATTCCTGCCTAGCACCTTCCTTGGAGGAGAGAGAGTGCAACGTTTCATTTTAGCATTTTGGCGCTCACGAGCGACACAAACTGCTTTGGCTGTTTGCAAGGCTAGGAAAGAGCAGAGCCCGAGTCTTGCTGTTTATCTGCAATGACTGCCAGGGCAAGTGAGGAGCAGCAAGACAATTCCTGCCTAGCACCTTCCTTGCAGGAGAGAGAGTGCACCGTTTCATTTTAGCATTTTGGCGCTCACGAGCGAGACAAACTGCTTTGGCTGTTTGCAAGGCTAGGAAAGAGCAGAGCCCGAGTCTTGCTGTTTATCTGCAATGACTGTCAGGCCAAGTGAGGACCAGCAAGACAATTCCTGCCTAGCACCTTCCTTGGAGGAGAGAGAGTGCAACGTTTCATTTTAGCATTTTGGCGCTCACGAGCGAGACAAACTGCTTTGGCTGTTTGCAAGGCTAGGAAAGAGCAGAGCCCGAGTCTTGCTGTTTATCTGCAATGACTGCCAGGGCAAGTGAGGACCAGCAAGACAATTCCTGCCTAGCACCTTCCTTGGAGGAGAGAGAGTGCAACGTTTCATTTTAGCATTTTGGCGCTCACGAGGGAGACAAATTGCTTTGGCTGTTTGCAAGGCTAGGAAAGAGCAGAGCCCCAGTCTTGCTGTTTATCTGCAATGACTGCCAGGGCAAGTGAGGACCAGCAAGACAATTCCTGCCTAGCACCTTCCTTGGAGGAGAGAGAGTGCAACGTTTCATTTTAGCATTTTGTCGCACACGAGGGAGACAAAATGCTTTGGCTGTTTGCAAGGCTAGGAAAGAGCAGAGCCCGAGTCTTGCTGTTTATCTGCAATGACTGCCAGGGCAAGTGAGGACCAGCAAGACAATTCCTGCCTAGCACCTTCCTTGGAGGAGAGACAGTGCACCGTTTCATTTTAGCATTTTGGCGCTCACGAGCGAGACAAACTGCTTTGGCTGTTTGCAAGGCTAGGAAAGAGCAGAGCCCGAGTCTTGCTGTTTATCTGCAATGACTGCCAGGGCAAGTGAGGACCAGCAAGACAATTCCTGCCTAGCACCTTCCTTGGAGGAGAGAGAGTGCAACGTTTCATTTTAGCATTTTGGCGCTCACGAGGGAGACAAATTGCTTTGGCTGTTTGCAAGGCTAGGAAAGAGCAGAGCCCCAGTCTTGCTGTTTATCTGCAATGACTGCCAGGGCAAGTGAGGACCAGAAAGACAATTCCTGCCTAGCACCTTCCTTGGAGGAGAGAGAGTGCAACGTTTCATTTTGCTTTTTGGAGTGCGAGAGTGAGAAAAAGCAGAGTGCCTGTTTGCAAGGCTAGGAAAGAGCAGAGCCCGAGTCTTGCTGTTTATCTGAAATGACTGCCAGGGCAAGTGAGGACCAGCAAGACAATTCCTGCCTAGCACCTTCCTTGGAGGAGAGAGAGTGCAACGTTTCATTTTAGCATTTTGGCGTTCTCGAGCGAGACAAACTTCTTTGGCTATTTGCAAGTCTAGGAAAGAGCAGAGCCCCAGTCTTTCTGTTTATCTGCAATGACTGCCAGGGCAAGTGAGGACCAGCAAGACAATTCCTGCCTAGCACCTTCCTTGGAGGAGAGAGAGTGCAACGTTTCATTTTAGCATTTTGGCGCTCACGAGGGAGACAAATTGCTTTGGCTGTTTGCAAGGCTAGGAAAGAGCAGAGCCCCAGTCTTGCTGTTTATCTGCAATGACTGCCAGGGCAAGTGAGGACCAGCAAGACAATTCCTGCCTAGCACCTTCCTTGGAGGAGAGAGAGTGCAACGTTTCATTTTAGCATTTTGGCGCTCACGAGCGAGACAAACTGCTTTGGCTGTTTGCAAGGCTAGGAAAGAGCAGAGCCCCAGTCTTGCTGTTTATCTGCAATGACTGCCAGGGCAAGTGAGGACCAGCAAGACAATTCCTGCCTAGCACCTTCCTTGGAGGAGAGAGAGTGCAACGTTTCATTTTAGCATTTTGGCGCTCACGAGGGAGACAAATTGCTTTGGCTGTTTGCAAGGCTAGGAAAGAGCAGAGCCCGAGTCTTGCTGTTTATCTGCAATGACTGCCAGGGCAAGTGAGGACCAGCAAGACAATTCCTGCCTAGCACCTTCCTTGGAGGAGAGAGAGTGCAACGTTTCATTTTAGCATTTTGGCGCTCACGAGGGAGACAAACTGCTTTGGCTGTTTGCAAGGCTAGGAAAGAGCAGAGCCCGAGTCTTGCTGTTTATCTGCAATGACTGCCAGGGCAAGTGAGGACCAGCAAGACAATTCCTGCCTAGCACCTTCCTTGGAGGAGAGAGAGTGCAACGTTTCATTTTAGCATTTTGGCGCTCACGAGCGAGACAAACTGCTTTGGCTGTTTGCAAGGCTAGGAAAGAGCAGAGCCCGAGTCTTACTGTTTATCTGCAATGACTGCCAGGGCAAGTGAGGACCAGCAAGAGAATTCCTGCCTAGCACCTTCCTTGGAGGAGAGAGAGTGCAACGTTTCATTTTAGCATTTTGGCGCTCACGAGCGAGACAAACTGCTTTGGCTGTTTGCAAGGCTAGGAAAGAGCAGAGCCCGAGTCTTGCTGTTTATCTGCAATGACTGCCAGGGCAAGTGAGGACCAGCAAGACAATTCCTGCCTAGCACCTTCCTTGGAGGAGAGAGAGTGCAACGTTTCATTTTAGCATTTTGGCGCTCACGAGCGAGACAAACTGCTTTGGCTGTTTGCAAGGCTAGGAAAGAGCAGAGCCCGAGTCTTGCTGTTTATCTGCAATGACTGTCAGGCCAAGTGAGGACCAGCAAGACAATTCCTGCCTAGCACCTTCCTTGGAGGAGAGAGAGTGCAACGTTTCATTTTAGCATTTTGGCGCTCACGAGCGAGACAAACTGCTTTGGCTGTTTGCAAGGCTAGGAAAGAGCAGAGCCCGAGTCTTGCTGTTTATCTGCAATGACTGCCAGGGCAAGTGAGGACCAGCAAGACAATTCCTGCCTAGCACCTTCCTTGGAGGAGAGAGAGTGCAACGTTTCATTTTAGCATTTTGGCGCTCACGAGGGAGACAAATTGCTTTGGCTGTTTGCAAGGCTAGGAAAGAGCAGAGCCCCAGTCTTGCTGTTTATCTGCAATGACTGCCAGGGCAAGTGAGGACCAGCAAGACAATTCCTGCCTAGCACCTTCCTTGGAGGAGAGAGAGTGCAACGTTTCATTTTAGCATTTTGTCGCACACGAGGGAGACAAAATGCTTTGGCTGTTTGCAAGGCTAGGAAAGAGCAGAGCCCGAGTCTTGCTGTTTATCTGCAATGACTGCCAGGGCAAGTGAGGACCAGCAAGACAATTCCTGCCTAGCACCTTCCTTGGAGGAGAGACAGTGCACCGTTTCATTTTAGCATTTTGGCGCTCACGAGCGAGACAAACTGCTTTGGCTGTTTGCAAGGCTAGGAAAGAGCAGAGCCCGAGTCTTGCTGTTTATCTGCAATGACTGCCAGGGCAAGTGAGGACCAGCAAGACGATTCCTGCCTAGCACCTTCCTTGGAGGAGAGAGAGTGCAACGTTTCATTTTAGCATTTTGGCGCACACGAGGGAGACAAAATGCTTTGGCTGTTTGCAAGGCTAGGAAAGAGCAGAGCCCGAGTCTTGCTGTTTATCTGCAATGACTGCCAGGGCAAGTGAGGACCAGCAAGACAATTCCTGCCTAGCACCTTCCTTGGAGGAGAGAGAGTGCAACGTTTCATTTTAGCATTTTGGCGTTCTCGAGCGACACAAACTGCTTTGGCTATTTGCAAGGCTAGGAAAGAGCAGAGCCCCAGTCTTTCTGTTTATCTGCAATGACTGCCAGGGCAAGTGAGGACCAGCAAGACAATTCCTGCCTAGCACCTTCCTTGGAGGAGAGAGAGTGCAACGTTTCATTTTAGCATTTTGGCGCTCACGAGGGAGACAAATTGCTTTGGCTGTTTGCAAGGCTAGGAAAGAGCAGAGCCCCAGTCTTGCTGTTTATCTGCAATGACTGCCAGGGCAAGTGAGGACCAGCAAGACAATTCCTGCCTAGCACCTTCCTTGGAGGAGAGAGAGTGCAACGTTTCATTTTAGCATTTTGGCGCTCACGAGGGAGACAAATTGCTTTGGCTGTTTGCAAGGCTAGGAAAGAGCAGAGCCCGAGTCTTGCTGTTTATCTGCAATGACTGCCAGGGCAAGTGAGGACCAGCAAGACAATTCCTGCCTAGCACCTTCCTTGGAGGAGAGAGAGTGCAACGTTTCATTTTAGCATTTTGGCGCTCACGAGGGAGACAAACTGCTTTGGCTGTTTGCAAGGCTAGGAAAGAGCAGAGCCCGAGTCTTGCTGTTTATCTGCAATGACTGCCAGGGCAAGTGAGGACCAGCAAGACAATTCCTGCCTAGCACCTTCCTTGGAGGAGAGAGAGTGCAACGTTTCATTTTAGCATTTTGGCGCTCACGAGCGAGACAAACTGCTTTGGCTGTTTGCAAGGCTAGGAAAGAGCAGAGCCCGAGTCTTACTGTTTATCTGCAATGACTGCCAGGGCAAGTGAGGACCAGCAAGAGAATTCCTGCCTAGCACCTTCCTTGGAGGAGAGAGAGTGCAACGTTTCATTTTAGCATTTTGGCGCTCACGAGCGAGACAAACTGCTTTGGCTGTTTGCAAGGCTAGGAAAGAGCAGAGCCCGAGTCTTGCTGTTTATCTGCAATGACTGCCAGGGCAAGTGAGGACCAGCAAGACAATTCCTGCCTAGCACCTTCCTTGGAGGAGAGAGAGTGCAACGTTTCATTTTAGCATTTTGGCGCTCACGAGCGAGACAAACTGCTTTGGCTGTTTGCAAGGCTAGGAAAGAGCAGAGCCCGAGTCTTGCTGTTTATCTGCAATGACTGTCAGGCCAAGTGAGGACCAGCAAGACAATTCCTGCCTAGCACCTTCCTTGGAGGAGAGAGAGTGCAACGTTTCATTTTAGCATTTTGGCGCTCACGAGCGAGACAAACTGCTTTGGCTGTTTGCAAGGCTAGGAAAGAGCAGAGCCCGAGTCTTGCTGTTTATCTGCAATGACTGCCAGGGCAAGTGAGGACCAGCAAGACAATTCCTGCCTAGCACCTTCCTTGGAGGAGAGAGAGTGCAACGTTTCATTTTAGCATTTTGGCGCTCACGAGGGAGACAAATTGCTTTGGCTGTTTGCAAGGCTAGGAAAGAGCAGAGCCCCAGTCTTGCTGTTTATCTGCAATGACTGCCAGGGCAAGTGAGGACCAGCAAGACAATTCCTGCCTAGCACCTTCCTTGGAGGAGAGAGAGTGCAACGTTTCATTTTAGCATTTTGTCGCACACGAGGGAGACAAAATGCTTTGGCTGTTTGCAAGGCTAGGAAAGAGCAGAGCCCGAGTCTTGCTGTTTATCTGCAATGACTGCCAGGGCAAGTGAGGACCAGCAAGACAATTCCTGCCTAGCACCTTCCTTGGAGGAGAGACAGTGCACCGTTTCATTTTAGCATTTTGGCGCTCACGAGCGAGACAAACTGCTTTGGCTGTTTGCAAGGCTAGGAAAGAGCAGAGCCCGAGTCTTGCTGTTTATCTGCAATGACTGCCAGGGCAAGTGAGGACCAGCAAGACGATTCCTGCCTAGCACCTTCCTTGGAGGAGAGAGAGTGCAACGTTTCATTTTAGCATTTTGGCGCACACGAGGGAGACAAAATGCTTTGGCTGTTTGCAAGGCTAGGAAAGAGCAGAGCCCGAGTCTTGCTGTTTATCTGCAATGACTGCCAGGGCAAGTGAGGACCAGCAAGACAATTCCTGCCTAGCACCTTCCTTGGAGGAGAGAGAGTGCAACGTTTCATTTTAGCATTTTGGCGTTCTCGAGCGACACAAACTGCTTTGGCTATTTGCAAGGCTAGGAAAGAGCAGAGCCCCAGTCTTTCTGTTTATCTGCAATGACTGCCAGGGCAAGTGAGGACCAGCAAGACAATTCCTGCCTAGCACCTTCCTTGGAGGAGAGAGAGTGCAACGTTTCATTTTAGCATTTTGGCGCTCACGAGGGAGACAAATTGCTTTGGCTGTTTGCAAGGCTAGGAAAGAGCAGAGCCCCAGTCTTGCTGTTTATCTGCAATGACTGCCAGGGCAAGTGAGGACCAGCAAGACAATTCCTGCCTAGCACCTTCCTTGGAGGAGAGAGAGTGCAACGTTTCATTTTAGCATTTTGGCGCTCACGAGCGAGACAAACTGCTTTGGCTGTTTGCAAGGCTAGGAAAGAGCAGAGCCCCAGTCTTGCTGTTTATCTGCAATGACTGCCAGGGCAAGTGAGGACCAGAAAGACAATTCCTGCCTAGCACCTTCCTTGGAGGAGAGAGAGTGCAACGTTTCATTTTAGCATTTTGGCGCTCACGAGCGAGACAAACTGCTTTGGCTGTTTGAAAGGCTAGGAAAGAGCAGAGCCCGAGTCTTGCTGTTTATCTGCAATGACTGCCAGGGCAAGTGAGGACCAGCAAGACAATTCCTGCCTAGCACCTTCCTTGGAGGAGAGAGAGTGCAACGTTTCATTTTAGCATTTTGGCGCTCACGAGGGAGACAAATTGCTTTGGCTGTTTGCAAGGCTAGGAAAGAGCAGAGCCCGAGTCTTGCTGTTTATCTGCAATGACTGCCAGGGCAAGTGAGGACCAGCAAGACAATTCCTGCCTAGCACCTTCCTTGGAGGAGAGAGAGTGCAACGTTTCATTTTAGCATTTTGGCGCTCACGAGGGAGACAAACTGCTTTGGCTGTTTGCAAGGCTAGGAAAGAGCAGAGCCCGAGTCTTGCTGTTTATCTGCAATGACTGCCAGGGCAAGTGAGGACCAGCAAGACAATTCCTGCCTAGCACCTTCCTTGGAGGAGAGAGAGTGCAACGTTTCATTTTAGCATTTTGGCGCTCACGAGGGAGACAAACTGCTTTGGCTGTTTGCAAGGCTAGGAAAGAGCAGAGCCCGAGTCTTACTGTTTATCTGCAATGACTGCCAGGGCAAGTGAGGACCAGCAAGAGAATTCCTGCCTAGCACCTTCCTTGGAGGAGAGAGAGTGCAACGTTTCATTTTAGCATTTTGGCGCTCACGAGCGAGACAAACTGCTTTGGCTGTTTGCAAGGCTAGGAAAGAGCAGAGCCCCAGTCTTGCTGTTTATCTGCAATGACTGCCAGGGCAAGTGAGGACCAGCAAGACAATTCCTGCCTAGCACCTTCCTTGGAGGAGAGAGAGTGCAACGTTTCATTTTAGCATTTTGGCGCACACGAGGGAGACAAAATGCTTTGGCTGTTTGCAAGGCTAGGAAAGAGCAGAGCCCGAGTCTTGCTGTTTATCTGCAATGACTGCCAGGGCAAGTGAGGACCAGCAAGACAATTCCTGCCTAGCACCTTCCTTGGAGGAGAGAGAGTGCAACGTTTCATTTTAGCATTTTGGCGCTCACGAGCGACACAAACTGCTTTGGCTGTTTGCAAGGCTAGGAAAGAGCAGAGCCCGAGTCTTGCTGTTTATCTGCAATGACTGCCAGGGCAAGTGAGGACCAGCAAGACAATTCCTGCCTAGCACCTTCCTTGGAGGAGAGACAGTGCACCGTTTCATTTTAGCATTTTGGCGCTCACGAGCGAGACAAACTGCTTTGGCTGTTTGCAAGGCTAGGAAAGAGCAGAGCCCGAGTCTTGCTGTTTATCTGCAATGACTGTCAGGCCAAGTGAGGACCAGCAAGACAATTCCTGCCTAGCACCTTCCTTGGAGGAGAGAGAGTGCAACGTTTCATTTTAGCATTTTGGCGCTCACGAGCGAGACAAACTGCTTTGGCTGTTTGCAAGGCTAGGAAAGAGCAGAGCCCGAGTCTTGCTGTTTATCTGCAATGACTGCCAGGGCAAGTGAGGACCAGCAAGACAATTCCTGCCTAGCACCTTCCTTGGAGGAGAGAGAGTGCAACGTTTCATTTTAGCATTTTGGCGCTCACGAGGGAGACAAATTGCTTTGGCTGTTTGCAAGGCTAGGAAAGAGCAGAGCCCCAGTCTTGCTGTTTATCTGCAATGACTGCCAGGGCAAGTGAGGACCAGAAAGACAATTCCTGCCTAGCACCTTCCTTGGAGGAGAGAGAGTGCAACGTTTCATTTTAGCATTTTTGCGTTCTCGAGCGAGACAAACTTCTTTGGCTATTTGCAAGGCTAGGAAAGAGCAGAGCCCCAGTCTTTCTGTTTATCTGCAATGACTGCCAGGGCAAGTGAGGACCAGCAAGACAATTCCTGCCTAGCACCTTCCTTGGAGGAGAGAGAGTGCACCGTTTCATTTTAGCATTTTGGCGCTCACGAGCGAGACAAATTGCTTTGGCTGTTTGCAAGGCTAGGAAAGAGCAGAGCCCGAGTCTTGCTGTTTATCTGCAATGACTGCCAGGGCAAGTGAGGACCAGCAAGACAATTCCTGCCTAGCACCTTCCTTGGAGGAGAGAGAGTGCAACGTTTCATTTTAGCATTTTGGCGCTCACGAGCGAGACAAACTGCTTTGGCTGTTTGCAAGGCTAGGAAAGAGCAGAGCCCGAGTCTTACTGTTTATCTGCAATGACTGCCAGGGCAAGTGAGGACCAGCAAGAGAATTCCTGCCTAGCACCTTCCTTGGAGGAGAGTGCAACGTTTCATTTTAGCATTTTGGCGCTCACGAGCGAGACAAACTGCTTTGGCTGTTTGCAAGGCTAGGAAAGAGCAGAGCCCGAGTCTTGCTGTTTATCTGCAATGACTGCCAGGGCAAGTGAGGACCAGCAAGACAATTCCTGCCTAGCACCTTCCTTGGAGGAGAGAGAGTGCAACGTTTCATTTTAGCATTTTGGCGCACACGAGGGAGACAAACTTCTTTGGCTGTTTGCAAGGCTAGGAAAGAGCAGAGCCCGAGTCTTGTTGTTTATCTGCAATGACTGCCAGGGCAAGTGAGGACCAGCAAGACAATTCCTGTCTAGCACCTTCCTTGGAGGAGAGAGAGTGCAACGTTTCATTTTAGCATTTTGGCGCTCACGAGCGAGACAAACTGCTTTGGCTGTTTGCAAGGCTAGGAAAGAGCAGAGCCCGAGTCTTGCTGTTTATCTGCAATGACTGCCAGGGCAAGTGAGGACCAGAAAGACAATTCCTGCCTAGCACCTTCCTTGGAGGAGAGACAGTGCACCGTTTCATTTTAGCATTTTGGCGCTCACGAGGGAGACAAACTGCTTTGGCTGTTTGCAAGGCTAGGAAAGAGCAGAGCCCCAGTCTTGCTGTTTATCTGCAATGACTGCCAGGGCAAGTGAGGACCAGAAAGACAATTCCTGCCTAGTACCTTCCTTGGAGGAGAGAGAGTGCAACGTTTCATTTTAGCATTTTGGCGCTCACGAGCGAGACAAACTGCTTTGGCTGTTTGCAAGGCTAGGAAAGAGCAGAGCCCGAGTCTTGCTGTTTATCTGCAATGACTGCCAGGGCAAGTGAGGACCAGCAAGACAATTCCTGCCTAGCACCTTCCTTGGAGGAGAGAGAGTGCAACGTTTCATTTTAGCATTTTGGCGCTCACGAGGGAGACAAATTGCTTTGGCTGTTTGCAAGGCTAGGAAAGAGCAGAGCCCGAGTCTTGCTGTTTATCTGTAATGACTGCCAGGGCAAGTGAGGACCAGAAAGACAATTCCTGCCTAGCACCTTCCTTGGAGGAGAGAGAGTGCAACGTTTCATTTTAGCATTTTGGCGCTCACGAGGGAGACAAACTGCTTTGGCTGTTTGCAAGGCTAGGAAAGAGCAGAGCCCGAGTCTTGCTGTTTATCTGCAATGACTGCCAGGGCAAGTGAGGACCAGCAAGACAATTCCTGCCTAGCACCTTCCTTGGAGGAGAGAGAGTGCAACGTTTCATTTTAGCATTTTGGCGCTCACGAGCGAGACAAACTGCTTTGGCTGTTTGCAAGGCTAGGAAAGAGCAGAGCCCGAGTCTTGCTGTTTATCTGCAATGACTGCCAGGGCAAGTGAGGACCAGCAAGACAATTCCTGCCTAGCACCTTCCTTGGAGGAGAGAGAGTGCAACGTTTCATTTTAGCATTTTGGCGCTCACGAGCGACACAAACTGCTTTGGCTGTTTGCAAGGCTAGGAAAGAGCAGAGCCCGAGTCTTGCTGTTTATCTGCAATGACTGCCAGGGCAAGTGAGGACCAGCAAGACAATTCCTGCCTAGCACCTTCCTTGGAGGAGAGACAGTGCACCGTTTCATTTTAGCATTTTGGCGCTCACGAGCGAGACAAACTGCTTTGGCTGTTTGCAAGGCTAGGAAAGAGCAGAGCCCGAGTCTTGCTGTTTATCTGCAATGACTGTCAGGCCAAGTGAGGACCAGCAAGACAATTTCTGCCTAGCACCTTCCTTGGAGGAGAGAGAGTGCAACGTTTCATTTTAGCATTTTGGCGCTCACGAGCGAGACAAACTGCTTTGGCTGTTTGCAAGGCTAGGAAAGAGCAGAGCCCGAGTCTTGCTGTTTATCTGCAATGACTGCCAGGGCAAGTGAGGACCAGCAAGACAATTCCTGCCTAGCACCTTCCTTGGAGGAGAGAGAGTGCAACGTTTCATTTTAGCATTTTGGCGCTCACGAGGGAGACAAATTGCTTTGGCTGTTTGCAAGGCTAGGAAAGAGCAGAGCCCCAGTCTTGCTGTTTATCTGCAATGACTGCCAGGGCAAGTGAGGACCAGCAAGACAATTCCTGCCTAGCACCTTCCTTGGAGGAGAGAGAGTGCAACGTTTCATTTTAGCATTTTGGCGCTCACGAGGGAGACAAATTGCTTTGGCTGTTTGCAAGGCTAGGAAAGAGCAGAGCCCCAGTCTTGCTGTTTATCTGCAATGACTGCCAGGGCAAGTGAGGACCAGCAAGACAATTCCTGCCTAGCACCTTCCTTGGAGGAGAGAGAGTGCAACGTTTCATTTTAGCATTTTGGCGCTCACGAGCGAGACAAACTGCTTTGGCTGTTTGCAAGGCTAGGAAAGAGCAGAGCCCGAGTCTTGCTGTTTATCTGCAATGACTGCCAGGGCAAGTGAGGACCAGCAAGACAATTCCTGCCTAGCACCTTCCTTGGAGGAGAGACAGTGCACCGTTTCATTTTAGCATTTTGGCGCTCACGAGCGAGACAAACTGCTTTGGCTGTTTGCAAGGCTAGGAAAGAGCAGAGCCCGAGTCTTGCTGTTTATCTGCAATGACTGTCAGGCCAAGTGAGGACCAGCAAGACAATTCCTGCCTAGCACCTTCCTTGGAGGAGAGAGAGTGCAACGTTTCATTTTAGCATTTTGGCGCTCACGAGGGAGACAAACTTCTTTGGCTTTTTGCAAGGGTAGGAAAGAGCAGAGCCCGAGTCTTGCTGTTTATCTGCAATGACTGCCAGGGCAAGTGAGGACCAGCAAGACAATTCCTGCCTAGCACCTTCCTTGGAGGAGAGAGAGTGCAACGTTTCATTTTAGCATTTTGGCGCTCACGAGCGAGACAAACTGCTTTGGCTATTTGCAAGGCTAGGAAAGAGCAGAGCCCCAGTCTTTCTGTTTATCTGCAATGACTGCCAGGGC
This sequence comes from Phaethon aethereus, assembly GCF_964289735.1. Lineage (NCBI taxonomy): Eukaryota > Metazoa > Chordata > Aves > Phaethontiformes > Phaethontidae > Phaethon > Phaethon aethereus. The sequence continues at coordinate 221,977 of NW_028114311.1, read as the reverse complement.
AAGTGAGGACCAGCAAGACAATTCCTGCCTAGCACCTTCCTTGGAGGAGAGAGAGTGCAACGTTTCATTTTAGCATTTTGGCGCTCACGAGGGAGACAAATTGCTTTGGCTGTTTGCAAGGCTAGGAAAGAGCAGAGCCCCAGTCTTGCTGTTTATCTGCAATGACTGCCAGGGCAAGTGACGACCAGCAAGACAATTCCTGCCTAGCACCTTCCTTGGAGGAGAGAGAGTGCAACGTTTCATTTTAGCATTTTGGCGCTCACGAGCGAGACAAACTGCTTTGGCTGTTTGCAAGGCTAGGAAAGAGCAGAGCCCCAGTCTTGCTGTTTATCTGCAATGACTGCCAGGGCAAGTGAGGACCAGAAAGACAATTCCTGCCTAGCACCTTCCTTGGAGGAGAGAGAGTGCAACGTTTCATTTTAGCATTATTGGCGCTCACGAGCGAGACAAACTGCTTTGGCTGTTTGCAAGGCTAGGAAAGAGCAGAGCCCGAGTCTTGCTGTTTATCTGCAATGACTGCCAGGGCAAGTGAGGACCAGCAAGACAATTCCTGCCTAGCACCTTCCTTGGAGGAGAGAGAGTGCAACGTTTCATTTTAGCATTTTGGCGCTCACGAGGGAGACAAATTGCTTTGGCTGTTTGCAAGGCTAGGAAAGAGCAGAGCCCGAGTCTTGCTGTTTATCTGCAATGACTGCCAGGGCAAGTGAGGACCAGCAAGACAATTCCTGCCTAGCACCTTCCTTGGAGGAGAGAGAGTGCAACGTTTCATTTTAGCATTTTGGCGCTCACGAGGGAGACAAACTGCTTTGGCTGTTTGCAAGGCTAGGAAAGAGCAGAGCCCGAGTCTTGCTGTTTATCTGCAATGACTGCCAGGGCAAGTGAGGACCAGCAAGACAATTCCTGCCTAGCACCTTCCTTGGAGGAGAGAGAGTGCAACGTTTCATTTTAGCATTTTGGCGCTCACGAGCGAGACAAACTGCTTTGGCTGTTTGCAAGGCTAGGAAAGAGCAGAGCCCGAGTCTTACTGTTTATCTGCAATGACTGCCAGGGCAAGTGAGGACCAGCAAGAGAATTCCTGCCTAGCACCTTCCTTGGAGGAGAGAGAGTGCAACGTTTCATTTTAGCATTTTGGCGCTCACGAGCGAGACAAACTGCTTTGGCTGTTTGCAAGGCTAGGAAAGAGCAGAGCCCGAGTCTTGCTGTTTATCTGCAATGACTGCCAGGGCAAGTGAGGACCAGCAAGACAATTCCTGCCTAGCACCTTCCTTGGAGGAGAGAGAGTGCAACGTTTCATTTTAGCATTTTGGCGCACACGAGGGAGACAAAATGCTTTGGCTGTTTGCAAGGCTAGGAAAGAGCAGAGCCCGAGTCTTGCTGTTTATCTGCAATGACTGCCAGGGCAAGTGAGGACCAGCAAGACAATTCCTGCCTAGCACCTTCCTTGGAGGAGAGAGAGTGCAACGTTTCATTTTAGCATTTTGGCGCTCACGAGCGACACAAACTGCTTTGGCTGTTTGCAAGGCTAGGAAAGAGCAGAGCCCGAGTCTTGCTGTTTATCTGCAATGACTGCCAGGGCAAGTGAGGACCAGCAAGACAATTCCTGCCTAGCACCTTCCTTGGAGGAGAGACAGTGCACCGTTTCATTTTAGCATTTTGGCGCTCACGAGCGAGACAAACTGCTTTGGCTGTTTGCAAGGCTAGGAAAGAGCAGAGCCCGAGTCTTGCTGTTTATCTGCAATGACTGTCAGGCCAAGTGAGGACCAGCAAGACAATTCCTGCCTAGCACCTTCCTTGGAGGAGAGAGAGTGCAACGTTTCATTTTAGCATTTTGGCGCTCACGAGCGAGACAAACTTCTTTGGCTGTTTGCAAGGCTAGGAAAGAGCAGAGCCCGAGTCTTGCTGTTTATCTGCAATGACTGCCAGGGCAAGTGAGGACCAGCAAGACAATTCCTGCCTAGCACCTTCCTTGGAGGAGAGAGAGTGCAACGTTTCATTTTAGCATTTTGGCGCTCACGAGGGAGACAAATTGCTTTGGCTGTTTGCAAGGCTAGGAAAGAGCAGAGCCCCAGTCTTGCTGTTTATCTGCAATGACTGCCAGGGCAAGTGAGGACCAGAAAGACAATTCCTGCCTAGCACCTTCCTTGGAGGAGAGAGAGTGCAACGTTTCATTTTAGCATTTTGGCGTTCTCGAGCGAGACAAACTTCTTTGGCTATTTGCAGGGCTAGGAAAGAGCAGAGCCCGAGTCTTGCTGTTTATCTGCAATGACTGCCAGGGCGAGTGAGGACCAGCCAGACAATTCCTGCCTAGCACCTTCCTTGGAGGAGAGAGAGTGCAACGTTTCATTTTAGCATTTTGGCGCTCACGAGGGAGACAAATTGCTTTGGCTGTTTGCAAGGCTAGGAAAGAGCAGAGCCCCAGTCTTGCTGTTTATCTGCAATGACTGCCAGGGCAAGTGAGGACCAGCAAGACAATTCCTGCCTAGCACCTTCCTTGGAGGAGAGAGAGTGCAACGTTTCATTTTAGCATTTTGGCGCTCACGAGCGAGACAAACTGCTTTGGCTGTTTGCAAGGCTAGGAAAGAGCAGAGCCCGAGTCTTACTGTTTATCTGCAATGACTGCCAGGGCAAGTGAGGACCAGCAAGAGAATTCCTGCCTAGCACCTTCCTTGGAGGAGAGAGAGTGCAACGTTTCATTTTAGCATTTTGGCGCTCACGAGCGAGACAAACTGCTTTGGCTGTTTGCAAGTCTAGGAAAGAGCAGAGCCCGAGTCTTGCTGTTTATCTGCAATGACTGCCAGGGCAAGTGAGGACCAGCAAGACAATTCCTGCCTAGCACCTTCCTTGGAGGAGAGAGAGTGCAACGTTTCATTTTAGCATTTTGGCGCACACGAGGGAGACAAACTTCTTTGGCTGTTTGCAAGGCTAGGAAAGAGCAGAGCCCGAGTCTTGCTGTTTATCTGCAATGACTGGCAGGGTAAGTGAGGACCAGCAAGACAATTCCTGTCTAGCACCTTCCTTGGAGGAGAGAGAGTGCAACGTTTCATTTTAGCATTTTGGCGCTCACGAGCGAGACAAACTGCTTTGGCTGTTTGCAAGGCTAGGAAAGAGCAGAGCCCGAGTCTTGCTGTTTATCTGCAATGACTGCCAGGGCAAGTGAGGACCAGCAAGAAAATTCCTGCCTAGCACCTTCCTTGGAGGAGAGACAGTGCACCGTTTCATTTTAGCATTTTGGCGCTCACGAGCGAGACAAACTGCTTTGGCTGTTTGCAAGGCTAGGAAAGAGCAGAGCCCGAGTCTTGCTGTTTATCTGCAATGACTGTCAGGCCAAGTGAGGACCAGCAAGACAATTCCTGCCTAGCACCTTCCTTGGAGGAGAGAGAGTGCAACGTTTCATTTTAGCATTTTGGCGCTCACGAGGGAGACAAACTTCTTTGGCTTTTTGCAAGGGTAGGAAAGAGCAGAGCCCGAGTCTTGCTGTTTATCTGCAATGACTGCCAGGGCAAGTGAGGACCAGCAAGACAATTCCTGCCTAGCACCTTCCTTGGAGGAGAGAGAGTGCAACGTTTCATTTTAGCATTTTGGCGCTCACGAGGGAGACATACTGCTTTGGCTGTTTGCAAGGCTAGGAAAGAGCAGAGCCCGAGTCTTGCTGTTTATCTGCAATGACTGCCAGGGCAAGTGAGGACCAGCAAGACAATTCCTGCCTAGCACCTTCCTTGGAGGAGAGAGAGTGCAACGTTTCATTTTAGCATTTTGGCGCTCACGAGGGAGACAAATTGCTTTGGCTGTTTGCAAGGCTAGGAAAGAGCAGAGCCTGAGTCTTGCTGTTTATCTGCAATGACTGCCAGGGCAAGTGAGGACCAGAAAGACAATTCCTGCCTAGCACCTTCCTTGGAGGAGAGAGAGTGCAACGTTTCATTTTGCTTTTTGGAGTGCGAGAGTGAGAAAAAGCAGAGTGCCTGTTTGCAAGGCTAGGAAAGAGCAGAGCCCGAGTCTTGCTGTTTATCTGCAATGACTGCCAGGGCAAGTGAGGACCAGCAAGACAATTCCTGCCTAGCACCTTCCTTGGAGGAGAGAGAGTGCAACGTTTCATTTTAGCATTTTGGCGTTCTCGAGCGAGACAAACTTCTTTGGCTATTTGCAAGGCTAGGAAAGAGCAGAGCCCCAGTCTTTCTGTTTATCTGCAATGACTGCCAGGGCAAGTGAGGACCAGCAAGACAATTCCTGCCTAGCACCTTCCTTGGAGGAGAGAGAGTGCAACGTTTCATTTTAGCATTTTGGCGCTCACGAGGGAGACAAATTGCTTTGGCTGTTTGCAAGGCTAGGAAAGAGCAGAGCCCCAGTCTTGCTGTTTATCTGCAATGACTGCCAGGGCAAGTGAGGACCAGCAAGACAATTCCTGCCTAGCACCTTCCTTGGAGGAGAGAGAGTGCAACGTTTCATTTTAGCATTTTGGCGCTCACGAGCGAGACAAACTGCTTTGGCTGTTTGCAAGGCTAGGAAAGAGCAGAGCCCCAGTCTTGCTGTTTATCTGCAATGACTGCCAGGGCAAGTGAGGACCAGAAAGACAATTCCTGCCTAGCACCTTCCTTGGAGGAGAGAGAGTGCAACGTTTCATTTTAGCATTTTGGCGCTCACGAGCGAGACAAACTGCTTTGGCTGTTTGCAAGGCTAGGAAAGAGCAGAGCCCGAGTCTTGCTGTTTATCTGCAATGACTGCCAGGGCAAGTGAGGACCAGCAAGACAATTCCTGCCTAGCACCTTCCTTGGAGGAGAGAGAGTGCAACGTTTCATTTTAGCATTTTGGCGCTCACGAGGGAGACAAACTGCTTTGGCTGTTTGCAAGGCTAGGAAAGAGCAGAGCCCGAGTCTTGCTGTTTATCTGCAATGACTGCCAGGGCAAGTGAGGACCAGCAAGACAATTCCTGCCTAGCACCTTCCTTGGAGGAGAGAGAGTGCAACGTTTCATTTTAGCATTTTGGCGCTCACGAGCGAGACAAACTGCTTTGGCTGTTTGCAAGGCTAGGAAAGAGCAGAGCCCGAGTCTTACTGTTTATCTGCAATGACTGCCAGGGCAAGTGAGGACCAGCAAGACAATTCCTGCCTAGCACCTTCCTTGGAGGAGAGAGAGTGCAACGTTTCATTTTAGCATTTTGGCGCTCACGAGCGAGACAAACTGCTTTGGCTGTTTGCAAGGCTAGGAAAGAGCAGAGCCCGAGTCTTGCTGTTTATCTGCAATGACTGCCAGGGCAAGTGAGGACCAGCAAGACAATTCCTGCCTAGCACCTTCCTTGGAGGAGAGAGAGTGCAACGTTTCATTTTAGCATTTTGGCGCACACGAGGGAGACAAAATGCTTTGGCTGTTTGCAAGGCTAGGAAAGAGCAGAGCCCGAGTCTTGCTGTTTATCTGCAATGACTGCCAGGGCAAGTGAGGACCAGCAAGACAATTCCTGTCTAGCACCTTCCTTGGAGGAGAGAGAGTGCAACGTTTCATTTTAGCATTTTGGCGCTCACGAGCGACACAAACTGCTTTGGCTGTTTGCAAGGCTAGGAAAGAGCAGAGCCCGAGTCTTGCTGTTTATCTGCAATGACTGCCAGGGCAAGTGAGGACCAGCAAGACAATTCCTGCCTAGCACCTTCCTTGGAGGAGAGACAGTGCACCGTTTCATTTTAGCATTTTGGCGCTCACGAGCGAGACAAACTGCTTTGGCTGTTTGCAAGGCTAGGAAAGAGCAGAGCCCGAGTCTTGCTGTTTATCTGCAATGACTGCCAGGGCAAGTGAGGACCAGCAAGACAATTCCTGCCTAGCACCTTCCTTGGAGGAGAGAGAGTGCAACGTTTCATTTTAGCATTTTGGCGCTCACGAGGGAGACAAACTGCTTTGGCTGTTTGCAAGGCTAGGAAAGAGCAGAGCCCGAGTCTTGCTGTTTATCTGCAATGACTGCCAGGGCAAGTGAGGACCAGCAAGACAATTCCTGCCTAGCACCTTCCTTGGAGGAGAGAGAGTGCAACGTTTCATTTTAGCATTTTGGCGCTCACGAGCGAGACAAACTGCTTTGGCTGTTTGCAAGGCTAGGAAAGAGCAGAGCCCGAGTCTTGCTGTTTATCTGCAATGACTGCCAGGGCAAGTGAGGACCAGCAAGACAATTCCTGCCTAGCACCTTCCTTGGAGGAGAGAGAGTGCAACGTTTCATTTTAGCATTTTGGCGCTCACGAGGGAGACAAATTGCTTTGGCTGTTTGCAAGGCTAGGAAAGAGCAGAGCCCCAGTCTTGCTGTTTATCTGCAATGACTGCCAGGGCAAGTGAGGACCAGAAAGACAATTCCTGCCTAGCACCTTCCTTGGAGGAGAGAGAGTGCAACGTTTCATTTTGCTTTTTGGAGTGCGAGAGTGAGAAAAAGCAGAGTGCCTGTTTGCAAGGCTAGGAAAGAGCAGAGCCCGAGTCTTGCTGTTTATCTGAAATGACTGCCAGGGCAAGTGAGGACCAGCAAGACAATTCCTGCCTAGCACCTTCCTTGGAGGAGAGAGAGTGCAACGTTTCATTTTAGCATTTTGGCGCTCACGAGCGAGACAAATTGCTTTGGCTGTTTGCAAGGCTAGGAAAGAGCAGAGCCCCAGTCTTGCTGTTTATCTGCAATGACTGCCAGGGCAAGTGAGGACCAGCAAGACAATTCCTGCCTAGCACCTTCCTTGGAGGAGAGAGAGTGCAACGTTTCATTTTGCTTTTTGGAGTGCGAGAGTGAGAAAAAGCAGAGTGCCTGTTTGCAAGGCTAGGAAAGAGCAGAGCCCGAGTCTTGCTGTTTATCTGAAATGACTGCCAGGGCAAGTGAGGACCAGCAAGACAATTCCTGCCTAGCACCTTCCTTGGAGGAGAGAGAGTGCAACGTTTAATTTTAGCATTTTGGCGCTCACGAGCGAGACAAATTGCTTTGGCTGTTTGCAAGGCTAGGAAAGAGCAGAGCCCCAGTCTTGCTGTTTATCTGCAATGACTGCCAGGGCAAGTGAGGACCAGCAAGACAATTCCTGCCTAGCACCTTCCTTGGAGGAGAGAGAGTGCAACGTTTCATTTTAGCATTTTGGCGCTCACGAGCGAGACAAACTGCTTTGGCTGTTTGCAAGGCTAGGAAAGAGCAGAGCCCCAGTCTTGCTGTTTATCTGCAATGACTGCCAGGGCAAGTGAGGACCAGAAAGACAATTCCTGCCTAGCACCTTCCTTGGAGGAGAGAGAGTGCAACGTTTCATTTTAGCATTTTGGCGCTCACGAGCGAGACAAACTGCTTTGGCTGTTTGCAAGGCTAGGAAAGAGCAGAGCCCGAGTCTTGCTGTTTATCTGCAATGACTGCCAGGGCAAGTGAGGACCAGCAAGACAATTCCTGCCTAGCACCTTCCTTGGAGGAGAGAGAGTGCAACGTTTCATTTTAGCATTTTGGCGCTCACGAGCGAGACAAACTGCTTTGGCTGTTTGCAAGGCTAGGAAAGAGCAGAGCCCGAGTCTTACTGTTTATCTGCAATGACTGCCAGGGCAAGTGAGGACCAGCAAGACAATTCCTGCCTAGCACCTTCCTTGGAGGAGAGAGAGTGCAACGTTTCATTTTAGCATTTTGGCGCTCACGAGGGAGACAAATTGCTTTGGCTGTTTGCAAGGCTAGGAAAGAGCAGAGCCCGAGTCTTGCTGTTTATCTGCAATGACTGCCAGGGCAAGTGAGGACCAGCAAGACAATTCCTGCCTAGCACCTTCCTTGGAGGAGAGAGAGTGCAACGTTTCATTTTAGCATTTTGGCGCTCACGAGGGAGACAAACTGCTTTGGCTGTTTGCAAGGCTAGGAAAGAGCAGAGCCCGAGTCTTGCTGTTTATCTGCAATGACTGCCAGGGCAAGTGAGGACCAGCAAGACAATTCCTGCCTAGCACCTTCCTTGGAGGAGAGAGAGTGCAACGTTTCATTTTAGCATTTTGGCGCTCACGAGCGAGACAAACTGCTTTGGCTGTTTGCAAGGCTAGGAAAGAGCAGAGCCCGAGTCTTGCTGTTTATCTGCAATGACTGCCAGGGCAAGTGAGGACCAGCAAGACAATTCCTGCCTAGCACCTTCCTTGGAGGAGAGAGAGTGCAACGTTTCATTTTAGCATTTTGGCGCTCACGAGGGAGACAAATTGCTTTGGCTGTTTGCAAGGCTAGGAAAGAGCAGAGCCCGAGTCTTGCTGTTTATCTGCAATGACTGCCAGGGCAAGTGAGGACCAGCAAGACAATTCCTGCCTAGCACCTTCCTTGGAGGAGAGAGAGTGCAACGTTTCATTTTAGCATTTTGGCGCTCACGAGCGAGACAAACTGCTTTGGCTGTTTGCAAGGCTAGGAAAGAGCAGAGCCCCAGTCTTGCTGTTTATCTGCAATGACTGCCAGGGCAAGTGAGGACCAGCAAGACAATTCCTGCCTAGCACCTTCCTTGGAGGAGAGAGAGTGCAACGTTTCATTTTGCTTTTTGGAGTGCGAGAGTGAGAAAAAGCAGAGTGCCTGTTTGCAAGGCTAGGAAAGAGCAGAGCCCGAGTCTTGCTGTTTATCTGAAATGACTGCCAGGGCAAGTGAGGACCAGCAAGACAATTCCTGCCTAGCACCTTCCTTGGAGGAGAGAGAGTGCAACGTTTCATTTTAGCATTTTGGCGTTCTCGAGCGAGACAAAGTTCTTTGGCTATTTGCAAGGCTAGGAAAGAGCAGAGCCCCAGTCTTTCTGTTTATCTGCAATGACTGCCAGGGCAAGTGAGGACCAGCAAGACAATTCCTGCCTAGCACCTTCCTTGGAGGAGAGAGAGTGCAACGTTTCATTTTAGCATTTTGGCGCTCACGAGGGAGACAAACTGCTTTGGCTGTTTGCAAGGCTAGGAAAGAGCAGAGCCCGAGTCTTGCTGTTTATCTGCAATGACTGCCAGGGCAAGTGAGGACCAGCAAGACAATTCCTGCCTAGCACCTTCCTTGGAGGAGAGAGAGTGCAACGTTTCATTTTAGCATTTTGGCGCTCACGAGCGAGACAAACTGCTTTGGCTGTTTGCAAGGCTAGGAAAGAGCAGAGCCCCAGTCTTGCTGTTTATCTGCAATGACTGCCAGGGCAAGTGAGGACCAGCAAGACAATTCCTGCCTAGCACCTTCCTTGGAGGAGAGAGAGTGCAACGTTTCATTTTAGCATTTTGGCGCTCACGAGCGAGACAAACTGCTTTGGCTGTTTGCAAGGCTAGGAAAGAGCAGAGCCCCAGTCTTGCTGTTTATCTGCAATGACTGCCAGGGCAAGTGAGGACCAGAAAGACAATTCCTGCCTAGCACCTTCCTTGGAGGAGAGAGAGTGCAACGTTTCATTTTAGCATTTTGGCGCTCACGAGCGAGACAAACTGCTTTGGCTGTTTGCAAGGCTAGGAAAGAGCAGAGCCCGAGTCTTGCTGTTTATCTGCAATGACTGCCAGGGCAAGTGAGGACCAGCAAGACAATTCCTGCCTAGCACCTTCCTTGGAGGAGAGAGAGTGCAACGTTTCATTTTAGCATTTTGGCGCTCACGAGCGAGACAAACTGCTTTGGCTGTTTGCAAGGCTAGGAAAGAGCAGAGCCCGAGTCTTGCTGTTTATCTGCAATGACTGCCAGGGCAAGTGAGGACCAGCAAGACAATTCCTGCCTAGCACCTTCCTTGGAGGAGAGAGAGTGCAACGTTTCATTTTAGCATTTTGGCGCTCACGAGCGAGACAAACTGCTTTGGCTGTTTGCAAGGCTAGGAAAGAGCAGAGCCCGAGTCTTGCTGTTTATCTGCAATGACTGCCAGGGCAAGTGAGGACCAGCAAGACAATTCCTGCCTAGCACCTTCCTTGGAGGAGAGAGAGTGCAACGTTTCATTTTAGCATTTTGGCGCTCACGAGCGAGACAAACTGCTTTGGCTGTTTGCAAGGCTAGGAAAGAGCAGAGCCCGAGTCTTACTGTTTATCTGCAATGACTGCCAGGGCAAGTGAGGACCAGCAAGACAATTCCTGCCTAGCACCTTCCTTGGAGGAGAGAGAGTGCAACGTTTCATTTTAGCATTTTGGCGCTCACGAGCGAGACAAACTGCTTTGGCTGTTTGCAAGGCTAGGAAAGAGCAGAGCCCGAGTCTTGCTGTTTATCTGCAATGACTGCCAGGGCAAGTGAGGACCAGCAAGACAATTCCTGCCTAGCACCTTCCTTGGAGGAGAGAGAGTGCAACGTTTCATTTTAGCATTTTGGCGCACAAGAGGGAGACAAAATGCTTTGGCTGTTTGCAAGGCTAGGAAAGAGCAGAGCCCGAGTCTTGCTGTTTATCTGCAATGACTGCCAGGGCAAGTGAGGACCAGCAAGACAATTCCTGTCTAGCACCTTCCTTGGAGGAGAGAGAGTGCAACGTTTCATTTTAGCATTTTGGCGCTCACGAGCGAGACAAACTGCTTTGGCTGTTTGCAAGGCTAGGAAAGAGCAGAGCCCCAGTCTTGCTGTTTATCTGCAATGACTGCCAGGGCAAGTGAGGACCAGCAAGAAAATTCCTGCCTAGCACCTTCCTTGGAGGAGAGACAGTGCACCGTTTCATTTTAGCATTTTGGCGCTCACGAGCGAGACAAACTGCTTTGGCTGTTTGCAAGGCTAGGAAAGAGCAGAGCCCGAGTCTTGCTGTTTATCTGCAATGACTGCCAGGGCAAGTGAGGACCAGCAAGACAATTCCTGCCTAGCACCTTCCTTGGAGGAGAGAGAGTGCAACGTTTCATTTTAGCATTTTGGCGCTCACGAGGGAGACAAACTGCTTTGGCTGTTTGCAAGGCTAGGAAAGAGCAGAGCCCGAGTCTTGCTGTTTATCTGCAATGACTGCCAGGGCAAGTGAGGACCAGCAAGACAATTCCTGCCTAGCACCTTCCTTGGAGGAGAGAGAGTGCAACGTTTCATTTTAGCATTTTGGCGCTCACGAGCGAGACAAACTGCTTTGGCTGTTTGCAAGGCTAGGAAAGAGCAGAGCCCCAGTCTTGCTGTTTATCTGCAATGACTGCCAGGGCAAGTGAGGACCAGCAAGACAATTCCTGCCTAGCACCTTCCTTGGAGGAGAGAGAGTGCAACGTTTCATTTTAGCATTTTGGCGCTCACGAGGGAGACAAATTGCTTTGGCTGTTTGCAAGGCTAGGAAAGAGCAGAGCCCCAGTCTTGCTGTTTATCTGCAATGACTGCCAGGGCAAGTGAGGACCAGAAAGACAATTCCTGCCTAGCACCTTCCTTGGAGGAGAGAGAGTGCAACGTTTCATTTTGCTTTTTGGAGTGCGAGAGTGAGAAAAAGCAGAGTGCCTGTTTGCAAGGCTAGGAAAGAGCAGAGCCCGAGTCTTGCTGTTTATCTGAAATGACTGCCAGGGCAAGTGAGGACCAGCAAGACAATTCCTGCCTAGCACCTTCCTTGGAGGAGAGAGAGTGCAACGTTTCATTTTAGCATTTTGGCGCTCACGAGCGAGACAAATTGCTTTGGCTGTTTGCAAGGCTAGGAAAGAGCAGAGCCCCAGTCTTGCTGTTTATCTGCAATGACTGCCAGGGCAAGTGAGGACCAGCAAGACAATTCCTGCCTAGCACCTTCCTTGGAGGAGAGAGAGTGCAACGTTTCATTTTGCTTTTTGGAGTGCGAGAGTGAGAAAAAGCAGAGTGCCTGTTTGCAAGGCTAGGAAAGAGCAGAGCCCGAGTCTTGCTGTTTATCTGAAATGACTGCCAGGGCAAGTGAGGACCAGCAAGACAATTCCTGCCTAGCACCTTCCTTGGAGGAGAGAGAGTGCAACGTTTAATTTTAGCATTTTGGCGCTCACGAGCGAGACAAATTGCTTTGGCTGTTTGCAAGGCTAGGAAAGAGCAGAGCCCCAGTCTTGCTGTTTATCTGCAATGACTGCCAGGGCAAGTGAGGACCAGCAAGACAATTCCTGCCTAGCACCTTCCTTGGAGGAGAGAGAGTGCAACGTTTCATTTTAGCATTTTGGCGCTCACGAGCGAGACAAACTGCTTTGGCTGTTTGCAAGGCTAGGAAAGAGCAGAGCCCCAGTCTTGCTGTTTATCTGCAATGACTGCCAGGGCAAGTGAGGACCAGAAAGACAATTCCTGCCTAGCACCTTCCTTGGAGGAGAGAGAGTGCAACGTTTCATTTTAGCATTTTGGCGCTCACGAGCGAGACAAACTGCTTTGGCTGTTTGCAAGGCTAGGAAAGAGCAGAGCCCGAGTCTTGCTGTTTATCTGCAATGACTGCCAGGGCAAGTGAGGACCAGCAAGACAATTCCTGCCTAGCACCTTCCTTGGAGGAGAGAGAGTGCAACGTTTCATTTTAGCATTTTGGCGCTCACGAGCGAGACAAACTGCTTTGGCTGTTTGCAAGGCTAGGAAAGAGCAGAGCCCGAGTCTTACTGTTTATCTGCAATGACTGCCAGGGCAAGTGAGGACCAGCAAGACAATTCCTGCCTAGCACCTTCCTTGGAGGAGAGAGAGTGCAACGTTTCATTTTAGCATTTTGGCGCTCACGAGGGAGACAAATTGCTTTGGCTGTTTGCAAGGCTAGGAAAGAGCAGAGCCCGAGTCTTGCTGTTTATCTGCAATGACTGCCAGGGCAAGTGAGGACCAGCAAGACAATTCCTGCCTAGCACCTTCCTTGGAGGAGAGAGAGTGCAACGTTTCATTTTAGCATTTTGGCGCTCACGAGGGAGACAAACTGCTTTGGCTGTTTGCAAGGCTAGGAAAGAGCAGAGCCCGAGTCTTGCTGTTTATCTGCAATGACTGCCAGGGCAAGTGAGGACCAGCAAGACAATTCCTGCCTAGCACCTTCCTTGGAGGAGAGAGAGTGCAACGTTTCATTTTAGCATTTTGGCGCTCACGAGCGAGACAAACTGCTTTGGCTGTTTGCAAGGCTAGGAAAGAGCAGAGCCCGAGTCTTGCTGTTTATCTGCAATGACTGCCAGGGCAAGTGAGGACCAGCAAGACAATTCCTGCCTAGCACCTTCCTTGGAGGAGAGAGAGTGCAACGTTTCATTTTAGCATTTTGGCGCTCACGAGGGAGACAAATTGCTTTGGCTGTTTGCAAGGCTAGGAAAGAGCAGAGCCCGAGTCTTGCTGTTTATCTGCAATGACTGCCAGGGCAAGTGAGGACCAGCAAGACAATTCCTGCCTAGCACCTTCCTTGGAGGAGAGAGAGTGCAACGTTTCATTTTAGCATTTTGGCGCTCACGAGCGAGACAAACTGCTTTGGCTGTTTGCAAGGCTAGGAAAGAGCAGAGCCCCAGTCTTGCTGTTTATCTGCAATGACTGCCAGGGCAAGTGAGGACCAGCAAGACAATTCCTGCCTAGCACCTTCCTTGGAGGAGAGAGAGTGCAACGTTTCATTTTGCTTTTTGGAGTGCGAGAGTGAGAAAAAGCAGAGTGCCTGTTTGCAAGGCTAGGAAAGAGCAGAGCCCGAGTCTTGCTGTTTATCTGAAATGACTGCCAGGGCAAGTGAGGACCAGCAAGACAATTCCTGCCTAGCACCTTCCTTGGAGGAGAGAGAGTGCAACGTTTCATTTTAGCATTTTGGCGTTCTCGAGCGAGACAAAGTTCTTTGGCTATTTGCAAGGCTAGGAAAGAGCAGAGCCCCAGTCTTTCTGTTTATCTGCAATGACTGCCAGGGCAAGTGAGGACCAGCAAGACAATTCCTGCCTAGCACCTTCCTTGGAGGAGAGAGAGTGCAACGTTTCATTTTAGCATTTTGGCGCTCACGAGGGAGACAAACTGCTTTGGCTGTTTGCAAGGCTAGGAAAGAGCAGAGCCCGAGTCTTGCTGTTTATCTGCAATGACTGCCAGGGCAAGTGAGGACCAGCAAGACAATTCCTGCCTAGCACCTTCCTTGGAGGAGAGAGAGTGCAACGTTTCATTTTAGCATTTTGGCGCTCACGAGCGAGACAAACTGCTTTGGCTGTTTGCAAGGCTAGGAAAGAGCAGAGCCCCAGTCTTGCTGTTTATCTGCAATGACTGCCAGGGCAAGTGAGGACCAGCAAGACAATTCCTGCCTAGCACCTTCCTTGGAGGAGAGAGAGTGCAACGTTTCATTTTAGCATTTTGGCGCTCACGAGCGAGACAAACTGCTTTGGCTGTTTGCAAGGCTAGGAAAGAGCAGAGCCCCAGTCTTGCTGTTTATCTGCAATGACTGCCAGGGCAAGTGAGGACCAGAAAGACAATTCCTGCCTAGCACCTTCCTTGGAGGAGAGAGAGTGCAACGTTTCATTTTAGCATTTTGGCGCTCACGAGCGAGACAAACTGCTTTGGCTGTTTGCAAGGCTAGGAAAGAGCAGAGCCCGAGTCTTGCTGTTTATCTGCAATGACTGCCAGGGCAAGTGAGGACCAGCAAGACAATTCCTGCCTAGCACCTTCCTTGGAGGAGAGAGAGTGCAACGTTTCATTTTAGCATTTTGGCGCTCACGAGCGAGACAAACTGCTTTGGCTGTTTGCAAGGCTAGGAAAGAGCAGAGCCCGAGTCTTGCTGTTTATCTGCAATGACTGCCAGGGCAAGTGAGGACCAGCAAGACAATTCCTGCCTAGCACCTTCCTTGGAGGAGAGAGAGTGCAACGTTTCATTTTAGCATTTTGGCGCTCACGAGCGAGACAAACTGCTTTGGCTGTTTGCAAGGCTAGGAAAGAGCAGAGCCCGAGTCTTGCTGTTTATCTGCAATGACTGCCAGGGCAAGTGAGGACCAGCAAGACAATTCCTGCCTAGCACCTTCCTTGGAGGAGAGAGAGTGCAACGTTTCATTTTAGCATTTTGGCGCTCACGAGCGAGACAAACTGCTTTGGCTGTTTGCAAGGCTAGGAAAGAGCAGAGCCCGAGTCTTACTGTTTATCTGCAATGACTGCCAGGGCAAGTGAGGACCAGCAAGACAATTCCTGCCTAGCACCTTCCTTGGAGGAGAGAGAGTGCAACGTTTCATTTTAGCATTTTGGCGCTCACGAGCGAGACAAACTGCTTTGGCTGTTTGCAAGGCTAGGAAAGAGCAGAGCCCGAGTCTTGCTGTTTATCTGCAATGACTGCCAGGGCAAGTGAGGACCAGCAAGACAATTCCTGCCTAGCACCTTCCTTGGAGGAGAGAGAGTGCAACGTTTCATTTTAGCATTTTGGCGCACAAGAGGGAGACAAAATGCTTTGGCTGTTTGCAAGGCTAGGAAAGAGCAGAGCCCGAGTCTTGCTGTTTATCTGCAATGACTGCCAGGGCAAGTGAGGACCAGCAAGACAATTCCTGTCTAGCACCTTCCTTGGAGGAGAGAGAGTGCAACGTTTCATTTTAGCATTTTGGCGCTCACGAGCGAGACAAACTGCTTTGGCTGTTTGCAAGGCTAGGAAAGAGCAGAGCCCCAGTCTTGCTGTTTATCTGCAATGACTGCCAGGGCAAGTGAGGACCAGCAAGAAAATTCCTGCCTAGCACCTTCCTTGGAGGAGAGACAGTGCACCGTTTCATTTTAGCATTTTGGCGCTCACGAGCGAGACAAACTGCTTTGGCTGTTTGCAAGGCTAGGAAAGAGCAGAGCCCGAGTCTTGCTGTTTATCTGCAATGACTGCCAGGGCAAGTGAGGACCAGCAAGACAATTCCTGCCTAGCACCTTCCTTGGAGGAGAGAGAGTGCAACGTTTCATTTTAGCATTTTGGCGCTCACGAGGGAGACAAACTGCTTTGGCTGTTTGCAAGGCTAGGAAAGAGCAGAGCCCGAGTCTTGCTGTTTATCTGCAATGACTGCCAGGGCAAGTGAGGACCAGCAAGACAATTCCTGCCTAGCACCTTCCTTGGAGGAGAGAGAGTGCAACGTTTCATTTTAGCATTTTGGCGCTCACGAGCGAGACAAACTGCTTTGGCTGTTTGCAAGGCTAGGAAAGAGCAGAGCCCCAGTCTTGCTGTTTATCTGCAATGACTGCCAGGGCAAGTGAGGACCAGCAAGACAATTCCTGCCTAGCACCTTCCTTGGAGGAGAGAGAGTGCAACGTTTCATTTTAGCATTTTGGCGCTCACGAGGGAGACAAATTGCTTTGGCTGTTTGCAAGGCTAGGAAAGAGCAGAGCCCCAGTCTTGCTGTTTATCTGCAATGACTGCCAGGGCAAGTGAGGACCAGAAAGACAATTCCTGCCTAGCACCTTCCTTGGAGGAGAGAGAGTGCAACGTTTCATTTTGCTTTTTGGAGTGCGAGAGTGAGAAAAAGCAGAGTGCCTGTTTGCAAGGCTAGGAAAGAGCAGAGCCCGAGTCTTGCTGTTTATCTGAAATGACTGCCAGGGCAAGTGAGGACCAGCAAGACAATTCCTGCCTAGCACCTTCCTTGGAGGAGAGAGAGTGCAACGTTTCATTTTAGCATTTTGGCGTTCTCGAGCGAGACAAACTCCTTTGGCTATTTGCAAGGCTAGGAAAGAGCAGAGCCCCAGTCTTGCTGTTTATCTGCAATGACTGCCAGGGCAAGTGAGGACCAGCAAGACAATTCCTGCCTAGCACCTTCCTTGGAGGAGAGAGAGTGCAACGTTTCATTTTAGCATTTTGGCGCTCACGAGGGAGACAAACTGCTTTGGCTGTTTGCAAGGCTAGGAAAGAGCAGAGCCCCAGTCTTGCTGTTTATCTGCAATGACTGCCAGGGCAAGTGAGGACCAGAAAGACAATTCCTGCCTAGCACCTTCCTTGGAGGAGAGAGAGTGCAACGTTTCATTTTAGCATTTTGGCGCTCACGAGCGAGACAAACTGCTTTGGCTGTTTGCAAGGCTAGGAAAGAGCAGAGCCCGAGTCTTGCTGTTTATCTGCAATGACTGCCAGGGCAAGTGAGGACCAGCAAGACAATTCCTGCCTAGCACCTTCCTTGGAGGAGAGAGAGTGCAACGTTTCATTTTAGCATTTTGGCGCTCACGAGCGAGACAAACTGCTTTGGCTGTTTGCAAGGCTAGGAAAGAGCAGAGCCCGAGTCTTGCTGTTTATCTGCAATGACTGCCAGGGCAAGTGAGGACCAGCAAGACAATTCCTGCCTAGCACCTTCCTTGGAGGAGAGAGAGTGCAACGTTTCATTTTAGCATTTTGGCGCTCACGAGCGAGACAAACTGCTTTGGCTGTTTGCAAGGCTAGGAAAGAGCAGAGCCCGAGTCTTACTGTTTATCTGCAATGACTGCCAGGGCAAGTGAGGACCAGCAAGAGAATTCCTGCCTAGCACCTTCCTTGGAGGAGAGAGAGTGCAACGTTTCATTTTAGCATTTTGGCGCTCACGAGCGAGACAAACTGCTTTGGCTGTTTGCAAGTCTAGGAAAGAGCAGAGCCCGAGTCTTGCTGTTTATCTGCAATGACTGCCAGGGCAAGTGAGGACCAGCAAGACAATTCCTGCCTAGCACCTTCCTTGGAGGAGAGAGAGTGCAACGTTTCATTTTAGCATTTTGGCGCACACGAGGGAGACAAACTTCTTTGGCTGTTTGCAAGGCTAGGAAAGAGCAGAGCCCGAGTCTTGCTGTTTATCTGCAATGACTGGCAGGGTAAGTGAGGACCAGCAAGACAATTCCTGTCTAGCACCTTCCTTGGAGGAGAGAGAGTGCAACGTTTCATTTTAGCATTTTGGCGCTCACGAGCGAGACAAACTGCTTTGGCTGTTTGCAAGGCTAGGAAAGAGCAGAGCCCGAGTCTTGCTGTTTATCTGCAATGACTGCCAGGGCAAGTGAGGACCAGCAAGACAATTCCTGCCTAGCACCTTCCTTGGAGGAGAGAGAGTGCAACGTTTCATTTTAGCATTTTGGCGCTCACGAGCGAGACAAACTGCTTTGGCTGTTTGCAAGGCTAGGAAAGAGCAGAGCCCGAGTCTTGCTGTTTATCTGCAATGACTGCCAGGGCAAGTGAGGACCAGCAAGACAATTCCTGCCTAGCACCTTCCTTGGAGGAGAGAGAGTGCAACGTTTCATTTTAGCATTTTGGCGCTCACGAGCGAGACAAACTGCTTTGGCTGTTTGCAAGGCTAGGAAAGAGCAGAGCCCGAGTCTTACTGTTTATCTGCAATGACTGCCAGGGCAAGTGAGGACCAGCAAGAGAATTCCTGCCTAGCACCTTCCTTGGAGGAGAGAGAGTGCAACGTTTCATTTTAGCATTTTGGCGCTCACGAGCGAGACAAACTGCTTTGGCTGTTTGCAAGTCTAGGAAAGAGCAGAGCCCGAGTCTTGCTGTTTATCTGCAATGACTGCCAGGGCAAGTGAGGACCAGCAAGACAATTCCTGCCTAGCACCTTCCTTGGAGGAGAGAGAGTGCAACGTTTCATTTTAGCATTTTGGCGCACACGAGGGAGACAAACTTCTTTGGCTGTTTGCAAGGCTAGGAAAGAGCAGAGCCCGAGTCTTGCTGTTTATCTGCAATGACTGGCAGGGTAAGTGAGGACCAGCAAGACAATTCCTGTCTAGCACCTTCCTTGGAGGAGAGAGAGTGCAACGTTTCATTTTAGCATTTTGGCGCTCACGAGCGAGACAAACTGCTTTGGCTGTTTGCAAGGCTAGGAAAGAGCAGAGCCCGAGTCTTGCTGTTTATCTGCAATGACTGCCAGGGCAAGTGAGGACCAGCAAGACAATTCCTGCCTAGCACCTTCCTTGGAGGAGAGACAGTGCACCGTTTCATTTTAGCATTTTGGCGCTCACGAGCGAGACAAACTGCTATGGCTGTTTGCAAGGCTAGGAAAGAGCAGAGCCCGAGTCTTGCTGTTTATCTGCAATGACTGTCAGGCCAAGTGAGGACCAGCAAGACAATTCCTGCCTAGCACCTTCCTTGGAGGAGAGAGAGTGCAACGTTTCATTTTAGCATTTTGGCGCTCACGAGCGAGACAAACTGCTTTGGCTTTTTGCAAGGGTAGGAAAGAGCAGAGCCCGAGTCTTGCTGTTTATCTGCAATGACTGCCAGGGCAAGTGAGGACCAGCAAGACAATTCCTGCCTAGCACCTTCCTTGGAGGAGAGAGAGTGCAACGTTTCATTTTAGCATTTTGGCGCTCACGAGCGAGACAAATTGCTTTGGCTGTTTGCAAGGCTAGGAAAGAGCAGAGCCCCAGTCTTGCTGTTTATCTGCAATGACTGCCAGGGCAAGTGAGGACCAGCAAGACAATTCCTGCCTAGCACCTTCCTTGGAGGAGAGAGAGTGCAACGTTTCATTTTAGCATTTTGGCGCTCACGAGGGAGACAAATTGCTTTGGCTGTTTGCAAGGCTAGGAAAGAGCAGAGCCCCAGTCTTGCTGTTTATCTGCAATGACTGCCAGGGCAAGTGAGGACCAGAAAGACAATTCCTGCCTAGCACCTTCCTTGGAGGAAAGAGAGTGCAACGTTTCATTTTGCTTTTTGGAGTGCGAGAGTGAGAAAAAGCAGAGTGCCTGTTTGCAAGGCTAGGAAAGAGCAGAGCCCGAGTCTTGCTGTTTATCTGAAATGACTGCCAGGGCAAGTGAGGACCAGCAAGACAATTCCTGCCTAGCACCTTCCTTGGAGGAGAGAGAGTGCAACGTTTCATTTTAGCATTTTGGCGTTCTCGAGCGAGACAAACTTCTTTGGCTATTTGCAAGGCTAGGAAAGAGCAGAGCCCCAGTCTTTCTGTTTATCTGCAATGACTGCCAGGGCAAGTGAGGACCAGCAAGACAATTCCTGCCTAGCACCTTCCTTGGAGGAGAGAGAGTGCAACGTTTCATTTTAGCATCTTGGCGCTCACGAGCGAGACAAACTGCTTTGGCTGTTTGCAAGGCTAGGAAAGAGCAGAGCCCCAGTCTTGCTGTTTATCTGCAATGACTGCCAGGGCAAGTGAGGACCAGCAAGACAATTCCTGCCTAGCACCTTCCTTGGAGGAGAGAGAGTGCAACGTTTCATTTTAGCATTTTGGCGCTCACGAGCGAGACAAACTGCTTTGGCTGTTTGCAAGGCTAGGAAAGAGCAGAGCCCCAGTCTTGCTGTTTATCTGCAATGACTGCCAGGGCAAGTGAGGACCAGAAAGACAATTCCTGCCTAGCACCTTCCTTGGAGGAGAGAGAGTGCAACGTTTCATTTTAGCATTTTGGCGCTCACGAGCGACACAAACTGCTTTGGCTGTTTGCAAGGCTAGGAAAGAGCAGAGCCCGAGTCTTGCTGTTTATCTGCAATGACTGCCAGGGCAAGTGAGGACCAGCAAGACAATTCCTGCCTAGCACCTTCCTTGGAGGAGAGAGAGTGCAACGTTTCATTTTAGCATTTTGGCGCTCACGAGCGAGACAAACTGCTTTGGCTGTTTGCAAGGCTAGGAAAGAGCAGAGCCCGAGTCTTGCTGTTTATCTGCAATGACTGCCAGGGCAAGTGAGGACCAGCAAGACAATTCCTGCCTAGCACCTTCCTTGGAGGAGAGAGAGTGCAACGTTTCATTTTAGCATTTTGGCGCTCACGAGCGAGACAAACTGCTTTGGCTGTTTGCAAGGCTAGGAAAGAGCAGAGCCCCAGTCTTGCTGGTTATCTGCAATGACTGCCAGGGCAAGTGAGGACCAGCAAGACAATTCCTGCCTAGCACCTTCCTTGGAGGAGAGAGAGTGCAACGTTTCATTTTAGCATTTTGGCGTTCTCGAGCGAGACAAACTTCTTTGGCTATTTGCAAGGCTAGGAAAGAGCAGAGCCCCAGTCTTTCTGTTTATCTGCAATGACTGCCAGGGCAAGTGAGGACCAGCAAGACAATTCCTGCCTAGCACCTTCCTTGGAGGAGAGAGAGTGCAACGTTTCATTTTAGCATCTTGGCGCTCACGAGCGAGACAAATTGCTTTGGCTGTTTGCAAGGCTAGGAAAGAGCAGAGCCCCAGTCTTGCTGTTTATCTGCAATGACTGCCAGGGCAAGTGAGGAGCAGCAAGACAATTCCTGCCTAGCACCTTCCTTGGAGGAGAGAGAGTGCAACGTTTCATTTTAGCATTTTGGCGCTCACGAGCGAGACAAACTGCTTTGGCTGTTTGCAAGGCTAGGAAAGAGCAGAGCCCCAGTCTTGCTGTTTATCTGCAATGACTGCCAGGGCAAGTGAGGACCAGAAAGACAATTCCTGCCTAGCACCTTCCTTGGAGGAAAGAGAGT
This sequence comes from Phaethon aethereus, assembly GCF_964289735.1. Lineage (NCBI taxonomy): Eukaryota > Metazoa > Chordata > Aves > Phaethontiformes > Phaethontidae > Phaethon > Phaethon aethereus. The sequence continues at coordinate 200,929 of NW_028114311.1, read as the reverse complement.
GCAACGTTTCATTTTGCTTTTTGGAGTGCGAGAGTGAGAAAAAGCAGAGTGCCTGTTTGCAAGGCTAGGAAAGAGCAGAGCCCGAGTCTTGCTGTTTATCTGAAATGACTGCCAGGGCAAGTGAGGACCAGCAAGACAATTCCTGCCTAGCACCTTCCTTGGAGGAGAGAGAGTGCAACGTTTCATTTTAGCATTTTGGCGTTCTCGAGCGAGACAAACTTCTTTGGCTATTTGCAAGGCTAGGAAAGAGCAGAGCCCCAGTCTTTCTGTTTATCTGCAATGACTGCCAGGGCAAGTGAGGACCAGCAAGACAATTCCTGCCTAGCACCTTCCTTGGAGGAGAGAGAGTGCAACGTTTCATTTTAGCATCTTGGCGCTCACGAGGGAGACAAATTGCTTTGGCTGTTTGCAAGGCTAGGAAAGAGCAGAGCCCCAGTCTTGCTGTTTATCTGCAATGACTGCCAGGGCAAGTGAGGACCAGCAAGACAATTCCTGCCTAGCACCTTCCTTGGAGGAGAGAGAGTGCAACGTTTCATTTTAGCATTTTGGCGCTCACGAGCGAGACAAACTGCTTTGGCTGTTTGCAAGGCTAGGAAAGAGCAGAGCCCCAGTCTTGCTGTTTATCTGCAATGACTGCCAGGGCAAGTGAGGACCAGAAAGACAATTCCTGCCTAGCACCTTCCTTGGAGGAGAGAGAGTGCAACGTTTCATTTTAGCATTTTGGCGCTCACGAGCGACACAAACTGCTTTGGCTGTTTGCAAGGCTAGGAAAGAGCAGAGCCCGAGTCTTGCTGTTTATCTGCAATGACTGCCAGGGCAAGTGAGGACCAGCAAGACAATTCCTGCCTAGCACCTTCCTTGGAGGAGAGAGAGTGCAACGTTTCATTTTAGCATTTTGGCGCTCACGAGCGAGACAAACTGCTTTGGCTGTTTGCAAGGCTAGGAAAGAGCAGAGCCCGAGTCTTGCTGTTTATCTGCAATGACTGCCAGGGCAAGTGAGGACCAGCAAGACAATTCCTGCCTAGCACCTTCCTTGGAGGAGAGAGAGTGCAACGTTTCATTTTAGCATTTTGGCGCTCACGAGCGAGACAAACTGCTTTGGCTGTTTGCAAGGCTAGGAAAGAGCAGAGCCCCAGTCTTGCTGGTTATCTGCAATGACTGCCAGGGCAAGTGAGGACCAGCAAGACAATTCCTGCCTAGCACCTTCCTTGGAGGAGAGAGAGTGCAACGTTTCATTTTAGCATTTTGGCGCTCACGAGGGAGACAAATTGCTTTGGCTGTTTGCAAGGCTAGGAAAGAGCAGAGCCCGAGTCTTGCTGTTTATCTGCAATGACTGCCAGGGCAAGTGAGGACCAGCAAGACAATTCCTGCCTAGCACCTTCCTTGGAGGAGAGAGAGTGCAACGTTTCATTTTAGCATTTTGGCGCTCACGAGGGAGACAAACTGCTTTGGCTGTTTGCAAGGCTAGGAAAGAGCAGAGCCCGAGTCTTGCTGTTTATCTGCAATGACTGCCAGGGCAAGTGAGGAGCAGCAAGACAATTCCTGCCTAGCACCTTCCTTGGAGGAGAGAGAGTGCAACGTTTCATTTTAGCATTTTGGCGCTCACGAGTGAGACAAACTGCTTTGGCTGTTTGCAAGGCTAGGAAAGAGCAGAGCCCGAGTCTTACTGTTTATCTGCAATGACTGCCAGGGCAAGTGAGGACCAGCAAGACAATTCCTGCCTAGCACCTTCCTTGGAGGAGAGAGAGTGCAACGTTTCATTTTAGCATTTTGGCGCTCACGAGCGAGACAAACTGCTTTGGCTGTTTGCAAGGCTAGGAAAGAGCAGAGCCCGAGTCTTGCTGTTTATCTGCAATGACTGCCAGGGCAAGTGAGGACCAGCAAGACAATTCCTGCCTAGCACCTTCCTTGGAGGAGAGAGAGTGCAACGTTTCATTTTAGCATTTTGGCGCACACGAGGGAGACAAAATGCTTTGGCTGTTTGCAAGGCTAGGAAAGAGCAGAGCCCGAGTCTTGCTGTTTATCTGCAATGACTGCCAGGGCAAGTGAGGACCAGCAAGACAATTCCTGTCTAGCACCTTCCTTGGAGGAGAGAGAGTGCAACGTTTCATTTTAGCATTTTGGCGCTCACGAGCGACACAAACTGCTTTGGCTGTTTGCAAGGCTAGGAAAGAGCAGAGCCCGAGTCTTGCTGTTTATCTGCAATGACTGCCAGGGCAAGTGAGGACCAGCAAGACAATTCCTGCCTAGCACCTTCCTTGGAGGAGAGACAGTGCACCGTTTCATTTTAGCATTTTGGCGCTCACGAGCGAGACAAACTGCTTTGGCTGTTTGCAAGGCTAGGAAAGAGCAGAGCCCGAGTCTTGCTGTTTATCTGCAATGACTGCCAGGGCAAGTGAGGACCAGCAAGACAATTCCTGCCTAGCACCTTCCTTGGAGGAGAGAGAGTGCAACGTTTCATTTTAGCATTTTGGCGCACACGAGGGAGACAAAATGCTTTGGCTGTTTGCAAGGCTAGGAAAGAGCAGAGCCCGAGTCTTGCTGTTTATCTGCAATGACTGCCAGGGCAAGTGAGGACCAGCAAGACAATTCCTGCCTAGCACCTTCCTTGGAGGAGAGAGAGTGCAACGTTTCATTTTAGCATTTTGGCGCTCACGAGCGACACAAACTGCTTTGGCTGTTTGCAAGGCTAGGAAAGAGCAGAGCCCGAGTCTTGCTGTTTATCTGCAATGACTGCCAGGGCAAGTGAGGACCAGCAAGACAATTCCTGCCTAGCACCTTCCTTGGAGGAGAGACAGTGCACCGTTTCATTTTAGCATTTTGGCGCTCACGAGCGAGACAAACTGCTTTGGCTGTTTGCAAGGCTAGGAAAGAGCAGAGCCCGAGTCTTGCTGTTTATCTGCAATGACTGCCAGGGCAAGTGAGGACCAGCAAGACAATTCCTGCCTAGCACCTTCCTTGGAGGAGAGAGAGTGCAACGTTTCATTTTAGCATTTTGGCGCTCACGAGGGAGACAAACTGCTTTGGCTGTTTGCAAGGCTAGGAAAGAGCAGAGCCCGAGTCTTGCTGTTTATCTGCAATGACTGCCAGGGCAAGTGAGGACCAGCAAGACAATTCCTGCCTAGCACCTTCCTTGGAGGAGAGAGAGTGCAACGTTTCATTTTAGCATTTTGGCACTCACGAGCGAGACAAACTGCTTTGGCTGTTTGCAAGGCTAGGAAAGAGCAGAGCCCGAGTCTTGCTGTTTATCTGCAATGACTGCCAGGGCAAGTGAGGACCAGCAAGACAATTCCTGCCTAGCACCTTCCTTGGAGGAGAGAGAGTGCAACGTTTCATTTTAGCATTTTGGCGCTCACGAGGGAGACAAATTGCTTTGGCTGTTTGCAAGGCTAGGAAAGAGCAGAGCCCCAGTCTTGCTGTTTATCTGCAATGACTGCCAGGGCAAGTGAGGACCAGAAAGACAATTCCTGCCTAGCACCTTCCTTGGAGGAAAGAGAGTGCAACGTTTCATTTTGCTTTTTGGAGTGCGAGAGTGAGAAAAAGCAGAGTGCCTGTTTGCAAGGCTAGGAAAGAGCAGAGCCCGAGTCTTGCTGTTTATCTGAAATGACTGCCAGGGCAAGTGAGGACCAGCAAGACAATTCCTGCCTAGCACCTTCCTTGGAGGAGAGAGAGTGCAACGTTTCATTTTAGCATTTTGGCGTTCTCGAGCGAGACAAACTTCTTTGGCTATTTGCAAGGCTAGGAAAGAGCAGAGCCCCAGTCTTTCTGTTTATCTGCAATGACTGCCAGGGCAAGTGAGGACCAGCAAGACAATTCCTGCCTAGCACCTTCCTTGGAGGAGAGAGAGTGCAACGTTTCATTTTAGCATCTTGGCGCTCACGAGGGAGACAAATTGCTTTGGCTGTTTGCAAGGCTAGGAAAGAGCAGAGCCCCAGTCTTGCTGTTTATCTGCAATGACTGCCAGGGCAAGTGAGGACCAGCAAGACAATTCCTGCCTAGCACCTTCCTTGGAGGAGAGAGAGTGCAACGTTTCATTTTAGCATTTTGGCGCTCACGAGGGAGACAAATTGCTTTGGCTGTTTGCAAGGCTAGGAAAGAGCAGAGCCCCAGTCTTGCTGTTTATCTGCAATGACTGCCAGGGCAAGTGAGGACCAGAAAGACAATTCCTGCCTAGCACCTTCCTTGGAGGAGAGAGAGTGCAACGTTTCATTTTAGCATTTTGGCGCTCACGAGCGACACAAACTGCTTTGGCTGTTTGCAAGGCTAGGAAAGAGCAGAGCCCGAGTCTTGCTGTTTATCTGCAATGACTGCCAGGGCAAGTGAGGACCAGCAAGACAATTCCTGCCTAGCACTTTCCTTGGAGGAGAGAGAGTGCAACGTTTCATTTTAGCATTTTGGCGCTCACGAGCGAGACAAACTGCTTTGGCTGTTTGCAAGGCTAGGAAAGAACAGAGCCCGAGTCTTGCTGTTTATCTGCAATGACTGCCAGGGCAAGTGAGGACCAGCAAGACAATTCCTGCCTAGCACCTTCCTTGGAGGAGAGAGAGTGCAACGTTTCATTTTAGCATTTTGGCGCTCACGAGCGAGACAAACTGCTTTGGCTGTTTGCAAGGCTAGGAAAGAGCAGAGCCCCAGTCTTGCTGGTTATCTGCAATGACTGCCAGGGCAAGTGAGGACCAGCAAGACAATTCCTGCCTAGCACCTTCCTTGGAGGAGAGAGAGTGCAACGTTTCATTTTAGCATTTTGGCGCTCACGAGCGAGACAAATTGCTTTGGCTGTTTGCAAGGCTAGGAAAGAGCAGAGCCCGAGTCTTGCTGTTTATCTGCAATGACTGCCAGGGCAAGTGAGGACCAGCAAGACAATTCCTGCCTAGCACCTTCCTTGGAGGAGAGAGAGTGCAACGTTTCATTTTAGCATTTTGGCGCTCACGAGGGAGACAAACTGCTTTGGCTGTTTGCAAGGCTAGGAAAGAGCAGAGCCCGAGTCTTGCTGTTTATCTGCAATGACTGCCAGGGCAAGTGAGGAGCAGCAAGACAATTCCTGCCTAGCACCTTCCTTGGAGGAGAGAGAGTGCAACGTTTCATTTTAGCATTTTGGCGCTCACGAGTGAGACAAACTGCTTTGGCTGTTTGCAAGGCTAGGAAAGAGCAGAGCCCGAGTCTTACTGTTTATCTGCAATGACTGCCAGGGCAAGTGAGGACCAGCAAGACAATTCCTGCCTAGCACCTTCCTTGGAGGAGAGAGAGTGCAACGTTTCATTTTAGCATTTTGGCGCTCACGAGCGAGACAAACTGCTTTGGCTGTTTGCAAGGCTAGGAAAGAGCAGAGCCCGAGTCTTGCTGTTTATCTGCAATGACTGCCAGGGCAAGTGAGGACCAGCAAGACAATTCCTGCCTAGCACCTTCCTTGGAGGAGAGAGAGTGCAACGTTTCATTTTAGCATTTTGGCGCACACGAGGGAGACAAAATGCTTTGGCTGTTTGCAAGGCTAGGAAAGAGCAGAGCCCGAGTCTTGCTGTTTATCTGCAATGACTGCCAGGGCAAGTGAGGACCAGCAAGACAATTCCTGTCTAGCACCTTCCTTGGAGGAGAGAGAGTGCAACTTTTCATTTTAGCATTTTGGCGCTCACGAGCGACACAAACTGCTTTGGCTGTTTGCAAGGCTAGGAAAGAGCAGAGCCCGAGTCTTGCTGTTTATCTGCAATGACTGCCAGGGCAAGTGAGGACCAGCAAGACAATTCCTGCCTAGCACCTTCCTTGGAGGAGAGAGAGTGCAACGTTTCATTTTAGCATTTTGGCGCTCACGAGCGAGACAAACTGCTTTGGCTGTTTGCAAGGCTAGGAAAGAGCAGAGCCCGAGTCTTGCTGTTTATCTGCAATGACTGCCAGGGCAAGTGAGGACCAGCAAGACAATTCCTGCCTAGCACCTTCCTTGGAGGAGAGAGAGTGCAACGTTTCATTTTAGCATTTTGGCGCTCACGAGGGAGACAAACTGCTTTGGCTGTTTGCAAGGCTAGGAAAGAGCAGAGCCCGAGTCTTGCTGTTTATCTGCAATGACTGCCAGGGCAAGTGAGGACCAGCAAGACAATTCCTGCCTAGCACCTTCCTTGGAGGAGAGAGAGTGCAACGTTTCATTTTAGCATTTTGGCGCTCACGAGGGAGACAAACTGCTTTGGCTGTTTGCAAGGCTAGGAAAGAGCAGAGCCCGAGTCTTGCTGTTTATCTGCAATGACTGCCAGGGCAAGTGAGGACCAGCAAGACAATTCCTGCCTAGCACCTTCATTGGAGGAGAGAGAGTGCAACGTTTCATTTTAGCATTTTGGCGCTCACGAGGGAGACAAATTGCTTTGGCTGTTTGCAAGGCTAGGAAAGAGCAGAGCCCCAGTCTTGCTGTTTATCTGCAATGACTGCCAGGGCAAGTGAGGACCAGAAAGACAATTCCTGCCTAGCACCTTCCTTGGAGGAGAGAGCGTGCAACGTTTCATTTTGCTTTTTGGAGTGCGAGAGTGAGAAAAAGCAGAGTGCCTGTTTGCAAGGCTAGGAAAGAGCAGAGCCCGAGTCTTGCTGTTTATCTGAAATGACTGCCAGGGCAAGTGAGGACCAGCAAGACAATTCCTGCCTAGCACCTTCCTTGGAGGAGAGAGAGTGCAACGTTTCATTTTAGCATTTTGGCGTTCTCGAGCGAGACAAACTTCTTTGGCTATTTGCAAGGCTAGGAAAGAGCAGAGCCCCAGTCTTTCTGTTTATCTGCAATGACTGCCAGGGCAAGTGAGGACCAGCAAGACAATTCCTGCCTAGCACCTTCCTTGGAGGAGAGAGAGTGCAACGTTTCATTTTAGCATTTTGGCGCTCACGAGGGAGACAAATTGCTTTGGCTGTTTGCAAGGCTAGGAAAGAGCAGAGCCCCAGTCTTGCTGTTTATCTGCAATGACTGCCAGGGCAAGTGAGGACCAGCAAGACAATTCCTGGCTAGCACCTTCCTTGGAGGAGAGAGAGTGCAACGTTTCATTTTAGCATTTTGGCGCTCACGAGCGAGACAAACTGCTTTGGCTGTTTGCAAGGCTAGGAAAGAGCAGAGCCCCAGTCTTGCTGTTTATCTGCAATGACTGCCAGGGCAAGTGAGGACCAGAAAGACAATTCCTGCCTAGCACCTTCCTTGGAGGAGAGAGAGTGCAACGTTTCATTTTAGCATTTTGGCGCTCACGAGCGAGACAAACTGCTTTGGCTGTTTGCAAGGCTAGGAAAGAGCAGAGCCCGAGTCTTGCTGTTTATCTGCAATGACTGCCAGGGCAAGTGAGGACCAGCAAGACAATTCCTGCCTAGCACCTTCCTTGGAGGAGAGAGAGTGCAACGTTTCATTTTAGCATTTTGGCGCTCACGAGCGAGACAAACTGCTTTGGCTGTTTGCAAGGCTAGGAAAGAGCAGAGCCCGAGTCTTGCTGTTTATCTGCAATGACTGCCAGGGCAAGTGAGGACCAGCAAGACAATTCCTGCCTAGCACCTTCCTTGGAGGAGAGAGAGTGCAACGTTTCATTTTAGCATTTTGGCGCACACGAGGGAGACAAAATGCTTTGGCTGTTTGCAAGGCTAGGAAAGAGCAGAGCCCGAGTCTTGCTGTTTATCTGCAATGACTGCCAGGGCAAGTGAGGACCAGCAAGACAATTCCTGCCTAGCACCTTCCTTGGAGGAGAGAGAGTGCAACGTTTCATTTTAGCATTTTGGCGCTCACGAGGGAGACAAATTGCTTTGGCTGTTTGCAAGGCTAGGAAAGAGCAGAGCCCCAGTCTTGCTGTTTATCTGCAATGACTGCCAGGGCAAGTGAGGACCAGAAAGACAATTCCTGCCTAGCACCTTCCTTGGAGGAGAGAGAGTGCAACGTTTCATTTTGCTTTTTGGAGTGCGAGAGTGAGAAAAAGCAGAGTGCCTGTTTGCAAGGCTAGGAAAGAGCAGAGCCCGAGTCTTGCTGTTTATCTGAAATGACTGCCAGGGCAAGTGAGGACCAGCAAGACAATTCCTGCCTAGCACCTTCCTTGGAGGAGAGAGAGTGCAACGTTTCATTTTAGCATTTTGGCGTTCTCGAGCGAGACAAACTTCTTTGGCTATTTGCAAGGCTAGGAAAGAGCAGAGCCCCAGTCTTTCTGTTTATCTGCAATGACTGCCAGGGCAAGTGAGGACCAGCAAGACAATTCCTGCCTAGCACCTTCCTTGGAGGAGAGAGAGTGCAACGTTTCATTTTAGCATTTTGGCGCTCACGAGGGAGACAAATTGCTTTGGCTGTTTGCAAGGCTAGGAAAGAGCAGAGCCCCAGTCTTGCTGTTTATCTGCAATGACTGCCAGGGCAAGTGAGGACCAGCAAGACAATTCCTGCCTAGCACCTTCCTTGGAGGAGAGAGAGTGCAACGTTTCATTTTAGCATTTTGGTGCTCACGAGCGAGACAAACTGCTTTGGCTGTTTGCAAGGCTAGGAAAGAGCAGAGCCCCAGTCTTGCTGTTTATCTGCAATGACTGCCACGGCAAGTGAGGACCAGAAAGACAATTCCTGCCTAGCACCTTCCTTGGAGGAGAGAGAGTGCAACGTTTCATTTTAGCATTTTGGCGCTCACGAGCGAGACAAACTGCTTTGGCTGTTTGCAAGGCTAGGAAAGAGCAGAGCCCGAGTCTTGCTGTTTATCTGCAATGACTGCCAGGGCAAGTGAGGACCAGCAAGACAATTCCTGCCTAGCACCTTCCTTGGAGGAGAGAGAGTGCGACGTTTCATTTTAGCATTTAGGCGCTCACGAGCGAGACAAACTGCTTTGGCTGTTTGCAAGGCTAGGAAAGAGCAGAGCCCGAGTCTTGCTGTTTATCTGCAATGACTGCCAGGGCAAGTGAGGACCAGCAAGACAATTCCTGCCTAGCACCTTCCTTGGAGGAGAGAGAGTGCAACGTTTCATTTTAGCATTTTGGCGTACACGAGGGAGACAAAATGCTTTGGCTGTTTGCAAGGCTAGGAAAGAGCAGAGCCCGAGTCTTGCTGTTTATCTGCAATGACTGCCAGGGCAAGTGAGGACCAGCAAGACAATTCCTGTCTAGCACCTTCCTTGGAGGAGAGAGAGTGCAACGTTTCATTTTAGCATTTTGGCGCTCAAAAGCGACACAAACTGCTTTGGCTGTTTGCAAGGCTAGGAAAGAGCAGAGCCCGAGTCTTGCTTTTTATCTGCAATGACTGCCAGGGCAAGTGAGGACCAGCAAGACAATTCCTGCCTAGCACCTTCCTTGGAGGAGAGACAGTGCACCGTTTCATTTTAGCATTTTGGCGCTCACGAGCGAGACAAACTGCTTTGGCTGTTTGCAAGGCTAGGAAAGAGCAGAGCCCGAGTCTTGCTGTTTATCTGCAATGACTGCCAGGGCAAGTGAGGACCAGCAAGACAATTCCTGCCTAGCACCTTCCTTGGAGGAGAGAGAGTGCAACGTTTCATTTTAGCATTTTGGCGCTCACGAGGGAGACAAACTGCTTTGGCTGTTTGCAAGGCTAGGAAAGAGCAGAGCCCGAGTCTTGCTGTTTATCTGCAATGACTGCCAGGGCAAGTGAGGACCAGCAAGACAATTCCTGCCTAGCACCTTCCTTGGAGGAGAGAGAGTGCAACGTTTCATTTTAGCATTTTGGCGCTCACGAGCGAGACAAACTGCTTTGGCTGTTTGAAAGGCTAGGAAAGAGCAGAGCCCGAGTCTTGCTGTTTATCTGCAATGACTGCCAGGGCAAGTGAGGACCAGCAAGACAATTCCTGCCTAGCACCTTCCTTGGAGGAGAGAGAGTGCAACGTTTCATTTTAGCATTTTGGCGCTCACGAGGGAGACAAATTGCTTTGGCTGTTTGCAAGGCTAGGAAAGAGCAGAGCCCCAGTCTTGCTGTTTATCTGCAATGACTGCCAGGGCAAGTGAGGACCAGAAAGACAATTCCTGCCTAGCACCTTCCTTGGAGGAGAGAGAGTGCAACGTTTCATTTTGCTTTTTGGAGTGCGAGAGTGAGAAAAAGCAGAGTGCCTGTTTGCAAGGCTAGGAAAGAGCAGAGCCCGAGTCTTGCTGTTTATCTGAAATGACTGCCAGGGCAAGTGAGGACCAGCAAGACAATTCCTGCCTAGCACCTTCCTTGGAGGAGAGAGAGTGCAACGTTTCATTTTAGCATTTTGGCGTTCTCGAGCGAGACAAACTTCTTTGGCTATTTGCAAGGCTAGGAAAGAGCAGAGCCCCAGTCTTTCTGTTTATCTGCAATGACTGCCAGGGCAAGTGAGGACCAGCAAGACAATTCCTGCCTAGCACCTTCCTTGGAGGAGAGAGAGTGCAACGTTTCATTTTAGCATTTTGGCGCTCACGAGGGAGACAAATTGCTTTGGCTGTTTGCAAGGCTAGGAAAGAGCAGAGCCCCAGTCTTGCTGTTTATCTGCAATGACTGCCAGGGCAAGTGAGGACCAGCAAGACAATTCCTGGCTAGCACCTTCCTTGGAGGAGAGAGAGTGCAACGTTTCATTTTAGCATTTTGGCGCTCACGAGCGAGACAAACTGCTTTGGCTGTTTGCAAGGCTAGGAAAGAGCAGAGCCCGAGTCTTGCTGTTTATCTGCAATGACTGCCAGGGCAAGTGAGGACCAGCAAGACAATTCCTGCCTAGCACCTTCCTTGGAGGAGAGAGAGTGCAACGTTTCATTTTAGCATTTTGGCGCTCACGAGCGAGACAAACTGCTTTGGCTGTTTGCAAGGCTAGGAAAGAGCAGAGCCCGAGTCTTGCTGTTTATCTGCAATGACTGCCAGGGCAAGTGAGGACCAGCAAGACAATTCCTGCCTAGCACCTTCCTTGGAGGAGAGAGAGTGCAACGTTTCATTTTAGCATTTTGGCGCTCACGAGCGAGACAAACTGCTTTGGCTGTTTGCAAGGCTAGGAAAGAGCAGAGCCCGAGTCTTGCTGTTTATCTGCAATGACTGCCAGGGCAAGTGAGGACCAGCAAGACAATTCCTGCCTAGCACCTTCCTTGGAGGAGAGAGAGTGCAACGTTTCATTTTAGCATTTTGGCGCTCACGAGGGAGACAAATTGCTTTGGCTGTTTGCAAGGCTAGGAAAGAGCAGAGCCCGAGTCTTGCTGTTTATCTGCAATGACTGCCAGGGCAAGTGAGGACCAGCAAGACAATTCCTGCCTAGCACCTTCCTTGGAGGAGAGAGAGTGCGACGTTTCATTTTAGCATTTAGGCGCTCACGAGCGAGACAAACTGCTTTGGCTGTTTGCAAGGCTAGGAAAGAGCAGAGCCCGAGTCTTGCTGTTTATCTGCAATGACTGCCAGGGCAAGTGAGGACCAGCAAGACAATTCCTGCCTAGCACCTTCCTTGGAGGAGAGAGAGTGCAACGTTTCATTTTAGCATTTTGGCGCACACGAGGGAGACAAACTGCTTTGGCTGTTTGCAAGGCTAGGAAAGAGCAGAGCCCGAGTCTTGCTGTTTATCTGCAATGACTGCCAGGGCAAGTGAGGACCAGCAAGACAATTCCTGCCTAGCACCTTCCTTGGAGGAGAGAGAGTGCAACGTTTCATTTTAGCATTTTGGCGCTCACGAGGGAGACAAATTGCTTTGGCTGTTTGCAAGGCTAGGAAAGAGCAGAGCCCCAGTCTTGCTGTTTATCTGCAATGACTGCCAGGGCAAGTGAGGACCAGAAAGACAATTCCTGCCTAGCACCTTCCTTGGAGGAGAGAGAGTGCAACGTTTCATTTTGCTTTTTGGAGTGCGAGAGTGAGAAAAAGTAGAGTGCCTGTTTGCAAGGCTAGGAAAGAGCAGAGCCCGAGTCTTGCTGTTTATCTGAAATGACTGCCAGGGCAAGTGAGGACCAGCAAGACAATTCCTGCCTAGCACCTTCCTTGGAGGAGAGACAGTGCACCGTTTCATTTTAGCATTTTGGCGCTCACGAGCGAGACAAACTGCTTTGGCTGTTTGCAAGGCTAGGAAAGAGCAGAGCCCGAGTCTTGCTGTTTATCTGCAATGACTGCCAGGGCAAGTGAGGACCAGCAAGACAATTCCTGCCTAGCACCTTCCTTGGAGGAGAGAGAGTGCAACGTTTCATTTTAGCATTTTGGCGCTCACGAGGGAGACAAACTGCTTTGGCTGTTTGCAAGGCTAGGAAAGAGCAGAGCCCGAGTCTTGCTGTTTATCTGCAATGACTGCCAGGGCAAGTGAGGACCAGCAAGACAATTCCTGCCTAGCACCTTCCTTGGAGGAGAGAGAGTGCAACGTTTCATTTTAGCATTTTGGCGCTCACGAGCGAGACAAACTGCTTTGGCTGTTTGAAAGGCTAGGAAAGAGCAGAGCCCGAGTCTTGCTGTTTATCTGCAATGACTGCCAGGGCAAGTGAGGACCAGCAAGACAATTCCTGCCTAGCACCTTCCTTGGAGGAGAGAGAGTGCAACGTTTCATTTTAGCATTTTGGCGCTCACGAGGGAGACAAATTGCTTTGGCTGTTTGCAAGGCTAGGAAAGAGCAGAGCCCCAGTCTTGCTGTTTATCTGCAATGACTGCCAGGGCAAGTGAGGACCAGAAAGACAATTCCTGCCTAGCACCTTCCTTGGAGGAGAGAGAGTGCAACGTTTCATTTTGCTTTTTGGAGTGCGAGAGTGAGAAAAAGCAGAGTGCCTGTTTGCAAGGCTAGGAAAGAGCAGAGCCCGAGTCTTGCTGTTTATCTGAAATGACTGCCAGGGCAAGTGAGGACCAGCAAGACAATTCCTGCCTAGCACCTTCCTTGGAGGAGAGAGAGTGCAACGTTTCATTTTAGCATTTTGGCGTTCTCGAGCGAGACAAACTTCTTTGGCTATTTGCAAGGCTAGGAAAGAGCAGAGCCCCAGTCTTTCTGTTTATCTGCAATGACTGCCAGGGCAAGTGAGGACCAGCAAGACAATTCCTGCCTAGCACCTTCCTTGGAGGAGAGAGAGTGCAACGTTTCATTTTAGCATTTTGGCGCTCACGAGGGAGACAAATTGCTTTGGCTGTTTGCAAGGCTAGGAAAGAGCAGAGCCCCAGTCTTGCTGTTTATCTGCAATGACTGCCAGGGCAAGTGAGGACCAGCAAGACAATTCCTGGCTAGCACCTTCCTTGGAGGAGAGAGAGTGCAACGTTTCATTTTAGCATTTTGGCGCTCACGAGCGAGACAAACTGCTTTGGCTGTTTGCAAGGCTAGGAAAGAGCAGAGCCCGAGTCTTGCTGTTTATCTGCAATGACTGCCAGGGCAAGTGAGGACCAGCAAGACAATTCCTGCCTAGCACCTTCCTTGGAGGAGAGAGAGTGCAACGTTTCATTTTAGCATTTTGGCGCTCACGAGCGAGACAAACTGCTTTGGCTGTTTGCAAGGCTAGGAAAGAGCAGAGCCCGAGTCTTGCTGTTTATCTGCAATGACTGCCAGGGCAAGTGAGGACCAGCAAGACAATTCCTGCCTAGCACCTTCCTTGGAGGAGAGAGAGTGCAACGTTTCATTTTAGCATTTTGGCGCTCACGAGCGAGACAAACTGCTTTGGCTGTTTGCAAGGCTAGGAAAGAGCAGAGCCCGAGTCTTGCTGTTTATCTGCAATGACTGCCAGGGCAAGTGAGGACCAGCAAGACAATTCCTGCCTAGCACCTTCCTTGGAGGAGAGAGAGTGCAACGTTTCATTTTAGCATTTTGGCGCTCACGAGGGAGACAAATTGCTTTGGCTGTTTGCAAGGCTAGGAAAGAGCAGAGCCCGAGTCTTGCTGTTTATCTGCAATGACTGCCAGGGCAAGTGAGGACCAGCAAGACAATTCCTGCCTAGCACCTTCCTTGGAGGAGAGAGAGTGCGACGTTTCATTTTAGCATTTAGGCGCTCACGAGCGAGACAAACTGCTTTGGCTGTTTGCAAGGCTAGGAAAGAGCAGAGCCCGAGTCTTGCTGTTTATCTGCAATGACTGCCAGGGCAAGTGAGGACCAGCAAGACAATTCCTGCCTAGCACCTTCCTTGGAGGAGAGAGAGTGCAACGTTTCATTTTAGCATTTTGGCGCACACGAGGGAGACAAACTGCTTTGGCTGTTTGCAAGGCTAGGAAAGAGCAGAGCCCGAGTCTTGCTGTTTATCTGCAATGACTGCCAGGGCAAGTGAGGACCAGCAAGACAATTCCTGCCTAGCACCTTCCTTGGAGGAGAGAGAGTGCAACGTTTCATTTTAGCATTTTGGCGCTCACGAGGGAGACAAATTGCTTTGGCTGTTTGCAAGGCTAGGAAAGAGCAGAGCCCCAGTCTTGCTGTTTATCTGCAATGACTGCCAGGGCAAGTGAGGACCAGAAAGACAATTCCTGCCTAGCACCTTCCTTGGAGGAGAGAGAGTGCAACGTTTCATTTTGCTTTTTGGAGTGCGAGAGTGAGAAAAAGTAGAGTGCCTGTTTGCAAGGCTAGGAAAGAGCAGAGCCCGAGTCTTGCTGTTTATCTGAAATGACTGCCAGGGCAAGTGAGGACCAGCAAGACAATTCCTGCCTAGCACCTTCCTTGGAGGAGAGAGAGTGCAACGTTTCATTTTAGCATTTTGGCGTTCTCGAGCGAGACAAACTTCTTTGGCTATTTGCAAGGCTAGGAAAGAGCAGAGCCCCAGTCTTTCTGTTTATCTGCAATGACTGCCAGGGCAAGTGAGGACCAGCAAGACAATTCCTGCCTAGCACCTTCCTTGGAGGAGAGAGAGTGCAACGTTTCATTTTAGCATTTTGGCGCTCACGAGGGAGACAAATTGCTTTGGCTGTTTGCAAGGCTAGGAAAGAGCAGAGCCCCAGTCTTGCTGTTTATCTGCAATGACTGCCAGGGCAAGTGAGGACCAGCAAGACAATTCCTGCCTAGCACCTTCCTTGGAGGAGAGAGAGTGCAACGTTTCATTTTAGCATTTTGGCGCTCACGAGCGAGACAAACTTCTTTGGCTGTTTGCAAGGCTAGGAAAGAGCAGAGCCCCAGTCTTGCTGTTTATCTGCAATGACTGCCACGGCAAGTGAGGACCAGAAAGACAATTCCTGCCTAGCACCTTCCTTGGAGGAGAGAGAGTGCAACGTTTCATTTTAGCATTTTGGCGCTCACGAGCGAGACAAACTGCTTTGGCTGTTTGCAAGGCTAGGAAAGAGCAGAGCCCGAGTCTTGCTGTTTATCTGCAATGACTGCCAGGGCAAGTGAGGACCAGCAAGACAATTCCTGCCTAGCACCTTCCTTGGAGGAGAGAGAGTGCAACGTTTCATTTTAGCATTTTGGCGCTCACGAGCGAGACAAACTGCTTTGGCTGTTTGCAAGGCTAGGAAAGAGCAGAGCCCGAGTCTTGCTGTTTATCTGCAATGACTGCCAGGGCAAGTGAGGACCAGCAAGACAATTCCTGCCTAGCACCTTCCTTGGAGGAGAGAGAGTGCAACGTTTCATTTTAGCATTTTGGCGCTCACGAGGGAGACAAATTGCTTTGGCTGTTTGCAAGGCTAGGAAAGAGCAGAGCCCCAGTCTTGCTGTTTATCTGCAATGACTGCCAGGGCAAGTGAGGACCAGAAAGACAATTCCTGCCTAGCACCTTCCTTGGAGGAGAGAGAGTGCAACGTTTCATTTTGCTTTTTGGAGTGCGAGAGTGAGAAAAAGTAGAGTGCCTGTTTGCAAGGCTAGGAAAGAGCAGAGCCCGAGTCTTGCTGTTTATCTGAAATGACTGCCAGGGCAAGTGAGGACCAGCAAGACAATTCCTGCCTAGCACCTTCCTTGGAGGAGAGAGAGTGCAACGTTTCATTTTAGCATTTTGGCGTTCTCGAGCGAGACAAACTTCTTTGGCTATTTGCAAGGCTAGGAAAGAGCAGAGCCCCAGTCTTTCTGTTTATCTGCAATGACTGCCAGGGCAAGTGAGGACCAGCAAGACAATTCCTGCCTAGCACCTTCCTTGGAGGAGAGAGAGTGCAACGTTTCATTTTAGCATTTTGGCGCTCACGAGGGAGACAAATTGCTTTGGCTGTTTGCAAGGCTAGGAAAGAGCAGAGCCCCAGTCTTGCTGTTTATCTGCAATGACTGCCAGGGCAAGTGAGGACCAGCAAGACAATTCCTGCCTAGCACCTTCCTTGGAGGAGAGAGAGTGCAACGTTTCATTTTAGCATTTTGGCGCTCACGAGCGAGACAAACTTCTTTGGCTGTTTGCAAGGCTAGGAAAGAGCAGAGCCCCAGTCTTGCTGTTTATCTGCAATGACTGCCACGGCAAGTGAGGACCAGAAAGACAATTCCTGCCTAGCACCTTCCTTGGAGGAGAGAGAGTGCAACGTTTCATTTTAGCATTTTGGCGCTCACGAGCGAGACAAACTGCTTTGGCTGTTTGCAAGGCTAGGAAAGAGCAGAGCCCGAGTCTTGCTGTTTATCTGCAATGACTGCCAGGGCAAGTGAGGACCAGCAAGACAATTCCTGCCTAGCACCTTCCTTGGAGGAGAGAGAGTGCAACGTTTCATTTTAGCATTTTGGCGCTCACGAGCGAGACAAACTGCTTTGGCTGTTTGCAAGGCTAGGAAAGAGCAGAGCCCGAGTCTTGCTGTTTATCTGCAATGACTGCCAGGGCAAGTGAGGACCAGCAAGACAATTCCTGCCTAGCACCTTCCTTGGAGGAGAGAGAGTGCGACGTTTCATTTTAGCATTTAGGCGCTCACGAGCGAGACAAACTGCTTTGGCTGTTTGCAAGGCTAGGAAAGAGCAGAGCCCGAGTCTTGCTGTTTATCTGCAATGACTGCCAGGGCAAGTGAGGACCAGCAAGACAATTCCTGCCTAGCACCTTCCTTGGAGGAGAGAGAGTGCAACGTTTCATTTTAGCATTTTGGCGCACACGAGGGAGACAAAATGCTTTGGCTGTTTGCAAGGCTAGGAAAGAGCAGAGCCCGAGTCTTGCTGTTTATCTGCAATGACTGCCAGGGCAAGTGAGGACCAGCAAGACAATTCCTGTCTAGCACCTTCCTTGGAGGAGAGAGAGTGCAACGTTTCATTTTAGCATTTTGGCGCTCACGAGCGACACAAACTGCTTTGGCTGTTTGCAAGGCTAGGAAAGAGCAGAGCCCGAGTCTTGCTGTTTATCTGCAATGACTGCCAGGGCAAGTGAGGACCAGCAAGACAATTCCTGCCTAGCACCTTCCTTGGAGGAGAGACAGTGCACCGTTTCATTTTAGCATTTTGGCGCTCACGAGCGAGACAAACTGCTTTGGCTGTTTGCAAGGCTAGGAAAGAGCAGAGCCCGAGTCTTGCTGTTTATCTGCAATGACTGCCAGGGCAAGTGAGGACCAGCAAGACAATTCCTGCCTAGCACCTTCCTTGGAGGAGAGAGAGTGCAACGTTTCATTTTAGCATTTTGGCGCTCACGAGGGAGACAAACTGCTTTGGCTGTTTGCAAGGCTAGGAAAGAGCAGAGCCCGAGTCTTGCTGTTTATCTGCAATGACTGCCAGGGCAAGTGAGGACCAGCAAGACAATTCCTGCCTAGCACCTTCCTTGGAGGAGAGAGAGTGCAACGTTTCATTTTAGCATTTTGGCGCTCACGAGCGAGACAAACTGCTTTGGCTGTTTGCAAGGCTAGGAAAGAGCAGAGCCCGAGTCTTGCTGTTTATCTGCAATGACTGCCAGGGCAAGTGAGGACCAGCAAGACAATTCCTGCCTAGCACCTTCCTTGGAGGAGAGAGAGTGCAACGTTTCATTTTAGCATTTTGGCGCTCACGAGGGAGACAAATTGCTTTGGCTGTTTGCAAGGCTAGGAAAGAGCAGAGCCCCAGTCTTGCTGTTTATCTGCAATGACTGCCAGGGCAAGTGAGGACCAGCAAGACAATTCCTGCCTAGCACCTTCCTTGGAGGAGAGAGAGTGCAACGTTTCATTTTAGCATTTTGGCGCTCACGAGTGAGACAAACTGCTTTGGCTGTTTGCAAGGCTAGGAAAGAGCAGAGCCCGAGTCTTACTGTTTATCTGCAATGACTGCCAGGGCAAGTGAGGACCAGCAAGACAATTCCTGCCTAGCACCTTCCTTGGAGGAGAGAGAGTGCAACGTTTCATTTTAGCATTTTGGCGCTCACGAGCGAGACAAACTGCTTTGGCTGTTTGCAAGGCTAGGAAAGAGCAGAGCCCGAGTCTTGCTGTTTATCTGCAATGACTGCCAGGGCAAGTGAGGACCAGCAAGACAATTCCTGCCTAGCACCTTCCTTGGAGGAGAGAGAGTGCAACGTTTCATTTTAGCATTTTGGCGCACACGAGGGAGACAAAATGCTTTGGCTGTTTGCAAGGCTAGGAAAGAGCAGAGCCCGAGTCTTGCTGTTTATCTGCAATGACTGCCAGGGCAAGTGAGGACCAGCAAGACAATTCCTGTCTAGCACCTTCCTTGGAGGAGAGAGAGTGCAACGTTTCATTTTAGCATTTTGGCGCTCACGAGCGACACAAACTGCTTTGGCTGTTTGCAAGGCTAGGAAAGAGCAGAGCCCGAGTCTTGCTGTTTATCTGCAATGACTGCCAGGGCAAGTGAGGACCAGCAAGACAATTCCTGCCTAGCACCTTCCTTGGAGGAGAGACAGTGCACCGTTTCATTTTAGCATTTTGGCGCTCACGAGCGAGACAAACTGCTTTGGCTGTTTGCAAGGCTAGGAAAGAGCAGAGCCCGAGTCTTGCTGTTTATCTGCAATGACTGCCAGGGCAAGTGAGGACCAGCAAGACAATTCCTGCCTAGCACCTTCCTTGGAGGAGAGAGAGTGCAACGTTTCATTTTAGCATTTTGGCGCTCACGAGGGAGACAAACTGCTTTGGCTGTTTGCAAGGCTAGGAAAGAGCAGAGCCCGAGTCTTGCTGTTTATCTGCAATGACTGCCAGGGCAAGTGAGGACCAGCAAGACAATTCCTGCCTAGCACCTTCCTTGGAGGAGAGAGAGTGCAACGTTTCATTTTAGCATTTTGGCGCTCACGAGCGAGACAAACTGCTTTGGCTGTTTGCAAGGCTAGGAAAGAGCAGAGCCCGAGTCTTGCTGTTTATCTGCAATGACTGCCAGGGCAAGTGAGGACCAGCAAGACAATTCCTGCCTAGCACCTTCCTTGGAGGAGAGAGAGTGCAACGTTTCATTTTAGCATTTTGGCGCTCACGAGGGAGACAAATTGCTTTGGCTGTTTGCAAGGCTAGGAAAGAGCAGAGCCCCAGTCTTGCTGTTTATCTGCAATGACTGCCAGGGCAAGTGAGGACCAGAAAGACAATTCCTGCCTAGCACCTTCCTTGGAGGAGAGAGAGTGCAACGTTTCATTTTGCTTTTTGGAGTGCGAGAGTGAGAAAAAGCAGAGTGCCTGTTTGCAAGGCTAGGAAAGAGCAGAGCCCGAGTCTTGCTGTTTATCTGAAATGACTGCCAGGGCAAGTGAGGACCAGCAAGACAATTCCTGCCTAGCACCTTCCTTGGAGGAGAGAGAGTGCAACGTTTCATTTTAGCATTTTGGCGCTCACGAGGGAGACAAACTTCTTTGGCTATTTGCAAGGCTAGGAAAGAGCAGAGCCCCAGTCTTGCTGTTTATCTGCAATGACTGCCAGGGCAAGTGAGGACCAGCAAGACAATTCCTGCCTAGCACCTTCCTTGGAGGAGAGAGAGTGCAACGTTTCATTTTAGCATTTTGGCGCACACGAGGGAGACAAACTGCTTTGGCTGTTTGCAAGGCTAGGAAAGAGCAGAGCCCGAGTCTTGCTGTTTATCTGCAATGACTGCCAGGGCAAGTGAGGACCAGCAAGACAATTCCTGCCTAGCACCTTCCTTGGAGGAGAGAGAGTGCAACGTTTCATTTTAGCATTTTGGCGCTCACGAGGGAGACAAATTGCTTTGGCTGTTTGCAAGGCTAGGAAAGAGCAGAGCCCCAGTCTTGCTGTTTATCTGCAATGACTGCCAGGGCAAGTGAGGACCAGAAAGACAATTCCTGCCTAGCACCTTCCTTGGAGGAGAGAGAGTGCAACGTTTCATTTTAGCATTTTGGCGCTCACGAGCGAGACAAACTGCTTTGGCTGTTTGCAAGGCTAGGAAAGAGCAGAGCCCGAGTCTTGCTGTTTATCTGCAATGACTGCCAGGGCAAGTGAGGACCAGCAAGACAATTCCTGCCTAGCACCTTCCTTGGAGGAGAGAGAGTGCAACGTTTCATTTTAGCATTTTGGCGCTCACGAGCGAGACAAACTGCTTTGGCTGTTTGCAAGGCTAGGAAAGAGCAGAGCCCGAGTCTTGCTGTTTATCTGCAATGACTGCCAGGGCAAGTGAGGACCAGCAAGACAATTCCTGCCTAGCACCTTCCTTGGAGGAGAGAGAGTGCAACGTTTCATTTTAGCATTTTGGCGCACACGAGGGAGACAAACTGCTTTGGCTGTTTGCAAGGCTAGGAAAGAGCAGAGCCCGAGTCTTGCTGTTTATCTGCAATGACTGCCAGGGCAAGTGAGGACCAGCAAGACAATTCCTGGCTAGCACCTTCCTTGGAGGAGAGAGAGTGCAACGTTTCATTTTAGCATTTTGGCGCTCACGAGGGAGACAAATTGCTTTGGCTGTTTGCAAGGCTAGGAAAGAGCAGAGCCCCAGTCTTGCTGTTTATCTGCAATGACTGCCAGGGCAAGTGAGGACCAGAAAGACAATTCCTGCCTAGCACCTTCCTTGGAGGAGAGAGAGTGCAACGTTTCATTTTGCTTTTTGGAGTGCGAGAGTGAGAAAAAGCAGAGTGCCTGTTTGCAAGGCTAGGAAAGAGCAGAGCCCGAGTCTTGCTGTTTATCTGAAATGACTGCCAGGGCAAGTGAGGACCAGCAAGACAATTCCTGCCTAGCACCTTCCTTGGAGGAGAGAGAGTGCAACGTTTCATTTTAGCATTTTGGCGCTCACGAGGGAGACAAACTTCTTTGGCTATTTGCAAGGCTAGGAAAGAGCAGAGCCCCAGTCTTGCTGTTTATCTGCAATGACTGCCAGGGCAAGTGAGGACCAGCAAGACAATTCCTGCCTAGCACCTTCCTTGGAGGAGAGAGAGTGCAACGTTTCATTTTAGCATTTTGGCGCTCACGAGGGAGACAAACTGCTTTGGCTGTTTGCAAGGCTAGGAAAGAGCAGAGCCCGAGTCTTGCTGTTTATCTGCAATGACTGCCAGGGCAAGTGAGGACCAGCAAGACAATTCCTGCCTAGCACCTTCCTTGGAGGAGAGAGAGTGCAACGTTTCATTTTAGCATTTTGGCGCTCACGAGCGAGACAAACTGCTTTGGCTGTTTGCAAGGCTAGGAAAGAGCAGAGCCCGAGTCTTGCTGTTTATCTGCAATGACTGCCAGGGCAAGTGAGGACCAGCAAGACAATTCCTGCCTAGCACCTTCCTTGGAGGAGAGAGAGTGCAACGTTTCATTTTAGCATTTTGGCGCTCACGAGGGAGACAAATTGCTTTGGCTGTTTGCAAGGCTAGGAAAGAGCAGAGCCCCAGTCTTGCTGTTTATCTGCAATGACTGCCAGGGCAAGTGAGGACCAGAAAGACAATTCCTGCCTAGCACCTTCCTTGGAGGAGAGAGAGTGCAACGTTTCATTTTGCTTTTTGGAGTGCGAGAGTGAGAAAAAGCAGAGTGCCTGTTTGCAAGGCTAGGAAAGAGCAGAGCCCGAGTCTTGCTGTTTATCTGAAATGACTGCCAGGGCAAGTGAGGACCAGCAAGACAATTCCTGCCTAGCACCTTCCTTGGAGGAGAGAGAGTGCAACGTTTCATTTTAGCATTTTGGCGCTCACGAGGGAGACAAACTTCTTTGGCTATTTGCAAGGCTAGGAAAGAGCAGAGCCCCAGTCTTGCTGTTTATCTGCAATGACTGCCAGGGCAAGTGAGGACCAGCAAGACAATTCCTGCCTAGCACCTTCCTTGGAGGAGAGAGAGTGCAACGTTTCATTTTAGCATTTTGGCGCACACGAGGGAGACAAACTGCTTTGGCTGTTTGCAAGGCTAGGAAAGAGCAGAGCCCCAGTCTTGCTGTTTATCTGCAATGACTGCCAGGGCAAGTGAGGACCAGCAAGACAATTCCTGCCTAGCACCTTCCTTGGAGGAGAGAGAGTGCAACGTTTCATTTTAGCATTTTGGCGCTCACGAGGGAGACAAATTGCTTTGGCTGTTTGCAAGGCTAGGAAAGAGCAGAGCCCCAGTCTTGCTGTTTATCTGCAATGACTGCCAGGGCAAGTGAGGACCAGAAAGACAATTCCTGCCTAGCACCTTCCTTGGAGGAGAGAGAGTGCAACGTTTCATTTTAGCATTTTGGCGCTCACGAGCGAGACAAACTGCTTTGGCTGTTTGCAAGGCTAGGAAAGAGCAGAGCCCGAGTCTTGCTGTTTATCTGCAATGACTGCCAGGGCAAGTGAGGACCAGCAAGACAATTCCTGCCTAGCACCTTCCTTGGAGGAGAGAGAGTGCAACGTTTCATTTTAGCATTTTGGCGCTCACGAGCGAGACAAACTGCTTTGGCTGTTTGCAAGGCTAGGAAAGAGCAGAGCCTGAGTCTTGCTGTTTATCTGCAATGACTGCCAGGGCAAGTGAGGACCACCAAGACAATTCCTGCCTAGCACCTTCCTTGGAGGAGAGAGAGTGCAACGTTTCATTTTAGCATTTTGGCGCACACGAGGGAGACAAACTGCTTTGGCTGTTTGCAAGGCTAGGAAAGAGCAGAGCCCGAGTCTTGCTGTTTATCTGCAATGACTGCCAGGGCAAGTGAGGACCAGCAAGACAATTCCTGGCTAGCACCTTCCTTGGAGGAGAGAGAGTGCAACGTTTCATTTTAGCATTTTGGCGCTCACGAGGGAGACAAATTGCTTTGGCTGTTTGCAAGGCTAGGAAAGAGCAGAGCCCCAGTCTTGCTGTTTATCTGCAATGACTGCCAGGGCAAGTGAGGACCAGAAAGACAATTCCTGCCTAGCACCTTCCTTGGAGGAGAGAGAGTGCAACGTTTCATTTTGCTTTTTGGAGTGCGAGAGTGAGAAAAAGCAGAGTGCCTGTTTGCAAGGCTAGGAAAGAGCAGAGCCCGAGTCTTGCTGTTTATCTGAAATGACTGCCAGGGCAAGTGAGGACCAGCAAGACAATTCCTGCCTAGCACCTTCCTTGGAGGAGAGAGAGTGCAACGTTTCATTTTAGCATTTTGGCGTTCTCGAGCGAGACAAACTTCTTTGGCTATTTGCAAGGCTAGGAAAGAGCAGAGCCCCAGTCTTTCTGTTTATCTGCAATGACTGCCAGGGCAAGTGAGGACCAGCAAGACAATTCCTGCCTAGCACCTTCCTTGGAGGAGAGAGAGTGCAACGTTTCATTTTAGCATTTTGGCGCTCACGAGGGAGACAAATTGCTTTGGCTGTTTGCAAGGCTAGGAAAGAGCAGAGCCCCAGTCTTGCTGTTTATCTGCAATGACTGCCAGGGCAAGTGAGGACCAGCAAGACAATTCCTGCCTAGCACCTTCCTTGGAGGAGAGAGAGTGCAACGTTTCATTTTAGCATTTTGGCGCTCACGAGCGAGACAAACTGCTTTGGCTGTTTGCAAGGCTAGGAAAGAGCAGAGCCCCAGTCTTGCTGTTTATCTGCAATGACTGCCAGGGCAAGTGAGGACCAGAAAGACAATTCCTGCCTAGCACCTTCCTTGGAGGAGAGAGAGTGCAACGTTTCATTTTAGCATTTTGGCGCTCACGAGCGAGACAAACTGCTTTGGCTGTTTGCAAGGCTAGGAAAGAGCAGAGCCCGAGTCTTGCTGTTTATCTGCAATGACTGCCAGGGCAAGTGAGGACCAGCAAGACAATTCCTGCCTAGCACCTTCCTTGGAGGAGAGAGAGTGCAACGTTTCATTTTAGCATTTTGGCGCTCACGAGGGAGACAAACTGCTTTGGCTGTTTGCAAGGCTAGGAAAGAGCAGAGCCCGAGTCTTGCTGTTTATCTGCAATGACTGCCAGGGCAAGTGAGGACCAGCAAGACAATTCCTGCCTAGCACCTTCCTTGGAGGAGAGAGAGTGCAACGTTTCATTTTAGCATTTTGGCGCTCACGAGCGAGACAAACTGCTTTGGCTGTTTGCAAGGCTAGGAAAGAGCAGAGCCCGAGTCTTGCTGTTTATCTGCAATGACTGCCAGGGCAAGTGAGGACCAGCAAGACAATTCCTGCCTAGCACCTTCCTTGGAGGAGAGAGAGTGCAACGTTTCATTTTAGCATTTTGGCGCTCACGAGGGAGACAAACTGCTTTGGCTGTTTGCAAGGCTAGGAAAGAGCAGAGCCCGAGTCTTGCTGTTTATCTGCAATGACTGCCAGGGCAAGTGAGGACCAGCAAGACAATTCCTGCCTAGCACCTTCCTTGGAGGAGAGAGAGTGCAACGTTTCATTTTAGCATTTTGGCGCTCACGAGCGAGACAAACTGCTTTGGCTGTTTGCAAGGCTAGGAAAGAGCAGAGCCCGAGTCTTACTGTTTATCTGCAATGACTGCCAGGGCAAGTGAGGACCAGCAAGACAATTCCTGCCTAGCACCTTCCTTGGAGGAGAGAGAGTGCAACGTTTCATTTTAGCATTTTGGCGCTCACGAGGGAGACAAACTGCTTTGGCTGTTTGCAAGGCTAGGAAAGAGCAGAGCCCGAGTCTTGCTGTTTATCTGCAATGACTGCCAGGGCAAGTGAGGACCAGCAAGACAATTCCTGCCTAGCACCTTCCTTGGAGGAGAGAGAGTGCAACGTTTCATTTTAGCATTTTGGCGCACACGAGGGAGACAAAATGATTTGGCTGTTTGCAAGGCTAGGAAAGAGCAGAGCCCGAGTCTTGCTGTTTATCTGCAATGACTGCCAGGGCAAGTGAGGACCAGCAAGACAATTCCTGTCTAGCACCTTCCTTGGAGGAGAGAGAGTGCAACGTTTCATTTTAGCATTTTGGCGCTCACGAGCGAGACAAACTGCTTTGGCTGTTTGCAAGGCTAGGAAAGAGCAGAGCCCCAGTCTTGCTGTTTATCTGCAATGACTGCCAGGGCAAGTGAGGACCAGCAAGACAATTCCTGCCTAGCACCTTCCTTGGAGGAGAGAGAGTGCAACGTTTCATTTTAGCATTTTGGCGCTCACGAGGGAGACAAATTGCTTTGGCTGTTTGCAAGGCTCGGAAAGAGCAGAGCCCCAGTCTTGCTGTTTATCTGCAATGACTGCCAGGGCAAGTGAGGACCAGCAAGACAATTCCTGCCTAGCACCTTCCTTGGAGGAGAGAGAGTGCAACGTTTCATTTTAGCATTTTGGCGCTCACGAGCGAGACAAACTGCTTTGGCTGTTTGCAAGGCTAGGAAAGAGCAGAGCCCCAGTCTTGCTGTTTATCTGCAATGACTGCCAGGGCAAGTGAGGACCAGAAAGACAATTCCTGCCTAGCACCTTCCTTGGAGGAGAGAGAGTGCAACGTTTCATTTTAGCATTTTGGCGCTCACGAGCGAGACAAACTGCTTTGGCTGTTTGCAAGGCTAGGAAAGAGCAGAGCCCGAGTCTTGCTGTTTATCTGCAATGACTGCCAGGGCAAGTGAGGACCAGCAAGACAATTCCTGCCTAGCACCTTCCTTGGAGGAGAGAGAGTGCAACGTTTCATTTTAGCATTTTGGCGCTCACGAGGGAGACAAACTGCTTTGGCTGTTTGCAAGGCTAGGAAAGAGCAGAGCCCGAGTCTTGCTGTTTATCTGCAATGACTGCCAGGGCAAGTGAGGACCAGCAAGACAATTCCTGCCTAGCACCTTCCTTGGAGGAGAGAGAGTGCAACGTTTCATTTTAGCATTTTGGCGCTCACGAGCGAGACAAACTGCTTTGGCTGTTTGCAAGGCTAGGAAAGAGCAGAGCCCGAGTCTTGCTGTTTATCTGCAATGACTGCCAGGGCAAGTGAGGACCAGCAAGACAATTCCTGCCTAGCACCTTCCTTGGAGGAGAGAGAGTGCAACGTTTCATTTTAGCATTTTGGCGCTCACGAGGGAGACAAACTGCTTTGGCTGTTTGCAAGGCTAGGAAAGAGCAGAGCCCGAGTCTTGCTGTTTATCTGCAATGACTGCCAGGGCAAGTGAGGACCAGCAAGACAATTCCTGCCTAGCACCTTCCTTGGAGGAGAGAGAGTGCAACGTTTCATTTTAGCATTTTGGCGCTCACGAGCGAGACAAACTGCTTTGGCTGTTTGCAAGGCTAGGAAAGAGCAGAGCCCGAGTCTTACTGTTTATCTGCAATGACTGCCAGGGCAAGTGAGGACCAGCAAGACAATTCCTGCCTAGCACCTTCCTTGGAGGAGAGAGAGTGCAACGTTTCATTTTAGCATTTTGGCGCTCACGAGGGAGACAAACTGCTTTGGCTGTTTGCAAGGCTAGGAAAGAGCAGAGCCCGAGTCTTGCTGTTTATCTGCAATGACTGCCAGGGCAAGTGAGGACCAGCAAGACAATTCCTGCCTAGCACCTTCCTTGGAGGAGAGAGAGTGCAACGTTTCATTTTAGCATTTTGGCGCACACGAGGGAGACAAAATGATTTGGCTGTTTGCAAGGCTAGGAAAGAGCAGAGCCCGAGTCTTGCTGTTTATCTGCAATGACTGCCAGGGCAAGTGAGGACCAGCAAGACAATTCCTGTCTAGCACCTTCCTTGGAGGAGAGAGAGTGCAACGTTTCATTTTAGCATTTTGGCGCTCACGAGCGAGACAAACTGCTTTGGCTGTTTGCAAGGCTAGGAAAGAGCAGAGCCCCAGTCTTGCTGTTTATCTGCAATGACTGCCAGGGCAAGTGAGGACCAGCAAGACAATTCCTGCCTAGCACCTTCCTTGGAGGAGAGAGAGTGCAACGTTTCATTTTAGCATTTTGGCGCTCACGAGGGAGAAAAACTTCTTTGGCTTTTTGCAAGGGTAGGAAAGAGCAGAGCCCGAGTCTTGCTGTTTATCTGCAATGACTGCCAGGGCAAGTGAGGACCAGCAAGACAATTCCTGCCTAGCACGTTCCTTGGAGGAGAGAGAGTGCAACGTTTCATTTTAGCATTTTGGCGCTCACGAGCGAGACAAACTGCTTTGGCTGTTTGCAAGGCTAGGAAAGAGCAGAGCCCGAGTCTTGCTGTTTATCTGCAATGACTGCCAGGGCAAGTGAGGACCAGCAAGACAATTCCTGCCTAGCACCTTCCTTGGAGGAGAGAGAGTGCAACGTTTCATTTTAGCATTTTGGCGCACACGAGGGAGACAAAATGCTTTGGCTGTTTGCAAGGCTAGGAAAGAGCAGAGCCCGAGTCTTGCTGTTTATCTGCAATGACTGCCAGGGCAAGTGAGGACCAGCAAGACAATTCCTGCCTAGCACCTTCCTTGGAGGAGAGAGAGTGCAACGTTTCATTTTAGCATTTTGGCGCTCACGAGGGAGACAAATTTCTTTGGCTGTTTGCAAGGCTAGGAAAGAGCAGAGCCCCAGTCTTGCTGTTTATCTGCAATGACTGCCAGGGCAAGTGAGGACCAGAAAGACAATTCCTGCCTAGCAACTTCCAATGGAGGAGAGAGAGTACAACGTTTCATTTTGCTTTTTGGAGTGCGAGAGTGAGAAAAAGCAGAGTGCCTGTTTGCAAGGCTAGGAAAGAGCAGAGCCCGAGTCTTGCTGTTTATCTGAAATGACTGTCAGGGCAAGTGAGGACCAGCAAGACAATTCCTGCCTAGCACCTTCCTTGGAGGAGAGAGAGTGCAACGTTTCATTTTAGGATTTTGGCGCACACGAGGGAGACAAAATGCTTTGGCTGTTTGCAAGGCTAGGAAAGAGCAGAGCCCCAGTCTTGCTGTTTATCTGCAATGACTGCCAGGGCAAGTGAGGACCAGCAAGACAATTCCTGCCTAGCAACTTCCTTGGAGGAGAGAGAGTGCAACGTTTCATTTGGCTTTTTGGAGTGCGAGACTGAGAAAAAGCAGAGTGCCTGTTTGCAAGGCTAGGAAAGAGCAGAGCCCCACTCTTGCTGTTTATCTGCAATGACTGCCAGGGCAAGTGAGGACCAGCAAGACAATTCCTGCCTAGCACCTTCCTTGGAGGAGAGAGAGTTCAACGTTTCATTTTAGCATTCTGGCGCTCACGAGCGAGACAAACTGCTTTGGCTGTTTGCAAGGCTAGGAAAGAGCAGAGCCCCAGTCTTGCTGTTTATCTGCAATGACTGCCAGGGCAAGTGAGGACCAGAAAGACAATTCCTGCCTAGCAACTTCCTTGGAGGAGAGAGAGTGCAACGTTTCATTTTGCTTTTTGGAGTGCGAGAGTGAGAAAAAGCAGAGTGCCTGTTTGCAAGGCTAGGAAAGAGCAGAGCCCGAGTCTTACTGTTTATCTGAAATGACTGTCAGGGCAAGTGAGGACCAGCAAGACAATTCCTGCCTAGCACCTTCCTTGGAGGAGAGAGAGTGCAACGTTTCATTTTAGGATTTTGGCGCACACGAGGGAGACAAAATGCTTTGGCTGTTTGCAAGGCTAGGAAAGAGCAGAGCCCGAGTCTTGCTGTTTATCTGCAATGACTGCCAGGGCAAGTGAGGACCAGCAAGACAATTCCTGCCTAGCACCTTCCTTGGAGGAGAGAGAGTGCAACGTTTAATTTTAGCATTTTGGCGCTCACGAGGGAGACAAACTGCTTTGGCTGTTTGCAAGGCTAGGAAAGAGCAGAGCCCCAGTCTTGCTGTTTATCTGCAATGACTGCCAGGGCAAGTGAGGACCAGCAAGACAATTCCTGCCTAGCAACTTCCATGGAGGAGAGAGAGTGGAACGTTTCATTTGGCTTTTTGGAGTGCGAGAGTGAGAAAAAGCAGAGTGCCTGTTTGCAAGGCTAGGAAAGAGCAGAGCCCCACTCTTGCTGTTTATCTGCAATGACTGCCAGGGCAAGTGAGGACCAGCAAGACAATTCCTGCCTAGCACCTTCCTTGGAGGAGAGAGAGTTCAACGTTTCATTTTAGCATTTTGGCGCTCACGAGCGAGACAAACTGCTTTGGCTGTTTGCAAGGCTAGGAAAGAGCAGAGGCCGAGTCTTACTGTTTATCTGCAATGACTGCCAGGGCAAGTGAGGACCAGCAAGACAATTCCTGCCTAGCACCTTCCTTGGAGGAGAGAGAGTGCAACGTTTCATTTTAGCATTTTGGCGCTCACGAGGGAGACAAATTGCTTTGGCTGTTTGCAAGGCTAGGAAAGAGCAGAGCCCCAGTCTTGCTGTTTATCTGCAATGACTGCCAGGGCAAGTGAGGACCAGCAAGACAATTCCTGGCTAGCACCTTCCTTGGAGGAGAGAGAGTGCAACGTTTCATTTTAGCATTTTGGAGCTCACGAGCGAGACAAACTGCTTTGGCTGTTTGCAAGGCTAGGAAAGAGCAGAGCCCCAGTCTTGCTGTTTATCTGCAATGACTGCCAGGGCAAGTGAGGACCAGCAAGACAATTCCTGCCTAGCACCTTCCTTGGAGGAGAGAGAGTGCAACGTTTCATTTTAGCATTTTGGCGCTCAGGAGCGAGACAAACTGCTTTGGCTGTTTGCAAGGCTAGGAAAGAGCAGAGCCCGAGTCTTGCTGTTTATCTGCAATGACTGCCAGGGCAAGTGAGGACCAGCAAGACAATTCCTGCCTAGCACCTTCCTTGGAGGAGAGAGAGTGCAACGTTTCATTTTAGCATTTTGGCGCTCACGAGCGAGACAAACTGCTTTAGCTGTTTGCAAGGCTAGGAAAGAGCAGAGCCCCAGTCTTGCTGTTTATCTGCAATGACTGGCAGGGCAAGTGAGGACCAGAAAGACAATTCCTGCCTAGCACCTTCCTTGGAGGAGAGAGAGTGCAACGTTTCATTTTGCTTTTTGGAGTGCGAGAGTGAGAAAAAGCAGAGTGCCTGTTTGCAAGGCTAGGAAAGAGCAGAGCCCGAGTCTTGGTGTTTATCTGCAATGACTGCCAGGGCAAGTGAGGACCAGCAAGACAATTCCTGCCTAGCACCTTCCTTGGAGGAGAGAGAGTGCAACGTTTCATTTTAGCATTTTGGCGCTCACGAGCGAGACAAACTGCTTTGGCTGTTTGCAAGGCTAGGAAAGAGCAGAGCCCCAGTCTTGCTGTTTATCTGCAATGACTGCCAGGGCAAGTGAGGACCAGCAAGACAATTCCTGCCTAGCACCTTCCTTGGAGGAGAGAGAGTGCAACGTTTCATTTTGCTTTTTGGAGTGCGAGAGTGAGAAAAAGCAGAGTGCCTGTTTGCAAGGCTAGGAAAGAGCAGAGCCCCAGTCTTGCTGTTTATCTGCAATGACTGCCAGGGCAAGTGAGGACCAGCAAGACAATTCCTGCCTAGCACCTTCCTTGGAGGAGAGAGAGTGCAACGTTTCATTTTAGCATTTTGGCGCTCACGAGCGAGACAAACTGCTTTGGCTGTTTGCAAGGCTAGGAAAGAGCAGAGCCCGAGTCTTGCTGTTTATCTGCAATGACTGCCAGGGCAAGTGAGGACCAGCAAGACAATTCCTGCCTAGCACCTTCCTTGGAGGAGAGAGAGTGCAACGTTTCATTTTAGCATTTTGGCGCTCACGAGGGAGACAAACTGCTTTGTCTGTTTGCAAGGCTAGGAAAGAGCAGAGCCCGAGTCTTACTGTTTATCTGCAATGACTGCCAGGGCAAGTGAGGACCAGCAAGACAATTCCTGCCTAGCACCTTCCTTGGAGGAGAGACAGTGCAACGTTTCATTTTAGCATTTTGGCGCTCACGAGCGAGACAAACTGCTTTGGCTGTTTGCAAGGCTAGGAAAGAGCAGAGCCCGAGTCTTACTGTTTATCTGCAATGACTGCCAGGGCAAGTGAGGACCAGCAAGACAATTCCTGCCTAGCACCTTCCTTGGAGGAGAGAGAGTGCAACGTTTCATTTTAGCATTTTGGCGCTCACGAGCGAGACAAACTGCTTTGGCTGTTTGCAAGGCTAGGAAAGAGCAGAGCCCCAGTCTTGCTGTTTATCTGCAATGACTGGCAGGGCAAGTGAGGACCAGAAAGACAATTCCTGCCTAGCACCTTCCTTGGAGGAGAGAGAGTGCAACGTTTCATTTTAGCATTTTGGCGCTCACGAGCGAGACAAACTGCTTTGGCTGTTTGCAAGGCTAGGAAAGAGCAGAGCCCGAGTCTTGCTGTTTATCTGCAATGACTGCCAGGGCAAGTGAGGACCAGCAAGACAATTCCTGCCTAGCACCTTCCTTGGAGGAGAGAGAGTGCAACGTTTCATTTTAGCATTTTGGCGCTCACGAGCGAGACAAACTGCTTTAGCTGTTTGCAAGGCTAGGAAAGAGCAGAGCCCCAGTCTTGCTGTTTATCTGCAATGACTGCCAGGGCAAGTGAGGACCAGAAAGACAATTCCTGCCTAGCACCTTCCTTGGAGGAGAGAGAGTGCAACGTTTCATTTTGCTTTTTGGAGTGCGAGAGTGAGAAAAAGCAGAGTGCCTGTTTGCAAGGCTAGGAAAGAGCAGAGCCCGAGTCTTGCTGTTTATCTGCAATGACTGCCAGGGCAAGTGAGGACCAGCAAGACAATTCCTGCCTAGCACCTTCCTTGGAGGAGAGAGAGTGCAACGTTTCATTTTAGCATTTTGGCGCTCACGAGCGAGACAAACTGCTTTGGCTGTTTGCAAGGCTAGGAAAGAGCAGAGCCCGAGTCTTGCTGTTTATCTGCAATGACTGCCAGGGCAAGTGAGGACCAGCAAGACAATTCCTGCCTAGCACCTTCCTTGGAGGAGAGAGAGTGCAACGTTTCATTTTAGCATTTTGGCGCTCACGAGGGAGACAAACTGCTTTGGCTGTTTGCAAGGCTAGGAAAGAGCAGAGCCCCAGTCTTGCTGTTTATCTGCAATGACTGCCAGGGCAAGTGAGGACCAGCAAGACAATTCCTGCCTAGCACCTTCCTTGGAGGAGAGAGAGTGCAACGTTTCATTTTGCTTTTTGGAGTGCGAGAGTGAGAAAAAGCAGAGTGCCTGTTTGCAAGGCTAGGAAAGAGCAGAGCCCCAGTCTTGCTGTTTATCTGCAATGACTGCCAGGGCAAGTGAGGACCAGCAAGACAATTCCTGCCTAGCACCTTCCTTGGAGGAGAGAGAGTGCAACGTTTCATTTTAGCATTTTGGCGCTCACGAGCGAGACAAACTGCTTTGGCTGTTTGCAAGGCTAGGAAAGAGCAGAGCCCGAGTCATGCTGTTTATCTGCAATGACTGCCAGGGCAAATGAGGACCAGCAAGACAATTCCTGCCTAGCACCTTCCTTGGAGGAGAGAGAGTGCAACGTTTCATTTTAGCATTTTGGCGTTCTCGAGCGAGACAAACTTCTTTGGCTGTTTGCAAGGCTAGGAAAGAGCAGAGCCCCAGTCTTTCTGTTTATCTGCAATGACTGCCAGGGCAAGTGAGGACCAGCAAGACAATTCCTGCCTAGCACCTTCCTTGGAGGAAAGAGAGTGCAACGTTTCATTTTGCTTTTTGGAGTGCGAGAGTGAGAAAAAGCAGAGTGCCTGTTTGCAAGGCTAGGAAAGAGCAGAGCCCGATTCTTGCTGTTTATCTGAAATGACTGCCAGGGCAAGTGAGGACCAGCAAGACAATTCCTGCCTAGCACCTTCCTTGGAGGAGAGAGAGTGCAACGTTTCATTTTAGCATTTTGGCGCTCACGAGGGAGACAAACTGCTTTGGCTGTTTGCAAGGCTAGGAAAGAGCAGAGCCCGAGTCTTGCTGTTTATCTGCAATGACTGCCAGGGCAAGTGAGGACCAGCAAGACAATTCCTGCCTAGCACCTTCCTTGGAGGAGAGAGAGTGCAACGTTTCATTTTAGCATTTTGGCGCTCACGAGGGAGACAAACTGCTTTGTCTGTTTGCAAGGCTAGGAAAGAGCAGAGCCCGAGTCTTACTGTTTATCTGCAATGACTGCCAGGGCAAGTGAGGACCAGCAAGACAATTCCTGCCTAGCACCTTCCTTGGAGGAGAGAGAGTGCAACGTTTCATTTTAGCATTTTGGCGCTCACGAGCGAGACAAACTGCTTTGGCTGTTTGCAAGGCTAGGAAAGAGCAGAGCCCGAGTCTTACTGTTTATCTGCAATGACTGCCAGGGCAAGTGAGGACCAGCAAGAGAATTCCTGCCTAGCACCTTCCTTGGAGGAGAGAGAGTGCAACGTTTCATTTTAGCATTTTGGCGCTCACGAGCGAGACAAACTGCTTTGGCTGTTTGCAAGGCTAGGAAAGAGCAGAGCCCCAGTCTTGCTGTTTATCTGCAATGACTGGCAGGGCAAGTGAGGACCAGAAACACAATTCCTGCCTAGCACCTTCCTTGGAGGAGAGAGAGTGCAACGTTTCATTTTAGCATTTTGGCGCTCACGAGGGAGACAAAATGCTTTGGCTGTTTGCAAGGCTAGGAAAGAGCAGAGCCCCAGTCTTGCTGTTTATCTGCAATGACTGCCAGGGCAAGTGAGGACCAGCAAGACAATTCCTGCCTAGCAACTTCCTTGGAGGAGAGAGAGTGCAACGTTTCATTTGGCTTTTTGGAGTGCGAGAGTGAGAAAAAGCAGAGTGCCTGTTTGCAAGGCTAGGAAAGAGCAGAGCCCCAGTCTTGCTGTTTATCTGCAATGACTGCCAGGGCAAGTGAGGACCAGCAAGACAATTCCTGCCTAGCACCTTCCTTGGAGGAGAGAGAGTGCAACGTTTCATTTTAGCATTTTGGCGCTCACGAGCGAGACAAACTGATTTAGCTGTTTGCAAGGCTAGGAAAGAGCAGAGCCCCAGTCTTGCTGTTTATCTGCAATGACTGGCAGGGCAAGTGAGGACCAGAAAGACAATTCCTGCCTAGCACCTTCCTTGGAGGAGAGAGAGTGCAACGTTTCATTTTGCTTTTTGGAGTGCGAGAGTGAGAAAAAGCAGAGTGCCTGTTTGCAAGGCTAGGAAAGAGCAGAGCCCGAGTCTTGCTGTTTATCTGCAATGACTGCCAGGGCAAGTGAGGACCAGCAAGACAATTCCTGCCTAGCACCTTCCTTGGAGGAGAGAGAGTGCAACGTTTCATTTTAGCATTTTGGCGCTCACGAGCGAGACAAACTGCTTTGGCTGTTTGCAAGGCTAGGAAAGAGCAGAGCCCCAGTCTTTCTGTTTATCTGCAATGACTGCCAGGGCAAGTGAGGACCAGCAAGACAATTCCTGCCTAGCACCTTCCTTGGAGGAAAGAGAGTGCAACGTTTCATTTTGCTTTTTGGAGTGCGAGAGTGAGAAAAAGCAGAGTGCCTGTTTGCAAGGCTAGGAAAGAGCAGAGCCCGAGTCTTGCTGTTTATCTGAAATGACTGCCAGGGCAAGTGAGGACCAGCAAGACAATTCCTGCCTAGCACCTTCCTTGGAGGAGAGAGAGTGCAACGTTTCATTTTAGCATTTTGGCGCTCACGAGGGAGACAAACTGCTTTGGCTGTTTGCAAGGCTAGGAAAGAGCAGAGCCCGAGTCTTGCTGTTTATCTGCAATGACTGCCAGGGCAAGTGAGGACCAGCAAGACAATTCCTGCCTAGCACCTTCCTTGGAGGAGAGAGAGTGCAACGTTTCATTTTAGCATTTTGGCGCTCACGAGGGAGACAAACTGCTTTGTCTGTTTGCAAGGCTAGGAAAGAGCAGAGCCCGAGTCTTACTGTTTATCTGCAATGACTGCCAGGGCAAGTGAGGACCAGCAAGACAATTCCTGCCTAGCAACTTCCTTGGAGGAGAGAGAGTGCAACGATTCATTTGGCTTTTTGGAGTGCGAGAGTGAGAAAAAGCAGAGTGCCTGTTTGCAAGGCTAGGAAAGAGCAGAGCCCCAGTCTTGCTGTTTATCTGCAATGACTGCCAGGGCAAGTGAGGACCAGCAAGACAATTCCTGCCTAGCACCTTCCTTGGAGGAGAGAGAGTGCAACGTTTCATTTTAGCATTTTGGCGCTCACGAGAGAGACAAACTGATTTAGCTGTTTGCAAGGCTAGGAAAGAGCAGAGCCCCAGTCTTGCTGTTTATCTGCAATGACTGGCAGGGCAAGTGAGGACCAGAAAGACAATTCCTGCCTAGCACCTTCCTTGGAGGAGAGAGAGTGCAACGTTTCATTTTGCTTTTTGGAGTGCGAGAGTGAGAAAAAGCAGAGTGCCTGTTTGCAAGGCTAGGAAAGAGCAGAGCCCGAGTCTTGCTGTTTATCTGCAATGACTGCCAGGGCAAGTGAGGACCAGCAAGACAATTCCTGCCTAGCACCTTCCTTGGAGGAGAGAGAGTGCAACGTTTCATTTTAGCATTTTGGCGCTCACGAGCGAGACAAACTGCTTTGGCTGTTTGCAAGGCTAGGAAAGAGTAGAGCCCCAGTCTTTCTGTTTATCTGCAATGACTGCCAGGGCAAGTGAGGACCAGCAAGACAATTCCTGCCTAGCACCTTCCTTGGAGGAAAGAGAGTGCAACGTTTCATTTTGCTTTTTGGAGTGCGAGAGTGAGAAAAAGCAGAGTGCCTGTTTGCAAGGCTAGGAAAGAGCAGAGCCCGAGTCTTGCTGTTTATCTGAAATGACTGCCAGGGCAAGTGAGGACCAGCAAGACAATTCCTGCCTAGCACCTTCCTTGGAGGAGAGAGAGTGCAACGTTTCATTTTAGCATTTTGGCGCTCACGAGGGAGACAAACTGCTTTGGCTGTTTGCAAGGCTAGGAAAGAGCAGAGCCCGAGTCTTGCTGTTTATCTGCAATGACTGCCAGGGCAAGTGAGGACCAGCAAGACAATTCCTGCCTAGCACCTTCCTTGGAGGAGAGAGAGTGCAACGTTTCATTTTAGCATTTTGGCGCTCACGAGGGAGACAAACTGCTTTGTCTGTTTGCAAGGCTAGGAAAGAGCAGAGCCCGAGTCTTACTGTTTATCTGCAATGACTGCCAGGGCAAGTGAGGACCAGCAAGACAATTCCTGCCTAGCACCTTCCTTGGAGGAGAGAGAGTGCAACGTTTCATTTTAGCATTTTGGCGCTCACGAGGGAGACAAACTGCTTTGCCTGTTTGCAAGGCTAGGAAAGAGCAGAGCCCGAGTCTTGCTGTTTATCTGCAATGACTGCCAGGGCAAGTGAGGACCAGCAAGACAATTCCAGCCTAGCACCTTCCTTGGAGGAGAGAGAGTGCAACGTTTCATTTTAGCATTTTGGCGCTCACGAGCGAGACAAATTGCTTTGGCTGTTTGCAAGGCTAGGAAAGAGCAGAGCCCCAGTCTTGCTGTTTATCTGCAATGACTGGCAGGGCAAGTGAGGACCAGAAAGACTATTCCTGCCTAGCACCTTCCTTGGAGGAGAGAGAGTGCAACGATTCATTTGGCTTTTTGGAGTGCGAGAGTGAGAAAAAGCAGAGTGCCTGTTTGCAAGGCTAGGAAAGAGCAGAGCCCCAGTCTTGCTGTTTATCTGCAATGACTGCCAGGGCAAGTGAGGACCAGCAAGACAATTCCTGCCTAGCACCTTCCTTGGAGGAGAGAGAGTGCAACGTTTCATTTTAGCATTTTGGCGCTCACGAGCGAGACAAACTGATTTAGCTGTTTGCAAGGCTAGGAAAGAGCAGAGCCCCAGTCTTGCTGTTTATCTGCAATGACTGGCAGGGCAAGTGAGGACCAGAAAGACAATTCCTGCCTAGCACCTTCCTTGGAGGAGAGAGAGTGCAACGTTTCATTTTGCTTTTTGGAGTGCGAGAGTGAGAAAAAGCAGAGTGCCTGTTTGCAAGGCTAGGAAAGAGCAGAGCCCGAGTCTTGCTGTTTATCTGCAATGACTGCCAGGGCAAGTGAGGACCAGCAAGACAATTCCTGCCTAGCACCTTCCTTGGAGGAGAGAGAGTGCAACGTTTCATTTTAGCATTTTGGCGCTCACGAGCGAGACAAACTGCTTTGGCTGTTTGCAAGGCTAGGAAAGAGCAGAGCCCCAGTCTTTCTGTTTATCTGCAATGACTGCCAGGGCAAGTGAGGACCAGCAAGACAATTCCTGCCTAGCACCTTCCTTGGAGGAAAGAGAGTGCAACGTTTCATTTTGCTTTTTGGAGTGCGAGAGTGAGAAAAAGCAGAGTGCCTGTTTGCAAGGCTAGGAAAGAGCAGAGCCCGAGTCTTGCTGTTTATCTGAAATGACTGCCAGGGCAAGTGAGGACCAGCAAGACAATTCCTGCCTAGCACCTTCCTTGGAGGAGAGAGAGTGCAACGTTTCATTTTAGCATTTTGGCGCTCACGAGGGAGACAAACTGCTTTGGCTGTTTGCAAGGCTAGGAAAGAGCAGAGCCCGAGTCTTGCTGTTTATCTGCAATGACTGCCAGGGCAAGTGAGGACCAGCAAGACAATTCCTGCCTAGCACCTTCCTTGGAGGAGAGAGAGTGCAACGTTTCATTTTAGCATTTTGGCGCTCACGAGGGAGACAAACTGCTTTGTCTGTTTGCAAGGCTAGGAAAGAGCAGAGCCCGAGTCTTACTGTTTATCTGCAATGACTGCCAGGGCAAGTGAGGACCAGCAAGACAATTCCTGCCTAGCACCTTCCTTGGAGGAGAGAGAGTGCAACGTTTCATTTTAGCATTTTGGCGCTCACGAGGGAGACAAACTGCTTTGCCTGTTTGCAAGGCTAGGAAAGAGCAGAGCCCGAGTCTTGCTGTTTATCTGCAATGACTGCCAGGGCAAGTGAGGACCAGCAAGACAATTCCAGCCTAGCACCTTCCTTGGAGGAGAGAGAGTGCAACGTTTCATTTTAGCATTTTGGCGCTCACGAGCGAGACAAATTGCTTTGGCTGTTTGCAAGGCTAGGAAAGAGCAGAGCCCCAGTCTTGCTGTTTATCTGCAATGACTGGCAGGGCAAGTGAGGACCAGAAAGACTATTCCTGCCTAGCACCTTCCTTGGAGGAGAGAGAGTGCAACGTTTCATTTTGCTTTTTGGAGTGCGAGAGTGAGAAAAAGCAGAGTGCCTGTTTGCAAGGCTAGGAAAGAGCAGAGCCCGAGTCTTGCTGTTTATCTGCAATGACTGCCAGGGCAAGTGAGGACCAGCAAGACAATTCCTGCCTAGCACCTTCCTTGGAGGAGAGAGAGTGCAACGTTTCATTTTAGCATTTTGGCGCTCACGAGGGAGACAAACTGCTTTGGCTGTTTGCAAGGCTAGGAAAGAGCAGAGCCCGAGTCTTGCTGTTTATCTGCAATGACTGCCAGGGCAAGTGAGGACCAGCAAGACAATTCCTGCCTAGCACCTTCCTTGGAGGAGAGAGAGTGCAACGTTTCATTTTAGCATTTTGGCGCTCACGAGGGAGACAAACTGCTTTGTCTGTTTGCAAGGCTAGGAAAGAGCAGAGCCCGAGTCTTACTGTTTATCTGCAATGACTGCCAGGGCAAGTGAGGACCAGCAAGACAATTCCTGCCTAGCACCTTCCTTGGAGGAGAGAGAGTGCAACGTTTCATTTTAGCATTTTGGCGCTCACGAGCGAGACAAACTGCTTTGGCTGTTTGCAAGGCTAGGAAAGAGCAGAGCCCGAGTCTTACTGTTTATCTGCAATGACTGCCAGGGCAAGTGAGGACCAGCAAGACAATTCCTGCCTAGCACCTTCCTTGGAGGAGAGAGAGTGCAACGTTTCATTTTAGCATTTTGGCGCTCACGAGCGAGACAAACTGCTTTGGCTGTTTGCAAGGCTAGGAAAGAGCAGAGCCCCAGTCTTGCTGTTTATCTGCAATGACTGGCAGGGCAAGTGAGGACCAGAAAGACAATTCCTGCCTAGCACCTTCCTTGGAGGAGAGAGAGTGCAACGTTTCATTTTGCTTTTTGGAGTGCGAGAGTGAGAAAAAGCAGAGTGCCTGTTTGCAAGGCTAGGAAAGAGCAGAGCCCGAGTCTTGCTGTTTATCTGCAATGACTGCCAGGGCAAGTGAGGACCAGCAAGACAATTCCTGCCTAGCACCTTCCTTGGAGGAGAGAGAGTGCAACGTTTCATTTTAGCATTTTGGCGCTCACGAGCGAGACAAACTGCTTTGGCTGTTTGCAAGGCTAGGAAAGAGCAGAGCCCGAGTCTTGCTGTTTATCTGCAATGACTGCCAGGGCAAGTGAGGACCAGCAAGACAATTCCTGCCTAGCACCTTCCTTGGAGGAGAGAGAGTGCAACGTTTC
The DNA here is from genome assembly GCF_964289735.1 of Phaethon aethereus. NCBI lineage: Eukaryota > Metazoa > Chordata > Aves > Phaethontiformes > Phaethontidae > Phaethon > Phaethon aethereus. Next base: position 161,926 of record NW_028114311.1, on the reverse strand, counting down.
ATTTTAGCATTTTGGCGCTCACGAGCGAGACAAACTGCTTTGGCTGTTTGCAAGGCTAGGAAAGAGCAGAGCCCCAGTCTTGCTGTTTATCTGCAATGACTGCCAGGGCAAGTGAGGACCAGCAAGACAATTCCTGCCTAGCACCTTCCTTGGAGGAGAGAGAGTGCAACGTTTCATTTTAGCATTTTGGCGCTCACGAGCGAGACAAACTGCTTTGGCTGTTTGCAAGGCTAGGAAAGAGCAGAGCCCGAGTCTTGCTGTTTATCTGCAATGACTGCCAGGGCAAGTGAGGACCAGCAAGACAATTCCTGCCTAGCACCTTCCTTGGAGGAGAGAGAGTGCAACGTTTCATTTTAGCATTTTGGCGCTCACGAGCGACACAAACTGCTTTGGCTGTTTGCAAGGCTAGGAAAGAGCAGAGCCCCAGTCTTGTTGTTCATCTGCAATGACTGCCAGGGCAAGTCAGGACCAGCAAGACAATTCCTGCCTAGCACCTTCCTTGGAGGAGAGAGAGAGCAACGTTTCATTTTAGCATTTTGGCTCTCACGAGCGAGACAAACTGCTTTGGCTGTTTGCAAGGCTAGGAAAGAGCAGAGCCCGAGTCTTGCTGTTTATCTGCAATGACTGCCAGGGCAAGTGAGGACCAGCAAGACAATTCCTGCCTAGCACCTTCCTTGGACGAGAGAGAGTGCAACGTTTCATTTTAGCATTTTGGCGCTCACGAGCGAGACAAACTGCTTTAGCTGTTTGCAAGGCTAGGAAAGAGCAGAGCCCCAGTCTTGCTGTTTATCTGCAATGACTGCCAGGGCAAGTGAGGACCAGAAAGACAATTCCTGCCTAGCACCTTCCTTGGAGGAGAGAGAGTGCAACGTTTCATTTTGCTTTTTGGAGTGCGAGAGTGAGAAAAAGCAGAGTGCCTGTTTGCAAGGCTAGGAAAGAGCAGAGCCCGAGTCTTGCTGTTTATCTGCAATGACTGCCAGGGCAAGTGAGGACCAGCAAGACAATTCCTGCCTAGCACCTTCCTTGGAGGAGAGAGAGTGCAACGTTTCATTTTAGCATTTTGGCGCTCACGAGCGAGACAAACTGCTTTGGCTGTTTGCAAGGCTAGGAAAGAGCAGAGCCCGAGTCTTGCTGTTTATCTGCAATGACTGCCAGGGCAAGTGAGGACCAGCAAGACAATTCCTGCCTAGCACCTTCCTTGGAGGAGAGAGAGTGCAACGTTTCATTTTAGCATTTTGGCGCTCACGAGGGAGACAAACTGCTTTGGCTGTTTGCAAGGCTAGGAAAGAGCAGAGCCCCAGTCTTGCTGTTTATCTGCAATGACTGCCAGGGCAAGTGAGGACCAGCAAGACAATTCCTGCCTAGCACCTTCCTTGGAGGAGAGAGAGTGCAACGTTTCATTTTGCTTTTTGGAGTGCGAGAGTGAGAAAAAGCAGAGTGCCTGTTTGCAAGGCTAGGAAAGAGCAGAGCCCCAGTCTTGCTGTTTATCTGCAATGACTGCCAGGGCAAGTGAGGACCAGCAAGACAATTCCTGCCTAGCACCTTCCTTGGAGGAGAGAGAGTGCAACGTTTCATTTTAGCATTTTGGCGCTCACGAGCGAGACAAACTGCTTTGGCTGTTTGCAAGGCTAGGAAAGAGGAGAGCCCGAGTCATGCTGTTTATCTGCAATGACTGCCAGGGCAAATGAGGACCAGCAAGACAATTCCTGCCTAGCACCTTCCTTGGAGGAGAGAGAGTGCAACGTTTCATTTTAGCATTTTGGCGTTCTCGAGCGAGACAAACTTCTTTGGCTGTTTGCAAGGCTAGGAAAGAGCAGAGCCCCAGTCTTTCTGTTTATCTGCAATGACTGCCAGGGCAAGTGAGGACCAGCAAGACAATTCCTGCCTAGCACCTTCCTTGGAGGAAAGAGAGTGCAACGTTTCATTTTGCTTTTTGGAGTGCGAGAGTGAGAAAAAGCAGAGTGCCTGTTTGCAAGGCTAGGAAAGAGCAGAGCCCGAGTCTTGCTGTTTATCTGAAATGACTGCCAGGGCAAGTGAGGACCAGCAAGACAATTCCTGCCTAGCACCTTCCTTGGAGGAGAGAGAGTGCAACGTTTCATTTTAGCATTTTGGCGCTCACGAGCGAGACAAACTGCTTTGGCTGTTTGCAAGGCTAGGAAAGAGCAGAGCCCGAGTCTTACTGTTTATCTGCAATGACTGCCAGGGCAAGTGAGGACCAGCAAGACAATTCCTGCCTAGCACCTTCCTTGGAGGAGAGAGAGTGCAACGTTTCATTTTAGCATTTTGGCGCTCACGAGCGACACAAACTGCTTTGGCTGTTTGCAAGGCTAGGAAAGAGCAGAGCCCCAGTCTTGCTGTTTATCTGCAATGACTGGCAGGGCAAGTGAGGACCAGAAAGACAATTCCTGCCTAGCACCTTCCTTGGAGGAGAGAGAGTGCAACGTTTCATTTTAGCATTTTGGCGCTCACGAGGGAGACAAAATGCTTTGGCTGTTTGCAAGGCTAGGAAAGAGCAGAGCCCCAGTCTTGCTGTTTATCTGCAATGACTGCCAGGGCAAGTGAGGACCAGCAAGACAATTCCTGCCTAGCAACTTCCTTGGAGGAGAGAGAGTGCAACGTTTCATTTGGCTTTTTGGAGTGCGAGAGTGAGAAAAAGCAGAGTGCCTGTTTGCAAGGCTAGGAAAGAGCAGAGCCCCACTCTTGCTGTTTATCTGCAATGAGTGCCAGGGCAAGTGAGGACCAGCAAGACAATTCCTGCCTAGCACCTTCCTTGGAGGAGAGAGAGTTCAACGTTTCATTTTAGCATTTTGGCGCTCACGAGCGAGACAAACTGCTTTGGCTGTTTGCAAGGCTAGGAAAGAGCAGAGGCCGAGTCTTACTGTTTATCTGCAATGACTGCCAGGGCAAGTGAGGACCAGCAAGACAATTCCTGCCTAGCACCTTCCTTGGAGGAGAGAGAGTGCAACGTTTCATTTTAGCATTTTGGCGCTCACGAGGGAGACAAATTGCTTTGGCTGTTTGCAAGGCTAGGAAAGAGCAGAGCCCCAGTCTTGCTGTTTATCTGCAATGACTGCCAGGGCAAGTGAGGATCAGCAAGACAATTCCTGGCTAGCACCTTCCTTGGAGGAGAGAGAGTGCAACGTTTCATTTTAGCATTTTGGAGCTCACGAGCGAGACAAACTGCTTTGGCTGTTTGCAAGGCTAGGAAAGAGCAGAGCTCCAGTCTTGCTGTTTATCTGCAATGACTGCCAGGGCAAGTGAGGACCAGCAAGACAATTCCTGCCTAGCACCTTCCTTGGAGGAGAGAGAGTGCAACGTTTCATTTTAGCATTTTGGCGCTCACGAGCGAGACAAACTGCTTTGGCTGTTTGCAAGGCTAGGAAAGAGCAGAGCCCGAGTCTTACTGTTTATCTGCAATGACTGCCAGGGCAAGTGAGGACCAGCAAGACAATTCCTGCCTAGCACCTTCCTTGGAGGAGAGAGAGTGCAACGTTTCATTTTAGCATTTTGGCGCTCACGAGCGAGACAAACAGCTTTAGCTGTTTGCAAGGCTAGGAAAGAGCAGAGCCCCAGTCTTGCTGTTTATCTGCAATGACTGGCAGGGCAAGTGAGGACCAGAAAGACAATTCCTGCCTAGCACCTTCCTTGGAGGAGAGAGAGTGCAACGTTTCATTTTGCTTTTTGGAGTGCGAGAGTGAGAAAAAGCAGAGTGCCTGTTTGCAAGGCTAGGAAAGAGCAGAGCCCGAGTCTTGCTGTTTATCTGCAATGACTGCCAGGGCAAGTGAGGACCAGCAAGACAATTCCTGCCTAGCACCTTCCTTGGAGGAGAGAGAGTGCAACGTTTCATTTTAGCATTTTGGCGCTCACGAGCGAGACAAACTGCTTTGGCTGTTTGCAAGGCTAGGAAAGAGCAGAGCCCGAGTCTTGCTGTTTATCTGCAATGACTGCCAGGGCAAGTGAGGACCAGCAAGACAATTCCTGCCTAGCACCTTCCTTGGAGGAGAGAGAGTGCAACGTTTCATTTTAGCATTTTGGCGCTCACGAGGGAGACAAACTGCTTTGGCTGTTTGCAAGGCTAGGAAAGAGCAGAGCCCCAGTCTTGCTGTTTATCTGCAATGACTGCCAGGGCAAGTGAGGACCAGCAAGACAATTCCTGCCTAGCACCTTCCTTGGAGGAGAGAGAGTGCAACGTTTCATTTTGCTTTTTGGAGTGCGAGAGTGAGAAAAAGCAGAGTGCCTGTTTGCAAGGCTAGGAAAGAGCAGAGCCCCAGTCTTGCTGTTTATCTGCAATGACTGCCAGGGCAAGTGAGGACCAGCAAGACAATTCCTGCCTAGCACCTTCCTTGGAGGAGAGAGAGTGCAACGTTTCATTTTAGCATTTTGGCGCTCACGAGCGAGACAAACTGCTTTGGCTGTTTGCAAGGCTAGGAAAGAGCAGAGCCCGAGTCTTACTGTTTATCTGCAATGACTGCCAGGGCAAGTGAGGACCAGCAAGACAATTCCTGCCTAGCACCTTCCTTGGAGGAGAGAGAGTGCAACGTTTCATTTTAGCATTTTGGCGCTCACGAGGGAGACAAATTGCTTTGGCTGTTTGCAAGGCTAGGAAAGAGCAGAGCCCCAGTCTTGCTGTTTATCTGCAATGACTGCCAGGGCAAGTGAGGACCAGCAAGACAATTCCTGGCTAGCACCTTCCTTGGAGGAGAGAGAGTGCAACGTTTCATTTTAGCATTTTGGAGCTCACGAGCGAGACAAACTGCTTTGGCTGTTTGCAAGGCTAGGAAAGAGCAGAGCCCCAGTCTTGCTGTTTATCTGCAATGACTGCCAGGGCAAGTGAGGACCAGCAAGACAATTCCTGCCTAGCACCTTCCTTGGAGGAGAGAGAGTGCAACGTTTCATTTTAGCATTTTGGCGCTCACGAGCGAGACAAACTGCTTTGGCTGTTTGCAAGGCTAGGAAAGAGCAGAGCCCGAGTCTTACTGTTTATCTGCAATGACTGCCAGGGCAAGTGAGGACCAGCAAGACAATTCCTGCCTAGCACCTTCCTTGGAGGAGAGAGAGTGCAACGTTTCATTTTAGCATTTTGGCGCTCACGAGCGAGACAAACTGCTTTAGCTGTTTGCAAGGCTAGGAAAGAGCAGAGCCCCAGACTTGCTGTTTATCTGCAATGACTGGCAGGGCAAGTGAGGACCAGAAAGACAATTCCTGCCTAGCACCTTCCTTGGAGGAGAGAGAGTGCAACGTTTCATTTTGCTTTTTGGAGTGCGAGAGTGAGAAAAAGCAGAGTGCCTGTTTGCAAGGCTAGGAAAGAGCAGAGCCCGAGTCTTGCTGTTTATCTGCAATGACTGCCAGGGCAAGTGAGGACCAGCAAGACAATTCCTGCCTAGCACCTTCCTTGGAGGAGAGAGAGTGCAACGTTTCATTTTAGCATTTTGGCGCTCACGAGCGAGACAAACTGCTTTGGCTGTTTGCAAGGCTAGGAAAGAGCAGAGCCCGAGTCTTGCTGTTTATCTGCAATGACTGCCAGGGCAAGTGAGGACCAGCAAGACAATTCCTGCCTAGCACCTTCCTTGGAGGAGAGAGAGTGCAACGTTTCATTTTAGCATTTTGGCGCTCACGAGGGAGACAAACTGCTTTGGCTGTTTGCAAGGCTAGGAAAGAGCAGAGCCCCAGTCTTGCTGTTTATCTGCAATGACTGCCAGGGCAAGTGAGGACCAGCAAGACAATTCCTGCCTAGCACCTTCCTTGGAGGAGAGAGAGTGCAACGTTTCATTTTGCTTTTTGGAGTGCGAGAGTGAGAAAAAGCAGAGTGCCTGTTTGCAAGGCTAGGAAAGAGCAGAGCCCCAGTCTTGCTGTTTATCTGCAATGACTGCCAGGGCAAGTGAGGACCAGCAAGACAATTCCTGCCTAGCACCTTCCTTGGAGGAGAGAGAGTGCAACGTTTCATTTTAGCATTTTGGCGCTCACGAGCGAGACAAACTGCTTTGGCTGTTTGCAAGGCTAGGAAAGAGCAGAGCCCGAGTCATGCTGTTTATCTGCAATGACTGCCAGGGCAAATGAGGACCAGCAAGACAATTCCTGCCTAGCACCTTCCTTGGAGGAGAGAGAGTGCAACGTTTCATTTTAGCATTTTGGCGTTCTCGAGCGAGACAAACTTCTTTGGCTGTTTGCAAGGCTAGGAAAGAGCAGAGCCCCAGTCTTTCTGTTTATCTGCAATGACTGCCAGGGCAAGTGAGGACCAGCAAGACAATTCCTGCCTAGCACCTTCCTTGGAGGAAAGAGAGTGCAACGTTTCATTTTGCTTTTTGGAGTGCGAGAGTGAGAAAAAGCAGAGTGCCTGTTTGCAAGGCTAGGAAAGAGCAGAGCCCGAGTCTTGCTGTTTATCTGCAATGACTGCCAGGGCAAGTGAGGACCAGCAAGACAATTCCTGCCTAGCACCTTCCTTGGAGGAGAGAGAGTGCAACGTTTCATTTTAGCATTTTGGCGCTCACGAGGGAGACAAACTGCTTTGGCTGTTTGCAAGGCTAGGAAAGAGCAGAGCCCGAGTCTTGCTGTTTATCTGCAATGACTGCCAGGGCAAGTGAGGACCAGCAAGACAATTCCTGCCTAGCACCTTCCTTGGAGGAGAGAGAGTGCAACGTTTCATTTTAGCATTTTGGCGCTCACGAGGGAGACAAACTGCTTTGTCTGTTTGCAAGGCTAGGAAAGAGCAGAGCCCGAGTCTTACTGTTTATCTGCAATGACTGCCAGGGCAAGTGAGGACCAGCAAGACAATTCCTGCCTAGCACCTTCCTTGGAGGAGAGAGAGTGCAACGTTTCATTTTAGCATTTTGGCGCTCACGAGGGAGACAAACTGCTTTGCCTGTTTGCAAGGCTAGGAAAGAGCAGAGCCCGAGTCTTGCTGTTTATCTGCAATGACTGCCAGGGCAAGTGAGGACCAGCAAGACAATTCCAGCCTAGCACCTTCCTTGGAGGAGAGAGAGTGCAACGTTTCATTTTAGCATTTTGGCGCTCACGAGCGAGACAAATTGCTTTGGCTGTTTGCAAGGCTAGGAAAGAGCAGAGCCCCAGTCTTGCTGTTTATCTGCAATGACTGGCAGGGCAAGTGAGGACCAGAAAGACAATTCCTGCCTAGCACCTTCCTTGGAGGAGAGAGAGTGCAACGTTTCATTTTGCTTTTTGGAGTGCGAGAGTGAGAAAAAGCAGAGTGCCTGTTTGCAAGGCTAGGAAAGAGCAGAGCCCGAGTCTTGCTGTTTATCTGCAATGACTGCCAGGGCAAGTGAGGACCAGCAAGACAATTCCTGCCTAGCACCTTCCTTGGAGGAGAGAGAGTGCAACGTTTCATTTTAGCATTTTGGCGCTCACGAGGGAGACAAACTGCTTTGGCTGTTTGCAAGGCTAGGAAAGAGCAGAGCCCGAGTCTTGCTGTTTATCTGCAATGACTGCCAGGGCAAGTGAGGACCAGCAAGACAATTCCTGCCTAGCACCTTCCTTGGAGGAGAGAGAGTGCAACGTTTCATTTTAGCATTTTGGCGCTCACGAGGGAGACAAACTGCTTTGTCTGTTTGCAAGGCTAGGAAAGAGCAGAGCCCGAGTCTTACTGTTTATCTGCAATGACTGCCAGGGCAAGTGAGGACCAGCAAGACAATTCCTGCCTAGCACCTTCCTTGGAGGAGAGAGAGTGCAACGTTTCATTTTAGCATTTTGGCGCTCACGAGGGAGACAAATTGCTTTGGCTGTTTGCAAGGCTAGGAAAGAGCAGAGCCCCAGTCTTGCTGTTTATCTGCAATGACTGCCAGGGCAAGTGAGGACCAGCAAGACAATTCCTGGCTAGCACCTTCCTTGGAGGAGAGAGAGTGCAACGTTTCATTTTAGCATTTTGGAGCTCACGAGCGAGACAAACTGCTTTGGCTGTTTGCAAGGCTAGGAAAGAGCAGAGCCCCAGTCTTGCTGTTTATCTGCAATGACTGCCAGGGCAAGTGAGGACCAGCAAGACAATTCCTGCCTAGCACCTTCCTTGGAGGAGAGAGAGTGCAACGTTTCATTTTAGCATTTTGGCGCTCACGAGCGAGACAAACTGCTTTGGCTGTTTGCAAGGCTAGGAAAGAGCAGAGCCCGAGTCTTACTGTTTATCTGCAATGACTGCCAGGGCAAGTGAGGACCAGCAAGACAATTCCTGCCTAGCACCTTCCTTGGAGGAAAGAGAGTGCAACGTTTCATTTTGCTTTTTGGAGTGCGAGAGTGAGAAAAAGCAGAGTGCCTGTTTGCAAGGCTAGGAAAGAGCAGAGCCCGAGTCTTGCTGTTTATCTGCAATGACTGCCAGGGCAAGTGAGGACCAGCAAGACAATTCCTGCCTAGCACCTTCCTTGGAGGAGAGAGAGTGCAACGTTTCATTTTAGCATTTTGGCGCTCACGAGGGAGACAAACTGCTTTGGCTGTTTGCAAGGCTAGGAAAGAGCAGAGCCCGAGTCTTGCTGTTTATCTGCAATGACTGCCAGGGCAAGTGAGGACCAGCAAGACAATTCCTGCCTAGCACCTTCCTTGGAGGAGAGAGAGTGCAACGTTTCATTTTAGCATTTTGGCGCTCACGAGGGAGACAAACTGCTTTGTCTGTTTGCAAGGCTAGGAAAGAGCAGAGCCCGAGTCTTACTGTTTATCTGCAATGACTGCCAGGGCAAGTGAGGACCAGCAAGACAATTCCTGCCTAGCACCTTCCTTGGAGGAGAGAGAGTGCAACGTTTCATTTTAGCATTTTGGCGCTCACGAGGGAGACAAACTGCTTTGCCTGTTTGCAAGGCTAGGAAAGAGCAGAGCCCGAGTCTTGCTGTTTATCTGCAATGACTGCCAGGGCAAGTGAGGACCAGCAAGACAATTCCAGCCTAGCACCTTCCTTGGAGGAGAGAGAGTGCAACGTTTCATTTTAGCATTTTGGCGCTCACGAGCGAGACAAATTGCTTTGGCTGTTTGCAAGGCTAGGAAAGAGCAGAGCCCCAGTCTTGCTGTTTATCTGCAATGACTGGCAGGGCAAGTGAGGACCAGAAAGACAATTCCTGCCTAGCACCTTCCTTGGAGGAGAGAGAGTGCAACGTTTCATTTTGCTTTTTGGAGTGCGAGAGTGAGAAAAAGCAGAGTGCCTGTTTGCAAGGCTAGGAAAGAGCAGAGCCCGAGTCTTGCTGTTTATCTGCAATGACTGCCAGGGCAAGTGAGGACCAGCAAGACAATTCCTGCCTAGCACCTTCCTTGGAGGAGAGAGAGTGCAACGTTTCATTTTAGCATTTTGGCGCTCACGAGGGAGACAAACTGCTTTGGCTGTTTGCAAGGCTAGGAAAGAGCAGAGCCCGAGTCTTGCTGTTTATCTGCAATGACTGCCAGGGCAAGTGAGGACCAGCAAGACAATTCCTGCCTAGCACCTTCCTTGGAGGAGAGAGAGTGCAACGTTTCATTTTAGCATTTTGGCGCTCACGAGGGAGACAAACTGCTTTGTCTGTTTGCAAGGCTAGGAAAGAGCAGAGCCCGAGTCTTACTGTTTATCTGCAATGACTGCCAGGGCAAGTGAGGACCAGCAAGACAATTCCTGCCTAGCACCTTCCTTGGAGGAGAGAGAGTGCAACGTTTCATTTTAGCATTTTGGCGCTCACGAGGGAGACAAATTGCTTTGGCTGTTTGCAAGGCTAGGAAAGAGCAGAGCCCCAGTCTTGCTGTTTATCTGCAATGACTGCCAGGGCAAGTGAGGACCAGCAAGACAATTCCTGGCTAGCACCTTCCTTGGAGGAGAGAGAGTGCAACGTTTCATTTTAGCATTTTGGAGCTCACGAGCGAGACAAACTGCTTTGGCTGTTTGCAAGGCTAGGAAAGAGCAGAGCCCCAGTCTTGCTGTTTATCTGCAATGACTGCCAGGGCAAGTGAGGACCAGCAAGACAATTCCTGCCTAGCACCTTCCTTGGAGGAGAGAGAGTGCAACGTTTCATTTTAGCATTTTGGCGCTCACGAGCGAGACAAACTGCTTTGGCTGTTTGCAAGGCTAGGAAAGAGCAGAGCCCGAGTCTTACTGTTTATCTGCAATGACTGCCAGGGCAAGTGAGGACCAGCAAGACAATTCCTGCCTAGCACCTTCCTTGGAGGAGAGAGAGTGCAACGTTTCATTTTAGCATTTTGGCGCTCACGAGCGAGACAAACTGCTTTAGCTGTTTGCAAGGCTAGGAAAGAGCAGAGCCCCAGACTTGCTGTTTATCTGCAATGACTGGCAGGGCAAGTGAGGACCAGAAAGACAATTCCTGCCTAGCACCTTCCTTGGAGGAGAGAGAGTGCAACGTTTCATTTTGCTTTTTGGAGTGCGAGAGTGAGAAAAAGCAGAGTGCCTGTTTGCAAGGCTAGGAAAGAGCAGAGCCCGAGTCTTGCTGTTTATCTGCAATGACTGCCAGGGCAAGTGAGGACCAGCAAGACAATTCCTGCCTAGCACCTTCCTTGGAGGAGAGAGAGTGCAACGTTTCATTTTAGCATTTTGGCGCTCACGAGCGAGACAAACTGCTTTGGCTGTTTGCAAGGCTAGGAAAGAGCAGAGCCCGAGTCTTGCTGTTTATCTGCAATGACTGCCAGGGCAAGTGAGGACCAGCAAGACAATTCCTGCCTAGCACCTTCCTTGGAGGAGAGAGAGTGCAACGTTTCATTTTAGCATTTTGGCGCTCACGAGGGAGACAAACTGCTTTGGCTGTTTGCAAGGCTAGGAAAGAGCAGAGCCCCAGTCTTGCTGTTTATCTGCAATGACTGCCAGGGCAAGTGAGGACCAGCAAGACAATTCCTGCCTAGCACCTTCCTTGGAGGAGAGAGAGTGCAACGTTTCATTTTGCTTTTTGGAGTGCGAGAGTGAGAAAAAGCAGAGTGCCTGTTTGCAAGGCTAGGAAAGAGCAGAGCCCCAGTCTTGCTGTTTATCTGCAATGACTGCCAGGGCAAGTGAGGACCAGCAAGACAATTCCTGCCTAGCACCTTCCTTGGAGGAGAGAGAGTGCAACGTTTCATTTTAGCATTTTGGCGCTCACGAGCGAGACAAACTGCTTTGGCTGTTTGCAAGGCTAGGAAAGAGCAGAGCCCGAGTCATGCTGTTTATCTGCAATGACTGCCAGGGCAAATGAGGACCAGCAAGACAATTCCTGCCTAGCACCTTCCTTGGAGGAGAGAGAGTGCAACGTTTCATTTTAGCATTTTGGCGTTCTCGAGCGAGACAAACTTCTTTGGCTGTTTGCAAGGCTAGGAAAGAGCAGAGCCCCAGTCTTTCTGTTTATCTGCAATGACTGCCAGGGCAAGTGAGGACCAGCAAGACAATTCCTGCCTAGCACCTTCCTTGGAGGAAAGAGAGTGCAACGTTTCATTTTGCTTTTTGGAGTGCGAGAGTGAGAAAAAGCAGAGTGCCTGTTTGCAAGGCTAGGAAAGAGCAGAGCCCGAGTCTTACTGTTTATCTGAAATGACTGCCAGGGCAAGTCAGGACCAGCAAGACAATTCCTGCCTAGCACCTTCCTTGGAGGAGAGAGAGTGCAACGTTTCATTTTAGCATTTTGGCGCTCACGAGGGAGACAAACTGCTTTGGCTGTTTGCAAGGCTAGGAAAGAGCAGAGCCCGAGTCTTGCTGTTTATCTGCAATGACTGCCAGGGCAAGTGAGGACCAGCAAGACAATTCCTGCCTAGCACCTTCCTTGGAGGAGAGAGAGTGCAACGTTTCATTTTAGCATTTTGGCGCTCACGAGGGAGACAAACTGCTTTGTCTGTTTGCAAGGCTAGGAAAGAGCAGAGCCCGAGTCTTACTGTTTATCTGCAATGACTGCCAGGGCAAGTGAGGACCAGCAAGACAATTCCTGCCTAGCACCTTCCTTGGAGGAGAGAGAGTGCAACGTTTCATTTTAGCATTTTGGCGCTCACGAGGGAGACAAACTGCTTTGCCTGTTTGCAAGGCTAGGAAAGAGCAGAGCCCGAGTCTTGCTGTTTATCTGCAATGACTGCCAGGGCAAGTGAGGACCAGCAAGACAATTCCAGCCTAGCACCTTCCTTGGAGGAGAGAGAGTGCAACGTTTCATTTTAGCATTTTGGCGCTCACGAGCGAGACAAATTGCTTTGGCTGTTTGCAAGGCTAGGAAAGAGCAGAGCCCCAGTCTTGCTGTTTATCTGCAATGACTGGCAGGGCAAGTGAGGACCAGAAAGACAATTCCTGCCTAGCACCTTCCTTGGAGGAGAGAGAGTGCAACGTTTCATTTTGCTTTTTGGAGTGCGAGAGTGAGAAAAAGCAGAGTGCCTGTTTGCAAGGCTAGGAAAGAGCAGAGCCCGAGTCTTGCTGTTTATCTGCAATGACTGCCAGGGCAAGTGAGGACCAGCAAGACAATTCCTGCCTAGCACCTTCCTTGGAGGAGAGAGAGTGCAACGTTTCATTTTAGCATTTTGGCGCTCACGAGGGAGACAAACTGCTTTGGCTGTTTGCAAGGCTAGGAAAGAGCAGAGCCCGAGTCTTGCTGTTTATCTGCAATGACTGCCAGGGCAAGTGAGGACCAGCAAGACAATTCCTGCCTAGCACCTTCCTTGGAGGAGAGAGAGTGCAACGTTTCATTTTAGCATTTTGGCGCTCACGAGGGAGACAAACTGCTTTGTCTGTTTGCAAGGCTAGGAAAGAGCAGAGCCCGAGTCTTACTGTTTATCTGCAATGACTGCCAGGGCAAGTGAGGACCAGCAAGACAATTCCTGCCTAGCACCTTCCTTGGAGGAGAGAGAGTGCAACGTTTCATTTTAGCATTTTGGCGCTCACGAGCGAGACAAACTGCTTTGGCTGTTTGCAAGGCTAGGAAAGAGCAGAGCCCGAGTCTTACTGTTTATCTGCAATGACTGCCAGGGCAAGTGAGGACCAGCAAGACAATTCCTGCCTAGCACCTTCCTTGGAGGAGAGAGAGTGCAACGTTTCATTTTAGCATTTTGGCGCTCACGAGCGAGACAAACTGCTTTGGCTGTTTGCAAGGCTAGGAAAGAGCAGAGCCCCAGTCTTGTTGTTCATCTGCAATGACTGCCAGGGCAAGTCAGGACCAGCAAGACAATTCCTGCCTAGCACCTTCCTTGGAGGAGAGAGAGAGCAACGTTTCATTTTAGCATTTTGGCTCTCACGAGCGAGACAAACTGCTTTGGCTGTTTGCAAGGCTAGGAAAGAGCAGAGCCCGAGTCTTGCTGTCTATCTGCAATGACTGCCAGGGCAAGTGAGGACCAGCAAGACAATTCCTGCCTAGCACCTTCCTTGGAGGAGAGAGAGTGCAACGTTTCATTTTAGCATTTTGGCGCTCACGAGGGAGACAAATTGCTTTGGCTGTTTGCAAGGCTAGGAAAGAGCAGAGCCCCAGTCTTGCTGTTTATCTGCAATGACTGCCAGGGCAAGTGAGGACCAGCAAGACAATTCCTGCCTAGCACCTTCCTTGGAGGAGAGAGAGTGCAACGTTTCATTTTAGCATTTTGGCGCTCACGAGCAAGACAAAGTGCTTTGGCTGTTTGCAAGGCTAGGAAAGAGCAGAGCCCAAGTCTTACTGTTTATCTGCAATGACTGCCAGGGCAAGTGAGGACCAGCAAGACAATTCCTGCCTAGCACCTTCCTTGGAGGAGAGAGAGTGCAACGTTTCATTTTAGCATTTTGGCGCTCACGAGCGAGACAAACTGCTTTGGCTGTTTGCAAGGCTAGGAAAGAGCAGAGCCCCAGTCTTGCTGTTTATCTGCAATGACTGCCAGGGCAAGTGAGGACCAGCAAGACAATTCCTGCCTAGCACCTTCCTTGGAGGAGAGAGAGTGCAACGTTTCATTTTAGCATTTTGGCGCTCACGAGGGAGACAAAATGCTTTGGCTGTTTGCAAGGCTAGGAAAGAGCAGAGCCCCAGTCTTGCTGTTTATCTGCAATGACTGCCAGGGCAAGTGAGGACCAGCAAGACAATTCCTGCCTAGCAACTTCCTTGGAGGAGAGAGAGTGCAACGTTTCATTTGGCTTTTTGGAGTGCGAGAGTGAGAAAAAGCAGAGTGCCTGTTTGCAAGGCTAGGAAAGAGCAGAGCCCCACTCTTGCTGTTTATCTGCAATGACTGCCAGGGCAAGTGAGGACCAGCAAGACAATTCCTGCCTAGCACCTTCCTTGGAGGAGAGAGAGTTCAACGTTTCATTTTAGCATTTTGGCGCTCACGAGCGAGACAAACTGCTTTGGCTGTTTGCAAGGCTAGGAAAGAGCAGAGGCCGAGTCTTACTGTTTATCTGCAATGACTGCCAGGGCAAGTGAGGACCAGCAAGACAATTCCTGCCTAGCACCTTCCTTGGAGGAGAGAGAGTGCAACGTTTCATTTTAGCATTTTGGCGCTCACGAGGGAGACAAATTGCTTTGGCTGTTTGCAAGGCTAGGAAAGAGCAGAGCCCCAGTCTTGCTGTTTATCTGCAATGACTGCCAGGGCAAGTGAGGACCAGCAAGACAATTCCTGGCTAGCACCTTCCTTGGAGGAGAGAGAGTGCAACGTTTCATTTTAGCATTTTGGAGCTCACGAGCGAGACAAACTGCTTTGGCTGTTTGCAAGGCTAGGAAAGAGCAGAGCCCCAGTCTTGCTGTTTATCTGCAATGACTGCCAGGGCAAGTGAGGACCAGCAAGACAATTCCTGCCTAGCACCTTCCTTGGAGGAGAGAGAGTGCAACGTTTCATTTTAGCATTTTGGCGCTCACGAGCGAGACAAACTGCTTTGGCTGTTTGCAAGGCTAGGAAAGAGCAGAGCCCGAGTCTTACTGTTTATCTGCAATGACTGCCAGGGCAAGTGAGGACCAGCAAGACAATTCCTGCCTAGCACCTTCCTTGGAGGAGAGAGAGTGCAACGTTTCATTTTAGCATTTTGGCGCTCACGAGGGAGACAAACTGCTTTGGCTGTTTGCAAGGCTAGGAAAGAGCAGAGCCCGAGTCTTGCTGTTTATCTGCAATGACTGCCAGGGCAAGTGAGGACCAGCAAGACAATTCCTGCCTAGCACCTTCCTTGGAGGAGAGAGAGTGCAACGTTTCATTTTAGCATTTTGGCGCTCACGAGGGAGACAAACTGCTTTGGCTGTTTGCAAGGCTAGGAAAGAGCAGAGCCCGAGTCTTACTGTTTATCTGCAATGACTGCCAGGGCAAGTGAGGACCAGCAAGACAATTCCTGCCTAGCACCTTCCTTGGAGGAGAGAGAGTGCAACGTTTCATTTTAGCATTTTGGCGCTCACGAGCGAGACAAACTGCTTTGGCTGTTTGCAAGGCTAGGAAAGAGCAGAGCCCGAGTCTTACTGTTTATCTGCAATGACTGCCAGGGCAAGTGAGGACCAGCAAGAGAATTCCTGCCTAGCACCTTCCTTGGAGGAGAGAGAGTGCAACGTTTCATTTTAGCATTTTGGCGCTCACGAGCGAGACAAACTGCTTTGGCTGTTTGCAAGGCTAGGAAAGAGCAGAGCCCCAGTCTTGCTGTTTATCTGCAATGACTGGCAGGGCAAGTGAGGACCAGCAAGACAATTCCTGCCTAGCACCTTCCTTGGAGGAGAGAGAGTGCAACGTTTCATTTTAGCATTTTGGCGCTCACGAGCGAGACAAACTGCTTTGGCTGTTTGCAAGGCTAGGAAAGAGCAGAGCCCGAGTCTTACTGTTTATCTGCAATGACTGCCAGGGCAAGTGAGGACCAGCAAGAGAATTCCTGCCTAGCACCTTCCTTGGAGGAGAGAGAGTGCAACGTTTCATTTTAGCATTTTGGCGCTCACGAGCGAGACAAACTGCTTTGGCTGTTTGCAAGGCTAGGAAAGAGCAGAGCCCCAGTCTTGCTGTTTATCTGCAATGACTGCCAGGGCAAGTGAGGACCAGCAAGACAATTCCTGCCTAGCACCTTCCTTGGAGGAGAGAGAGTGCAACGTTTCATTTTAGCATTTTGGCGCTCACGAGGGAGACAAAATGCTTTGGCTGTTTGCAAGGCTAGGAAAGAGCAGAGCCCCAGTCTTGCTGTTTATCTGCAATGACTGCCAGGGCAAGTGAGGACCAGCAAGACAATTCCTGCCTAGCAACTTCCTTGGAGGAGAGAGAGTGCAACGTTTCATTTGGCTTTTTGGAGTGCGAGAGTGAGAAAAAGCAGAGTGCCTGTTTGCAAGGCTAGGAAAGAGCAGAGCCCCACTCTTGCTGTTTATCTGCAATGACTGCCAGGGCAAGTGAGGACCAGCAAGACAATTCCTGCCTAGCACCTTCCTTGGAGGAGAGAGAGTTCAACGTTTCATTTTAGCATTTTGGCGCTCACGAGCGAGACAAACTGCTTTGGCTGTTTGCAAGGCTAGGAAAGAGCAGAGGCCGAGTCTTACTGTTTATCTGCAATGACTGCCAGGGCAAGTGAGGACCAGCAAGACAATTCCTGCCTAGCACCTTCCTTGGAGGAGAGAGAGTGCAACGTTTCATTTTAGCATTTTGGCGCTCACGAGGGAGACAAATTGCTTTGGCTGTTTGCAAGGCTAGGAAAGAGCAGAGCCCCAGTCTTGCTGTTTATCTGCAATGACTGCCAGGGCAAGTGAGGACCAGCAAGACAATTCCTGGCTAGCACCTTCCTTGGAGGAGAGAGAGTGCAACGTTTCATTTTAGCATTTTGGAGCTCACGAGCGAGACAAACTGCTTTGGCTGTTTGCAAGGCTAGGAAAGAGCAGAGCCCCAGTCTTGCTGTTTATCTGCAATGACTGCCAGGGCAAGTGAGGACCAGCAAGACAATTCCTGCCTAGCACCTTCCTTGGAGGAGAGAGAGTGCAACGTTTCATTTTAGCATTTTGGCGCTCACGAGCGAGACAAACTGCTTTGGCTGTTTGCAAGGCTAGGAAAGAGCAGAGCCCGAGTCTTACTGTTTATCTGCAATGACTGCCAGGGCAAGTGAGGACCAGCAAGACAATTCCTGCCTAGCACCTTCCTTGGAGGAGAGAGAGTGCAACGTTTCATTTTAGCATTTTGGCGCTCACGAGGGAGACAAACTGCTTTGGCTGTTTGCAAGGCTAGGAAAGAGCAGAGCCCGAGTCTTGCTGTTTATCTGCAATGACTGCCAGGGCAAGTGAGGACCAGCAAGACAATTCCTGCCTAGCACCTTCCTTGGAGGAGAGAGAGTGCAACGTTTCATTTTAGCATTTTGGCGCTCACGAGCGAGACAAACTGCTTTGGCTGTTTGCAAGGCTAGGAAAGAGCAGAGCCCGAGTCTTACTGTTTATCTGCAATGACTGCCAGGGCAAGTGAGGACCAGCAAGAGAATTCCTGCCTAGCACCTTCCTTGGAGGAGAGAGAGTGCAACGTTTCATTTTAGCATTTTGGCGCTCACGAGCGAGACAAACTGCTTTGGCTGTTTGCAAGGCTAGGAAAGAGCAGAGCCCCAGTCTTGCTGTTTATCTGCAATGACTGCCAGGGCAAGTGAGGACCAGCAAGACAATTCCTGCCTAGCACCTTCCTTGGAGGAGAGAGAGTGCAACGTTTCATTTTAGCATTTTGGCGCTCACGAGGGAGACAAACTGCTTTGCCTGTTTGCAAGGCTAGGAAAGAGCAGAGCCCGAGTCTTGCTGTTTATCTGCAATGACTGCCAGGGCAAGTGAGGACCAGCAAGACAATTCCAGCCTAGCACCTTCCTTGGAGGAGAGAGAGTGCAACGTTTCATTTTAGCATTTTGGCGCTCACGAGCGAGACAAATTGCTTTGGCTGTTTGCAAGGCTAGGAAAGAGCAGAGCCCCAGTCTTGCTGTTTATCTGCAATGACTGGCAGGGCAAGTGAGGACCAGCAAGACAATTCCTGCCTAGCACCTTCCTTGGAGGAGAGAGAGTGCAACGTTTCATTTTGCTTTTTGGAGTGCGAGAGTGAGAAAAAGCAGAGTGCCTGTTTGCAAGGCTAGGAAAGAGCAGAGCCCGAGTCTTGCTGTTTATCTGCAATGACTGCCAGGGCAAGTGAGGACCAGCAAGACAATTCCTGCCTAGCACCTTCCTTGGAGGAGAGAGAGTGCAACGTTTCATTTTAGCATTTTGGCGCTCACGAGGGAGACAAACTGCTTTGGCTGTTTGCAAGGCTAGGAAAGAGCAGAGCCCGAGTCTTGCTGTTTATCTGCAATGACTGCCAGGGCAAGTGAGGACCAGCAAGACAATTCCTGCCTAGCACCTTCCTTGGAGGAGAGAGAGTGCAACGTTTCATTTTAGCATTTTGGCGCTCACGAGGGAGACAAACTGCTTTGTCTGTTTGCAAGGCTAGGAAAGAGCAGAGCCCGAGTCTTACTGTTTATCTGCAATGACTGCCAGGGCAAGTGAGGACCAGCAAGACAATTCCTGCCTAGCACCTTCCTTGGAGGAGAGAGAGTGCAACGTTTCATTTTAGCATTTTGGCGCTCACGAGCGAGACAAACTGCTTTGGCTGTTTGCAAGGCTAGGAAAGAGCAGAGCCCGAGTCTTACTGTTTATCTGCAATGACTGCCAGGGCAAGTGAGGACCAGCAAGACAATTCCTGCCTAGCACCTTCCTTGGAGGAGAGAGAGTGCAACGTTTCATTTTAGCATTTTGGCGCTCACGAGCGAGACAAACTGCTTTGGCTGTTTGCAAGGCTAGGAAAGAGCAGAGCCCCAGTCTTGCTGTTTATCTGCAATGACTGGCAGGGCAAGTGAGGACCAGAAAGACAATTCCTGCCTAGCACCTTCCTTGGAGGAGAGAGAGTGCAACGTTTCATTTTGCTTTTTGGAGTGCGAGAGTGAGAAAAAGCAGAGTGCCTGTTTGCAAGGCTAGGAAAGAGCAGAGCCCGAGTCTTGCTGTTTATCTGCAATGACTGCCAGGGCAAGTGAGGACCAGCAAGACAATTCCTGCCTAGCACCTTCCTTGGAGGAGAGAGAGTGCAACGTTTCATTTTAGCATTTTGGCGCTCACGAGCGAGACAAACTGCTTTGGCTGTTTGCAAGGCTAGGAAAGAGCAGAGCCCGAGTCTTGCTGTTTATCTGCAATGACTGCCAGGGCAAGTGAGGACCAGCAAGACAATTCCTGCCTAGCACCTTCCTTGGAGGAGAGAGAGTGCAACGTTTCATTTTAGCATTTTGGCGCTCACGAGGGAGACAAACTGCTTTGGCTGTTTGCAAGGCTAGGAAAGAGCAGAGCCCCAGTCTTGCTGTTTATCTGCAATGACTGCCAGGGCAAGTGAGGACCAGCAAGACAATTCCTGCCTAGCACCTTCCTTGGAGGAGAGAGCGTGCAACGTTTCATTTTAGCATTTTGGCGCTCACGAGCGAGACAAACTGCTTTGGCTGTTTGCAAGGCTAGGAAAGAGCAGAGCCCGAGTCTTGCTGTTTATCTGCAATGACTGCCAGGGCAAGTGAGGACCAGCAAGACAATTCCTGCCTAGCACCTTCCTTGGAGGAGAGAGAGTGCAACGTTTCATTTTAGCATTTTGGCGCTCACGAGCGACACAAACTGCTTTGGCTGTTTGCAAGGCTAGGAAAGAGCAGAGCCCCAGTCTTGTTGTTCATCTGCAATGACTGCCAGGGCAAGTCAGGACCAGCAAGACAATTCCTGCCTAGCACCTTCCTTGGAGGAGAGAGAGAGCAACGTTTCATTTTAGCATTTTGGCTCTCACGAGCGAGACAAACTGCTTTGGCTGTTTGCAAGGCTAGGAAAGAGCAGAGCCCGAGTCTTGCTGTCTATCTGCAATGACTGCCAGGGCAAGTGAGGACCAGCAAGACAATTCCTGCCTAGCACCTTCCTTGGAGGAGAGAGAGTGCAACGTTTCATTTTAGCATTTTGGCGCTCACGAGGGAGACAAATTGCTTTGGCTGTTTGCAAGGCTAGGAAAGAGCAGAGCCCCAGTCTTGCTGTTTATCTGCAATGACTGCCAGGGCAAGTGAGGACCAGCAAGACAATTCCTGCCTAGCACCTTCCTTGGAGGAGAGAGAGTGCAACGTTTCATTTTAGCATTTTGGCGCTCACGAGCAAGACAAAGTGCTTTGGCTGTTTGCAAGGCTAGGAAAGAGCAGAGCCCAAGTCTTACTGTTTATCTGCAATGACTGCCAGGGCAAGTGAGGACCAGCAAGACAATTCCTGCCTAGCACCTTCCTTGGAGGAGAGAGAGTGCAACGTTTCATTTTAGCATTTTGGCGCTCACGAGCGAGACAAACTGCTTTGGCTGTTTGCAAGGCTAGGAAAGAGCAGAGCCCCAGTCTTGCTGTTTATCTGCAATGACTGCCAGGGCAAGTGAGGACCAGCAAGACAATTCCTGCCTAGCACCTTCCTTGGAGGAGAGAGAGTGCAACGTTTCATTTTAGCATTTTGGCGCTCACGAGGGAGACAAAATGCTTTGGCTGTTTGCAAGGCTAGGAAAGAGCAGAGCCCCAGTCTTGCTGTTTATCTGCAATGACTGCCAGGGCAAGTGAGGACCAGCAAGACAATTCCTGCCTAGCAACTTCCTTGGAGGAGAGAGAGTGCAACGTTTCATTTGGCTTTTTGGAGTGCGAGAGTGAGAAAAAGCAGAGTGCCTGTTTGCAAGGCTAGGAAAGAGCAGAGCCCCACTCTTGCTGTTTATCTGCAATGACTGCCAGGGCAAGTGAGGACCAGCAAGACAATTCCTGCCTAGCACCTTCCTTGGAGGAGAGAGAGTTCAACGTTTCATTTTAGCATTTTGGCGCTCACGAGCGAGACAAACTGCTTTGGCTGTTTGCAAGGCTAGGAAAGAGCAGAGGCCGAGTCTTACTGTTTATCTGCAATGACTGCCAGGGCAAGTGAGGACCAGCAAGACAATTCCTGCCTAGCACCTTCCTTGGAGGAGAGAGAGTGCAACGTTTCATTTTAGCATTTTGGCGCTCACGAGGGAGACAAATTGCTTTGGCTGTTTGCAAGGCTAGGAAAGAGCAGAGCCCCAGTCTTGCTGTTTATCTGCAATGACTGCCAGGGCAAGTGAGGACCAGCAAGACAATTCCTGGCTAGCACCTTCCTTGGAGGAGAGAGAGTGCAACGTTTCATTTTAGCATTTTGGAGCTCACGAGCGAGACAAACTGCTTTGGCTGTTTGCAAGGCTAGGAAAGAGCAGAGCCCCAGTCTTGCTGTTTATCTGCAATGACTGCCAGGGCAAGTGAGGACCAGCAAGACAATTCCTGCCTAGCACCTTCCTTGGAGGAGAGAGAGTGCAACGTTTCATTTTAGCATTTTGGCGCTCACGAGCGAGACAAACTGCTTTGGCTGTTTGCAAGGCTAGGAAAGAGCAGAGCCCGAGTCTTACTGTTTATCTGCAATGACTGCCAGGGCAAGTGAGGACCAGCAAGACAATTCCTGCCTAGCACCTTCCTTGGAGGAGAGAGAGTGCAACGTTTCATTTTAGCATTTTGGCGCTCACGAGGGAGACAAACTGCTTTGGCTGTTTGCAAGGCTAGGAAAGAGCAGAGCCCGAGTCTTGCTGTTTATCTGCAATGACTGCCAGGGCAAGTGAGGACCAGCAAGACAATTCCTGCCTAGCACCTTCCTTGGAGGAGAGAGAGTGCAACGTTTCATTTTAGCATTTTGGCGCTCACGAGGGAGACAAACTGCTTTGGCTGTTTGCAAGGCTAGGAAAGAGCAGAGCCCGAGTCTTACTGTTTATCTGCAATGACTGCCAGGGCAAGTGAGGACCAGCAAGACAATTCCTGCCTAGCACCTTCCTTGGAGGAGAGAGAGTGCAACGTTTCATTTTAGCATTTTGGCGCTCACGAGCGAGACAAACTGCTTTGGCTGTTTGCAAGGCTAGGAAAGAGCAGAGCCCGAGTCTTACTGTTTATCTGCAATGACTGCCAGGGCAAGTGAGGACCAGCAAGAGAATTCCTGCCTAGCACCTTCCTTGGAGGAGAGAGAGTGCAACGTTTCATTTTAGCATTTTGGCGCTCACGAGCGAGACAAACTGCTTTGGCTGTTTGCAAGGCTAGGAAAGAGCAGAGCCCCAGTCTTGCTGTTTATCTGCAATGACTGGCAGGGCAAGTGAGGACCAGCAAGACAATTCCTGCCTAGCACCTTCCTTGGAGGAGAGAGAGTGCAACGTTTCATTTTAGCATTTTGGCGCTCACGAGCGAGACAAACTGCTTTGGCTGTTTGCAAGGCTAGGAAAGAGCAGAGCCCGAGTCTTACTGTTTATCTGCAATGACTGCCAGGGCAAGTGAGGACCAGCAAGAGAATTCCTGCCTAGCACCTTCCTTGGAGGAGAGAGAGTGCAACGTTTCATTTTAGCATTTTGGCGCTCACGAGCGAGACAAACTGCTTTGGCTGTTTGCAAGGCTAGGAAAGAGCAGAGCCCCAGTCTTGCTGTTTATCTGCAATGACTGCCAGGGCAAGTGAGGACCAGCAAGACAATTCCTGCCTAGCACCTTCCTTGGAGGAGAGAGAGTGCAACGTTTCATTTTAGCATTTTGGCGCTCACGAGGGAGACAAAATGCTTTGGCTGTTTGCAAGGCTAGGAAAGAGCAGAGCCCCAGTCTTGCTGTTTATCTGCAATGACTGCCAGGGCAAGTGAGGACCAGCAAGACAATTCCTGCCTAGCAACTTCCTTGGAGGAGAGAGAGTGCAACGTTTCATTTGGCTTTTTGGAGTGCGAGAGTGAGAAAAAGCAGAGTGCCTGTTTGCAAGGCTAGGAAAGAGCAGAGCCCCACTCTTGCTGTTTATCTGCAATGACTGCCAGGGCAAGTGAGGACCAGCAAGACAATTCCTGCCTAGCACCTTCCTTGGAGGAGAGAGAGTGCAACGTTTCATTTTAGCATTTTGGCGCTCACGAGGGAGACAAACTGCTTTGTCTGTTTGCAAGGCTAGGAAAGAGCAGAGCCCGAGTCTTACTGTTTATCTGCAATGACTGCCAGGGCAAGTGAGGACCAGCAAGACAATTCCTGCCTAGCACCTTCCTTGGAGGAGAGAGAGTGCAACGTTTCATTTTAGCATTTTGGCGCTCACGAGCGAGACAAACTGCTTTGGCTGTTTGCAAGGCTAGGAAAGAGCAGAGCCCGAGTCTTACTGTTTATCTGCAATGACTGCCAGGGCAAGTGAGGACCAGCAAGACAATTCCTGCCTAGCACCTTCCTTGGAGGAGAGAGAGTGCAACGTTTCATTTTAGCATTTTGGCGCTCACGAGCGAGACAAACTGCTTTGGCTGTTTGCAAGGCTAGGAAAGAGCAGAGCCCCAGTCTTGCTGTTTATCTGCAATGACTGGCAGGGCAAGTGAGGACCAGAAAGACAATTCCTGCCTAGCACCTTCCTTGGAGGAGAGAGAGTGCAACGTTTCATTTTGCTTTTTGGAGTGCGAGAGTGAGAAAAAGCAGAGTGCCTGTTTGCAAGGCTAGGAAAGAGCAGAGCCCGAGTCTTGCTGTTTATCTGCAATGACTGCCAGGGCAAGTGAGGACCAGCAAGACAATTCCTGCCTAGCACCTTCCTTGGAGGAGAGAGAGTGCAACGTTTCATTTTAGCATTTTGGCGCTCACGAGCGAGACAAACTGCTTTGGCTGTTTGCAAGGCTAGGAAAGAGCAGAGCCCGAGTCTTGCTGTTTATCTGCAATGACTGCCAGGGCAAGTGAGGACCAGCAAGACAATTCCTGCCTAGCACCTTCCTTGGAGGAGAGAGAGTGCAACGTTTCATTTTAGCATTTTGGCGCTCACGAGGGAGACAAACTGCTTTGGCTGTTTGCAAGGCTAGGAAAGAGCAGAGCCCCAGTCTTGCTGTTTATCTGCAATGACTGCCAGGGCAAGTGAGGACCAGCAAGACAATTCCTGCCTAGCACCTTCCTTGGAGGAGAGAGCGTGCAACGTTTCATTTTAGCATTTTGGCGCTCACGAGCGAGACAAACTGCTTTGGCTGTTTGCAAGGCTAGGAAAGAGCAGAGCCCGAGTCTTGCTGTTTATCTGCAATGACTGCCAGGGCAAGTGAGGACCAGCAAGACAATTCCTGCCTAGCACCTTCCTTGGAGGAGAGAGAGTGCAACGTTTCATTTTAGCATTTTGGCGCTCACGAGCGACACAAACTGCTTTGGCTGTTTGCAAGGCTAGGAAAGAGCAGAGCCCCAGTCTTGTTGTTCATCTGCAATGACTGCCAGGGCAAGTCAGGACCAGCAAGACAATTCCTGCCTAGCACCTTCCTTGGAGGAGAGAGAGAGCAACGTTTCATTTTAGCATTTTGGCTCTCACGAGCGAGACAAACTGCTTTGGCTGTTTGCAAGGCTAGGAAAGAGCAGAGCCCGAGTCTTGCTGTCTATCTGCAATGACTGCCAGGGCAAGTGAGGACCAGCAAGACAATTCCTGCCTAGCACCTTCCTTGGAGGAGAGAGAGTGCAACGTTTCATTTTAGCATTTTGGCGCTCACGAGGGAGACAAATTGCTTTGGCTGTTTGCAAGGCTAGGAAAGAGCAGAGCCCCAGTCTTGCTGTTTATCTGCAATGACTGCCAGGGCAAGTGAGGACCAGCAAGACAATTCCTGCCTAGCACCTTCCTTGGAGGAGAGAGAGTGCAACGTTTCATTTTAGCATTTTGGCGCTCACGAGCAAGACAAAGTGCTTTGGCTGTTTGCAAGGCTAGGAAAGAGCAGAGCCCAAGTCTTACTGTTTATCTGCAATGACTGCCAGGGCAAGTGAGGACCAGCAAGACAATTCCTGCCTAGCACCTTCCTTGGAGGAGAGAGAGTGCAACGTTTCATTTTAGCATTTTGGCGCTCACGAGCGAGACAAACTGCTTTGGCTGTTTGCAAGGCTAGGAAAGAGCAGAGCCCCAGTCTTGCTGTTTATCTGCAATGACTGCCAGGGCAAGTGAGGACCAGCAAGACAATTCCTGCCTAGCACCTTCCTTGGAGGAGAGAGAGTGCAACGTTTCATTTTAGCATTTTGGCGCTCACGAGGGAGACAAAATGCTTTGGCTGTTTGCAAGGCTAGGAAAGAGCAGAGCCCCAGTCTTGCTGTTTATCTGCAATGACTGCCAGGGCAAGTGAGGACCAGCAAGACAATTCCTGCCTAGCAACTTCCTTGGAGGAGAGAGAGTGCAACGTTTCATTTGGCTTTTTGGAGTGCGAGAGTGAGAAAAAGCAGAGTGCCTGTTTGCAAGGCTAGGAAAGAGCAGAGCCCCACTCTTGCTGTTTATCTGCAATGACTGCCAGGGCAAGTGAGGACCAGCAAGACAATTCCTGCCTAGCACCTTCCTTGGAGGAGAGAGAGTTCAACGTTTCATTTTAGCATTTTGGCGCTCACGAGCGAGACAAACTGCTTTGGCTGTTTGCAAGGCTAGGAAAGAGCAGAGGCCGAGTCTTACTGTTTATCTGCAATGACTGCCAGGGCAAGTGAGGACCAGCAAGACAATTCCTGCCTAGCACCTTCCTTGGAGGAGAGAGAGTGCAACGTTTCATTTTAGCATTTTGGCGCTCACGAGGGAGACAAATTGCTTTGGCTGTTTGCAAGGCTAGGAAAGAGCAGAGCCCCAGTCTTGCTGTTTATCTGCAATGACTGCCAGGGCAAGTGAGGACCAGCAAGACAATTCCTGGCTAGCACCTTCCTTGGAGGAGAGAGAGTGCAACGTTTCATTTTAGCATTTTGGAGCTCACGAGCGAGACAAACTGCTTTGGCTGTTTGCAAGGCTAGGAAAGAGCAGAGCCCCAGTCTTGCTGTTTATCTGCAATGACTGCCAGGGCAAGTGAGGACCAGCAAGACAATTCCTGCCTAGCACCTTCCTTGGAGGAGAGAGAGTGCAACGTTTCATTTTAGCATTTTGGCGCTCACGAGCGAGACAAACTGCTTTGGCTGTTTGCAAGGCTAGGAAAGAGCAGAGCCCGAGTCTTACTGTTTATCTGCAATGACTGCCAGGGCAAGTGAGGACCAGCAAGACAATTCCTGCCTAGCACCTTCCTTGGAGGAGAGAGAGTGCAACGTTTCATTTTAGCATTTTGGCGCTCACGAGGGAGACAAACTGCTTTGGCTGTTTGCAAGGCTAGGAAAGAGCAGAGCCCGAGTCTTGCTGTTTATCTGCAATGACTGCCAGGGCAAGTGAGGACCAGCAAGACAATTCCTGCCTAGCACCTTCCTTGGAGGAGAGAGAGTGCAACGTTTCATTTTAGCATTTTGGCGCTCACGAGGGAGACAAACTGCTTTGGCTGTTTGCAAGGCTAGGAAAGAGCAGAGCCCGAGTCTTACTGTTTATCTGCAATGACTGCCAGGGCAAGTGAGGACCAGCAAGACAATTCCTGCCTAGCACCTTCCTTGGAGGAGAGAGAGTGCAACGTTTCATTTTAGCATTTTGGCGCTCACGAGCGAGACAAACTGCTTTGGCTGTTTGCAAGGCTAGGAAAGAGCAGAGCCCGAGTCTTACTGTTTATCTGCAATGACTGCCAGGGCAAGTGAGGACCAGCAAGAGAATTCCTGCCTAGCACCTTCCTTGGAGGAGAGAGAGTGCAACGTTTCATTTTAGCATTTTGGCGCTCACGAGCGAGACAAACTGCTTTGGCTGTTTGCAAGGCTAGGAAAGAGCAGAGCCCGAGTCTTACTGTTTATCTGCAATGACTGGCAGGGCAAGTGAGGACCAGCAAGACAATTCCTGCCTAGCACCTTCCTTGGAGGAGAGAGAGTGCAACGTTTCATTTTAGCATTTTGGCGCTCACGAGCGAGACAAACTGCTTTGGCTGTTTGCAAGGCTAGGAAAGAGCAGAGCCCGAGTCTTACTGTTTATCTGCAATGACTGCCAGGGCAAGTGAGGACCAGCAAGAGAATTCCTGCCTAGCACCTTCCTTGGAGGAGAGAGAGTGCAACGTTTCATTTTAGCATTTTGGCGCTCACGAGCGAGACAAACTGCTTTGGCTGTTTGCAAGGCTAGGAAAGAGCAGAGCCCCAGTCTTGCTGTTTATCTGCAATGACTGCCAGGGCAAGTGAGGACCAGCAAGACAATTCCTGCCTAGCACCTTCCTTGGAGGAGAGAGAGTGCAACGTTTCATTTTAGCATTTTGGCGCTCACGAGGGAGACAAAATGCTTTGGCTGTTTGCAAGGCTAGGAAAGAGCAGAGCCCCAGTCTTGCTGTTTATCTGCAATGACTGCCAGGGCAAGTGAGGACCAGCAAGACAATTCCTGCCTAGCAACTTCCTTGGAGGAGAGAGAGTGCAACGTTTCATTTGGCTTTTTGGAGTGCGAGAGTGAGAAAAAGCAGAGTGCCTGTTTGCAAGGCTAGGAAAGAGCAGAGCCCCACTCTTGCTGTTTATCTGCAATGACTGCCAGGGCAAGTGAGGACCAGCAAGACAATTCCTGCCTAGCACCTTCCTTGGAGGAGAGAGAGTTCAACGTTTCATTTTAGCATTTTGGCGCTCACGAGCGAGACAAACTGCTTTGGCTGTTTGCAAGGCTAGGAAAGAGCAGAGGCCGAGTCTTACTGTTTATCTGCAATGACTGCCAGGGCAAGTGAGGACCAGCAAGACAATTCCTGCCTAGCACCTTCCTTGGAGGAGAGAGAGTGCAACGTTTCATTTTAGCATTTTGGCGCTCACGAGGGAGACAAATTGCTTTGGCTGTTTGCAAGGCTAGGAAAGAGCAGAGCCCCAGTCTTGCTGTTTATCTGCAATGACTGCCAGGGCAAGTGAGGACCAGCAAGACAATTCCTGGCTAGCACCTTCCTTGGAGGAGAGAGAGTGCAACGTTTCATTTTAGCATTTTGGAGCTCACGAGCGAGACAAACTGCTTTGGCTGTTTGCAAGGCTAGGAAAGAGCAGAGCCCCAGTCTTGCTGTTTATCTGCAATGACTGCCAGGGCAAGTGAGGACCAGCAAGACAATTCCTGCCTAGCACCTTCCTTGGAGGAGAGAGAGTGCAACGTTTCATTTTAGCATTTTGGCGCTCACGAGCGAGACAAACTGCTTTGGCTGTTTGCAAGGCTAGGAAAGAGCAGAGCCCGAGTCTTACTGTTTATCTGCAATGACTGCCAGGGCAAGTGAGGACCAGCAAGACAATTCCTGCCTAGCACCTTCCTTGGAGGAGAGAGAGTGCAACGTTTCATTTTAGCATTTTGGCGCTCACGAGGGAGACAAACTGCTTTGGCTGTTTGCAAGGCTAGGAAAGAGCAGAGCCCGAGTCTTGCTGTTTATCTGCAATGACTGCCAGGGCAAGTGAGGACCAGCAAGACAATTCCTGCCTAGCACCTTCCTTGGAGGAGAGAGAGTGCAACGTTTCATTTTAGCATTTTGGCGCTCACGAGGGAGACAAACTGCTTTGTCTGTTTGCAAGGCTAGGAAAGAGCAGAGCCCGAGTCTTACTGTTTATCTGCAATGACTGCCAGGGCAAGTGAGGACCAGCAAGACAATTCCTGCCTAGCACCTTCCTTGGAGGAGAGAGAGTGCAACGTTTCATTTTAGCATTTTGGCGCTCACGAGCGAGACAAACTGCTTTGGCTGTTTGCAAGGCTAGGAAAGAGCAGAGCCCGAGTCTTACTGTTTATCTGCAATGACTGCCAGGGCAAGTGAGGACCAGCAAGAGAATTCCTGCCTAGCACCTTCCTTGGAGGAGAGAGAGTGCAACGTTTCATTTTAGCATTTTGGCGCTCACGAGCGAGACAAACTGCTTTGGCTGTTTGCAAGGCTAGGAAAGAGCAGAGCCCCAGTCTTGCTGTTTATCTGCAATGACTGGCAGGGGAAGTGAGGACCAGAAAGACAATTCCTGCCTAGCACCTTCCTTGGAGGAGAGAGAGTGCAACGTTTCATTTTGCTTTTTGGAGTGCGAGAGTGAGAAAAAGCAGATTGCCTGTTTGCAAGGCTAGGAAAGAGCAGAGCCCGAGTCTTGCTGTTTATCTGCAATGACTGCCAGGGCAAGTGAGGACCAGCAAGACAATTCCAGCCTAGCACCTTCCTTGGAGGAGAGAGAGTGCAACGTTTCATTTTAGCATTTTGGCGCTCACGAGCGAGACAAACTGCTTTGGCTGTTTGCAAGGCTAGGAAAGAGCAGAGCCCGAGTCTTGCTGTTTATCTGCAATGACTGCCAGGGCAAGTGAGGACCAGCAAGACAATTCCTGCCTAGCACCTTCCTTGGAGGAGAGAGAGTGCAACGTTTCATTTTAGCATTTTGGCGCTCACGAGGGAGACAAACTGCTTTGGCTGTTTGCAAGGCTAGGAAAGAGCAGAGCCCCAGTCTTGCTGTTTATCTGCAATGACTGCCAGGGCAAGTGAGGACCAGCAAGACAATTCCTGCCTAGCACCTTCCTTGGAGGAGAGAGAGTGCAACGTTTCATTTTAGCATTTTGGCGCTCACGAGCGAGACAAACTGCTTTGGCTGTTTGCAAGGCTAGGAAAGAGCAGAGCCCGAGTCTTGCTGTTTATCTGCAATGACTGCCAGGGCAAGTGAGGACCAGCAAGACAATTCCTGCCTAGCACCTTCCTTGGAAGAGAGAGAGTGCAACGTTTCATTTTAGCATTTTGGCGCTCACGAGCGACACAAACTGCTTTGGCTGTTTGCAAGGCTAGGAAAGAGCAGAGCCCCAGTCTTGTTGTTCATCTGCAATGACTGCCAGGGCAAGTCAGGACCAGCAAGACAATTCCTGCCTAGCACCTTCCTTGGAGGAGAGAGAGAGCAACGTTTCATTTTAGCATTTTGGCTCTCACGAGCGAGACAAACTGCTTTGGCTGTTTGCAAGGCTAGGAAAGAGCAGAGCCCGAGTCTTGCTGTCTATCTGCAATGACTGCCAGGGCAAGTGAGGACCAGCAAGACAATTCCTGCCTAGCACCTTCCTTGGAGGAGAGAGAGTGCAACGTTTCATTTTAGCATTTTGGCGCTCACGAGGGAGACAAATTGCTTTGGCTGTTTGCAAGGCTAGGAAAGAGCAGAGCCCCAGTCTTGCTGTTTATCTGCAATGACTGCCAGGGCAAGTGAGGACCAGCAAGACAATTCCTGCCTAGCACCTTCCTTGGAGGAGAGAGAGTGCAACGTTTCATTTTAGCATTTTGGCGCTCACGAGCAAGACAAAGTGCTTTGGCTGTTTGCAAGGCTAGGAAAGAGCAGAGCCCCAGTCTTACTGTTTATCTGCAATGACTGCCAGGGCAAGTGAGGACCAGCAAGACAATTCCTGCCTAGCACCTTCCTTGGAGGAGAGAGAGTGCAACGTTTCATTTTAGCATTTTGGCGCTCACGAGCGAGACAAACTGCTTTGGCTGTTTGCAAGGCTAGGAAAGAGCAGAGCCCCAGTCTTGCTGTTTATCTGCAATGACTGCCAGGGCAAGTGAGGACCAGCAAGACAATTCCTGCCTAGCACCTTCCTTGGAGGAGAGAGAGTGCAACGTTTCATTTTAGCATTTTGGCGCTCACGAGGGAGACAAACTGCTTTGGCTGTTTGCAAGGCTAGGAAAGAGCAGAGCCCGAGTCTTACTGTTTATCTGCAATGACTGCCAGGGCAAGTGAGGACCAGCAAGACAATTCCTGCCTAGAACCTTCCTTGGAGGAGAGAGAGTGCAACGTTTCATTTTAGCATTTTGGCGCTCACGAGCGAGACAAACTGCTTTGGCTGTTTGCAAGGCTAGGAAAGAGCAGAGCCCCAGTCTTGCTGTTTATCTGCAATGACTGCCAGGGCAAGTGAGGACCAGCAAGACAATTCCTGCCTAGCAACTTCCTTGGAGGAGAGAGAGTGCAACGTTTCATTTGGCTTTTTGGAGTGCGAGAGTGAGAAAAAGCAGAGTGCCTGTTTGCAAGGCTAGGAAAGAGCAGAGCCCCACTCTTGCTGTTTATCTGCAATGACTGCCAGGGCAAGTGAGGACCAGCAAGACAATTCCTGCCTAGCACCTTCCTTGGAGGAGAGAGAGTTCAACGTTTCATTTTAGCATTTTGGCGCTCACGAGCGAGACAAACTGCTTTGGCTGTTTGCAAGGCTAGGAAAGAGCAGAGGCCGAGTCTTACTGTTTATCTGCAATGACTGCCAGGGCAAGTGAGGACCAGCAAGACAATTCCTGCCTAGCACCTTCCTTGGAGGAGAGAGAGTGCAACGTTTCATTTTAGCATTTTGGCGCTCACGAGGGAGACAAATTGCTTTGGCTGTTTGCAAGGCTAGGAAAGAGCAGAGCCCCAGTCTTGCTGTTTATCTGCAATGACTGCCAGGGCAAGTGAGGACCAGCAAGACAATTCCTGGCTAGCACCTTCCTTGGAGGAGAGAGAGTGCAACGTTTCATTTTAGCATTTTGGAGCTCACGAGCGAGACAAACTGCTTTGGCTGTTTGCAAGGCTAGGAAAGAGCAGAGCCCCAGTCTTGCTGTTTATCTGCAATGACTGCCAGGGCAAGTGAGGACCAGCAAGACAATTCCTGCCTAGCACCTTCCTTGGAGGAGAGAGAGTGCAACGTTTCATTTTAGCATTTTGGCGCTCACGAGCGAGACAAACTGCTTTGGCTGTTTGCAAGGCTAGGAAAGAGCAGAGCCCGAGTCTTACTGTTTATCTGCAATGACTGCCAGGGCAAGTGAGGACCAGCAAGACAATTCCTGCCTAGCACCTTCCTTGGAGGAGAGAGAGTGCAACGTTTCATTTTAGCATTTTGGCGCTCACGAGGGAGACAAACTGCTTTGGCTGTTTGCAAGGCTAGGAAAGAGCAGAGCCCGAGTCTTGCTGTTTATCTGCAATGACTGCCAGGGCAAGTGAGGACCAGCAAGACAATTCCTGCCTAGCACCTTCCTTGGAGGAGAGAGAGTGCAACGTTTCATTTTAGCATTTTGGCGCTCACGAGGGAGACAAACTGCTTTGTCTGTTTGCAAGGCTAGGAAAGAGCAGAGCCCGAGTCTTACTGTTTATCTGCAATGACTGCCAGGGCAAGTGAGGACCAGCAAGACAATTCCTGCCTAGCACCTTCCTTGGAGGAGAGAGAGTGCAACGTTTCATTTTAGCATTTTGGCGCTCACGAGCGAGACAAACTGCTTTGGCTGTTTGCAAGGCTAGGAAAGAGCAGAGCCCGAGTCTTACTGTTTATCTGCAATGACTGCCAGGGCAAGTGAGGACCAGCAAGAGAATTCCTGCCTAGCACCTTCCTTGGAGGAGAGAGAGTGCAACGTTTCATTTTAGCATTTTGGCGCTCACGAGCGAGACAAACTGCTTTGGCTGTTTGCAAGGCTAGGAAAGAGCAGAGCCCCAGTCTTGCTGTTTATCTGCAATGACTGGCAGGGGAAGTGAGGACCAGAAAGACAATTCCTGCCTAGCACCTTCCTTGGAGGAGAGAGAGTGCAACGTTTCATTTTGCTTTTTGGAGTGCGAGAGTGAGAAAAAGCAGATTGCCTGTTTGCAAGGCTAGGAAAGAGCAGAGCCCGAGTCTTGCTGTTTATCTGCAATGACTGCCAGGGCAAGTGAGGACCAGCAAGACAATTCCAGCCTAGCACCTTCCTTGGAGGAGAGAGAGTGCAACGTTTCATTTTAGCATTTTGGCGCTCACGAGCGAGACAAACTGCTTTGGCTGTTTGCAAGGCTAGGAAAGAGCAGAGCCCGAGTCTTGCTGTTTATCTGCAATGACTGCCAGGGCAAGTGAGGACCAGCAAGACAATTCCTGCCTAGCACCTTCCTTGGAGGAGAGAGAGTGCAACGTTTCATTTTAGCATTTTGGCGCTCACGAGGGAGACAAACTGCTTTGGCTGTTTGCAAGGCTAGGAAAGAGCAGAGCCCCAGTCTTGCTGTTTATCTGCAATGACTGCCAGGGCAAGTGAGGACCAGCAAGACAATTCCTGCCTAGCACCTTCCTTGGAGGAGAGAGAGTGCAACGTTTCATTTTAGCATTTTGGCGCTCACGAGCGAGACAAACTGCTTTGGCTGTTTGCAAGGCTAGGAAAGAGCAGAGCCCGAGTCTTGCTGTTTATCTGCAATGACTGCCAGGGCAAGTGAGGACCAGCAAGACAATTCCTGCCTAGCACCTTCCTTGGAAGAGAGAGAGTGCAACGTTTCATTTTAGCATTTTGGCGCTCACGAGCGACACAAACTGCTTTGGCTGTTTGCAAGGCTAGGAAAGAGCAGAGCCCCAGTCTTGTTGTTCATCTGCAATGACTGCCAGGGCAAGTCAGGACCAGCAAGACAATTCCTGCCTAGCACCTTCCTTGGAGGAGAGAGAGAGCAACGTTTCATTTTAGCATTTTGGCTCTCACGAGCGAGACAAACTGCTTTGGCTGTTTGCAAGGCTAGGAAAGAGCAGAGCCCGAGTCTTGCTGTCTATCTGCAATGACTGCCAGGGCAAGTGAGGACCAGCAAGACAATTCCTGCCTAGCACCTTCCTTGGAGGAGAGAGAGTGCAACGTTTCATTTTAGCATTTTGGCGCTCACGAGGGAGACAAATTGCTTTGGCTGTTTGCAAGGCTAGGAAAGAGCAGAGCCCCAGTCTTGCTGTTTATCTGCAATGACTGCCAGGGCAAGTGAGGACCAGCAAGACAATTCCTGCCTAGCACCTTCCTTGGAGGAGAGAGAGTGCAACGTTTCATTTTAGCATTTTGGCGCTCACGAGCAAGACAAAGTGCTTTGGCTGTTTGCAAGGCTAGGAAAGAGCAGAGCCCCAGTCTTACTGTTTATCTGCAATGACTGCCAGGGCAAGTGAGGACCAGCAAGACAATTCCTGCCTAGCACCTTCCTTGGAGGAGAGAGAGTGCAACGTTTCATTTTAGCATTTTGGCGCTCACGAGCGAGACAAACTGCTTTGGCTGTTTGCAAGGCTAGGAAAGAGCAGAGCCCCAGTCTTGCTGTTTATCTGCAATGACTGCCAGGGCAAGTGAGGACCAGCAAGACAATTCCTGCCTAGCACCTTCCTTGGAGGAGAGAGAGTGCAACGTTTCATTTTAGCATTTTGGCGCTCACGAGGGAGACAAACTGCTTTGGCTGTTTGCAAGGCTAGGAAAGAGCAGAGCCCGAGTCTTACTGTTTATCTGCAATGACTGCCAGGGCAAGTGAGGACCAGCAAGACAATTCCTGCCTAGAACCTTCCTTGGAGGAGAGAGAGTGCAACGTTTCATTTTAGCATTTTGGCGCTCACGAGCGAGACAAACTGCTTTGGCTGTTTGCAAGGCTAGGAAAGAGCAGAGCCCGAGTCTTACTGTTTATCTGCAATGACTGCCAGGGCAAGTGAGGACCAGCAAGAGAATTCCTGCCTAGCACCTTCCTTGGAGGAGAGAGAGTGCAACGTTTCATTTTAGCATTTTGGCGCTCACGAGCGAGACAAACTGCTTTGGCTGTTTGCAAGGCTAGGAAAGAGCAGAGCCCCAGTCTTGCTGTTTATCTGCAATGACTGGCAGGGCAAGTGAGGACCAGAAAGACAATTCCTGCCTAGCACCTTCCTTGGAGGAGAGAGAGTGCAACGTTTCATTTTGCTTTTTGGAGTGCGAGAGTGAGAAAAAGCAGATTGCCTGTTTGCAAGGCTAGGAAAGAGCAGAGCCCGAGTCTTGCTGTTTATCTGCAATGACTGCCAGGGCAAGTGAGGACCAGCAAGACAATTCCTGCCTAGCACCTTCCTTGGAGGAGAGAGAGTGCAACGTTTCATTTTAGCATTTTGGCGCTCACGAGCGAGACAAACTGCTTTGGCTGTTTGCAAGGCTAGGAAAGAGCAGAGCCCGAGTCTTGCTGTTTATCTGCAATGACTGCCAGGGCAAGTGAGGACCAGCAAGACAATTCCTGCCTAGCACCTTCCTTGGAGGAGAGAGAGTGCAACGTTTCATTTTAGCATTTTGGCGCTCACGAGGGAGACAAACTGCTTTGGCTGTTTGCAAGGCTAGGAAAGAGCAGAGCCCCAGTCTTGCTGTTTATCTGCAATGACTGCCAGGGCAAGTGAGGACCAGCAAGACAATTCCTGCCTAGCACCTTCCTTGGAGGAGAGAGAGTGCAACGTTTCATTTTAGCATTTTGGCGCTCACGAGCGAGACAAACTGCTTTGGCTGTTTGCAAGGCTAGGAAAGAGCAGAGCCCGAGTCTTGCTGTTTATCTGCAATGACTGCCAGGGCAAGTGAGGACCAGCAAGACAATTCCTGCCTAGCACCTTCCTTGGAAGAGAGAGAGTGCAACGTTTCATTTTAGCATTTTGGCGCTCACGAGCGACACAAACTGCTTTGGCTGTTTGCAAGGCTAGGAAAGAGCAGAGCCCCAGTCTTGTTGTTCATCTGCAATGACTGCCAGGGCAAGTCAGGACCAGCAAGACAATTCCTGCCTAGCACCTTCCTTGGAGGAGAGAGAGAGCAACGTTTCATTTTAGCATTTTGGCTCTCACGAGCGAGACAAACTGCTTTGGCTGTTTGCAAGGCTAGGAAAGAGCAGAGCCCGAGTCTTGCTGTCTATCTGCAATGACTGCCAGGGCAAGTGAGGACCAGCAAGACAATTCCTGCCTAGCACCTTCCTTGGAGGAGAGAGAGTGCAACGTTTCATTTTAGCATTTTGGCGCTCACGAGGGAGACAAATTGCTTTGGCTGTTTGCAAGGCTAGGAAAGAGCAGAGCCCCAGTCTTGCTGTTTATCTGCAATGACTGCCAGGGCAAGTGAGGACCAGCAAGACAATTCCTGCCTAGCACCTTCCTTGGAGGAGAGAGAGTGCAACGTTTCATTTTAGCATTTTGGCGCTCACGAGCAAGACAAAGTGCTTTGGCTGTTTGCAAGGCTAGGAAAGAGCAGAGCCCCAGTCTTACTGTTTATCTGCAATGACTGCCAGGGCAAGTGAGGACCAGCAAGACAATTCCTGCCTAGCACCTTCCTTGGAGGAGAGAGAGTGCAACGTTTCATTTTAGCATTTTGGCGCTCACGAGCGAGACAAACTGCTTTGGCTGTTTGCAAGGCTAGGAAAGAGCAGAGCCCCAGTCTTGCTGTTTATCTGCAATGACTGCCAGGGCAAGTGAGGACCAGCAAGACAATTCCTGCCTAGCACCTTCCTTGGAGGAGAGAGAGTGCAACGTTTCATTTTAGCATTTTGGCGCTCACGAGGGAGACAAAATGCTTTGGCTGTTTGCAAGGCTAGGAAAGAGCAGAGCCCCAGTCTTGCTGTTTATCTGCAATGACTGCCAGGGCAAGTGAGGACCAGCAAGACAATTCCTGCCTAGCAACTTCCTTGGAGGAGAGAGAGTGCAACGTTTCATTTGGCTTTTTGGAGTGCGAGAGTGAGAAAAAGCAGAGTGCCTGTTTGCAAGGCTAGGAAAGAGCAGAGCCCCACTCTTGCTGTTTATCTGCAATGACTGCCAGGGCAAGTGAGGACCAGCAAGACAATTCCTGCCTAGCACCTTCCTTGGAGGAGAGAGAGTTCAACGTTTCATTTTAGCATTTTGGCGCTCACGAGCGAGACAAACTGCTTTGGCTGTTTGCAAGGCTAGGAAAGAGCAGAGGCCGAGTCTTACTGTTTATCTGCAATGACTGCCAGGGCAAGTGAGGACCAGCAAGACAATTCCTGCCTAGCACCTTCCTTGGAGGAGAGAGAGTGCAACGTTTCATTTTAGCATTTTGGCGCTCATGAGGGAGACAAATTGCTTTGGCTGTTTGCAAGGCTAGGAAAGAGCAGAGCCCCAGTCTTCCTGTTTATCTGCAATGACTGCCAGGGCAAGTGAGGACCAGCAAGACAATTCCTGGCTAGCACCTTCCTTGGAGGAGAGAGAGTGCAACGTTTCATTTTAGCATTTTGGAGCTCACGAGCGAGACAAACTGCTTTGGCTGTTTGCAAGGCTAGGAAAGAGCAGAGCCCCAGTCTTGCTGTTTATCTGCAATGACTGCCAGGGCAAGTGAGGACCAGCAAGACAATTCCTGCCTAGCACCTTCCTTGGAGGAGAGAGAGTGCAACGTTTCATTTTAGCATTTTGGCGCTCACGAGCGAGACAAACTGCTTTGGCTGTTTGCAAGGCTAGGAAAGAGCAGAGCCCGAGTCTTACTGTTTATCTGCAATGACTGCCAGGGCAAGTGAGGACCAGCAAGACAATTCCTGCCTAGCACCTTCCTTGGAGGAGAGAGAGTGCAACGTTTCATTTTAGCATTTTGGCGCTCACGAGCGAGACAAACTGCTTTAGCTGTTTGCAAGGCTAGGAAAGAGCAGAGCCCCAGTCTTGCTGTTTATCTGCAATGACTGGCAGGGCAAGTGAGGACCAGAAAGACAATTCCTGCCTAGCACCTTCCTTGGAGGAGAGAGAGTGCAACGTTTCATTTTGCTTTTTGGAGTGCGAGAGTGAGAAAAAGCAGAGTGCCTGTTTGCAAGGCTAGGAAAGAGCAGAGCCCGAGTCTTGCTGTTTATCTGCAATGACTGCCAGGGCAAGTGAGGACCAGCAAGACAATTCCTGCCTAGCACCTTCCTTGGAGGAGAGAGAGTGCAACGTTTCATTTTAGCATTTTGGCGCTCACGAGCGAGACAAACTGCTTTGGCTGTTTGCAAGGCTAGGAAAGAGCAGAGCCCGAGTCTTGCTGTTTATCTGCAATGACTGCCAGGGCAAGTGAGGACCAGCAAGACAATTCCTGCCTAGCACCTTCCTTGGAGGAGAGAGAGTGCAACGTTTCATTTTAGCATTTTGGCGCTCACGAGGGAGACAAACTGCTTTGGCTGTTTGCAAGGCTAGGAAAGAGCAGAGCCCCAGTCTTGCTGTTTATCTGCAATGACTGCCAGGGCAAGTCAGGACCAGCAAGACAATTCCTGCCTAGCACCTTCCTTGGAGGAGAGAGAGTGCAACGTTTCATTTTGCTTTTTGGAGCGCGAGAGTGAGAAAAAGCAGAGTGCCTGTTTGCAAGGCTAGGAAAGAGCAGAGCCCCAGTCTTGCTGTTTATCTGCAATGACTGCCAGGGCAAGTGAGGACCAGCAAGACAATTCCTGCCTAGCACCTTCCTTGGAGGAGAGAGAGTGCAACGTTTCATTTTAGCATTTTGGCGTTCTCGAGCGAGACAAAATTCTTTGGCTGTTTGCAAGGCTAGGAAAGAGCAGAGCCCCAGTCTTTCTGTTTATCTGCAATGACTGCCAGGGCAAGTGAGGACCAGCAAGACAATTCCTGCCTAGCACCTTCCTTGGAGGAGAGAGAGTGCAACGTTTCATTTTGCTTTTTGGAGTGCGAGAGTGAGAAAAAGCAGATTGCCTGTTTGCAAGGCTAGGAAAGAGCAGAGCCCGAGTCTTGCTGTTTATCTGCAATGACTGCCAGGGCAAGTGAGGACCAGCAAGACAATTCCTGCCTAGCACCTTCCTTGGAGGAGAGAGAGTGCAACGTTTCATTTTAGCATTTTGGCGCTCACGAGCGAGACAAACTGCTTTGGCTGTTTGCAAGGCTAGGAAAGAGCAGAGCCCGAGTCTTGCTGTTTATCTGCAATGACTGCCAGGGCAAGTGAGGACCAGCAAGACAATTCCTGCCTAGCACCTTCCTTGGAGGAGAGAGAGTGCAACGTTTCATTTTAGCATTTTGGCGCTCACGAGGGAGACAAACTGCTTTGGCTGTTTGCAAGGCTAGGAAAGAGCAGAGCCCCAGTCTTGCTGTTTATCTGCAATGACTGCCAGGGCAAGTCAGGACCAGCAAGACAATTCCTGCCTAGCACCTTCCTTGGAGGAGAGAGAGTGCAACGTTTCATTTTGCTTTTTGGAGCGCGAGAGTGAGAAAAAGCAGAGTGCCTGTTTGCAAGGCTAGGAAAGAGCAGAGCCCGAGTCTTGCTGTTTATCTGCAATGACTGCCAGGGCAAGTGAGGACCAGCAAGACAATTCCTGCCTAGCACCTTCCTTGGAGGAGAGAGAGTGCAACGTTTCATTTTAGCATTTTGGCGCTCACGAGCGAGACAAACTGCTTTGGCTGTTTGCAAGGCTAGGAAAGAGCAGAGCCCGAGTCTTGCTGTTTATCTGCAATGACTGCCAGGGCAAGTGAGGACCAGCAAGACAATTCCTGCCTAGCACCTTCCTTGGAGGAGAGAGAGTGCAACGTTTCATTTTAGCATTTTGGCGCTCACGAGGGAGACAAACTGCTTTGGCTGTTTGCAAGGCTAGGAAAGAGCAGAGCCCCAGTCTTGCTGTTTATCTGCAATGACTGCCAGGGCAAGTCAGGACCAGCAAGACAATTCCTGCCTAGCACCTTCCTTGGAGGAGAGAGAGTGCAACGTTTCATTTTGCTTTTTGGAGCGCGAGAGTGAGAAAAAGCAGAGTGCCTGTTTGCAAGGCTAGGAAAGAGCAGAGCCCCAGTCTTGCTGTCTATCTGCAATGACTGCCAGGGCAAGTGAGGACCAGCAAGACAATTCCTGCCTAGCACCTTCCTTGGAGGAGAGAGAGTGCAACGTTTCATTTTAGCATTTTGGCGTTCTCGAGCGAGACAAAATTCTTTGGCTGTTTGCAAGGCTAGGAAAGAGCAGAGCCCCAGTCTTGCTGTTTATCTGCAATGACTGCCAGGGCAAGTGAGGACCAGCAAGACAATTCCTGCCTAGCACCTTCCTTGGAGGAGAGAGAGTGCAACGTTTCATTTTGCTTTTTGGAGTGCGAGAGTGAGAAAAAGCAGATTGCCTGTTTGCAAGGCTAGGAAAGAGCAGAGCCCGAGTCTTGCTGTTTATCTGCAATGACTGCCAGGGCAAGTGAGGACCAGCAAGACAATTCCTGCCTAGCACCTTCCTTGGAGGAGAGAGAGTGCAACGTTTCATTTTAGCATTTTGGCGCTCACGAGCGAGACAAACTGCTTTGGCTGTTTGCAAGGCTAGGAAAGAGCAGAGCCCGAGTCTTGCTGTTTATCTGCAATGACTGCCAGGGCAAGTGAGGACCAGCAAGACAATTCCTGCCTAGCACCTTCCTTGGAGGAGAGAGAGTGCAACGTTTCATTTTAGCATTTTGGCGCTCACGAGGGAGACAAACTGCTTTGGCTGTTTGCAAGGCTAGGAAAGAGCAGAGCCCCAGTCTTGCTGTTTATCTGCAATGACTGCCAGGGCAAGTGAGGACCAGCAAGACAATTCCTGCCTAGCACCTTCCTTGGAGGAGAGAGAGTGCAACGTTTCATTTTAGCATTTTGGCGCTCACGAGCGAGACAAACTGCTTTGGCTGTTTGCAAGGCTAGGAAAGAGCAGAGCCCGAGTCTTGCTGTTTATCTGCAATGACTGCCAGGGCAAGTGAGGACCAGCAAGACAATTCCTGCCTAGCACCTTCCTTGGAAGAGAGAGAGTGCAACGTTTCATTTTAGCATTTTGGCGCTCACGAGCGACACAAACTGCTTTGGCTGTTTGCAAGGCTAGGAAAGAGCAGAGCCCCAGTCTTGTTGTTCATCTGCAATGACTGCCAGGGCAAGTCAGGACCAGCAAGACAATTCCTGCCTAGCACCTTCCTTGGAGGAGAGAGAGAGCAACGTTTCATTTTAGCATTTTGGCTCTCACGAGCGAGACAAACTGCTTTGGCTGTTTGCAAGGCTAGGAAAGAGCAGAGCCCGAGTCTTGCTGTCTATCTGCAATGACTGCCAGGGCAAGTGAGGACCAGCAAGACAATTCCTGCCTAGCACCTTCCTTGGAGGAGAGAGAGTGCAACGTTTCATTTTAGCATTTTGGCGCTCACGAGGGAGACAAATTGCTTTGGCTGTTTGCAAGGCTAGGAAAGAGCAGAGCCCCAGTCTTGCTGTTTATCTGCAATGACTGCCAGGGCAAGTGAGGACCAGCAAGACAATTCCTGCCTAGCACCTTCCTTGGAGGAGAGAGAGTGCAACGTTTCATTTTAGCATTTTGGCGCTCACGAGCAAGACAAAGTGCTTTGGCTGTTTGCAAGGCTAGGAAAGAGCAGAGCCCCAGTCTTACTGTTTATCTGCAATGACTGCCAGGGCAAGTGAGGACCAGCAAGACAATTCCTGCCTAGCACCTTCCTTGGAGGAGAGAGAGTGCAACGTTTCATTTTAGCATTTTGGCGCTCACGAGCGAGACAAACTGCTTTGGCTGTTTGCAAGGCTAGGAAAGAGCAGAGCCCGAGTCTTGCTGTTTATCTGCAATGACTGCCAGGGCAAGTGAGGACCAGCAAGACAATTCCTGCCTAGCACCTTCCTTGGAGGAGAGAGAGTGCAACGTTTCATTTTAGCATTTTGGCGCTCACGAGGGAGACAAAATGCTTTGGCTGTTTGCAAGGCTAGGAAAGAGCAGAGCCCCAGTCTTGCTGTTTATCTGCAATGACTGCCAGGGCAAGTGAGGACCAGCAAGACAATTCCTGCCTAGCAACTTCCTTGGAGGAGAGAGAGTGCAACGTTTCATTTGGCTTTTTGGAGTGCGAGAGTGAAAAAAAGCAGAGTGCCTGTTTGCAAGGCTAGGAAAGAGCAGAGCCCCACTCTTGCTGTTTATCTGCAATGACTGCCAGGGCAAGTGAGGACCAGCAAGACAATTCCTGCCTAGCACCTTCCTTGGAGGAGAGAGAGTTCAACGTTTCATTTTAGCATTTTGGCGCTCACGAGCGAGACAAACTGCTTTGGCTGTTTGCAAGGCTAGGAAAGAGCAGAGGCCGAGTCTTACTGTTTATCTGCAATGACTGCCAGGGCAAGTGAGGACCAGCAAGACAATTCCTGCCTAGCACCTTCCTTGGAGGAGAGAGAGTGCAACGTTTCATTTTAGCATTTTGGCGCTCATGAGGGAGACAAATTGCTTTGGCTGTTTGCAAGGCTAGGAAAGAGCAGAGCCCCAGTCTTCCTGTTTATCTGCAATGACTGCCAGGGCAAGTGAGGACCAGCAAGACAATTCCTGGCTAGCACCTTCCTTGGAGGAGAGAGAGTGCAACGTTTCATTTTAGCATTTTGGAGCTCACGAGCGAGACAAACTGCTTTGGCTGTTTGCAAGGCTAGGAAAGAGCAGAGCCCCAGTCTTGCTGTTTATCTGCAATGACTGCCAGGGCAAGTGAGGACCAGCAAGACAATTCCTGCCTAGCACCTTCCTTGGAGGAGAGAGAGTGCAACGTTTCATTTTAGCATTTTGGCGCTCACGAGCGAGACAAACTGCTTTGGCTGTTTGCAAGGCTAGGAAAGAGCAGAGCCCGAGTCTTACTGTTTATCTGCAATGACTGCCAGGGCAAGTGAGGACCAGCAAGACAATTCCTGCCTAGCACCTTCCTTGGAGGAGAGAGAGTGCAACGTTTCATTTTAGCATTTTGGCGCTCACGAGCGAGACAAACTGCTTTAGCTGTTTGCAAGGCTAGGAAAGAGCAGAGCCCCAGTCTTGCTGTTTATCTGCAATGACTGGCAGGGCAAGTGAGGACCAGAAAGACAATTCCTGCCTAGCACCTTCCTTGGAGGAGAGAGAGTGCAACGTTTCATTTTGCTTTTTGGAGTGCGAGAGTGAGAAAAAGCAGAGTGCCTGTTTGCAAGGCTAGGAAAGAGCAGAGCCCGAGTCTTGCTGTTTATCTGCAATGACTGCCAGGGCAAGTGAGGACCAGCAAGACAATTCCTGCCTAGCACCTTCCTTGGAGGAGAGAGAGTGCAACGTTTCATTTTAGCATTTTGGCGCTCACGAGCGAGACAAACTGCTTTGGCTGTTTGCAAGGCTAGGAAAGAGCAGAGCCCGAGTCTTGCTGTTTATCTGCAATGACTGCCAGGGCAAGTGAGGACCAGCAAGACAATTCCTGCCTAGCACCTTCCTTGGAGGAGAGAGAGTGCAACGTTTCATTTTAGCATTTTGGCGCTCACGAGGGAGACAAACTGCTTTGGCTGTTTGCAAGGCTAGGAAAGAGCAGAGCCCCAGTCTTGCTGTTTATCTGCAATGACTGCCAGGGCAAGTCAGGACCAGCAAGACAATTCCTGCCTAGCACCTTCCTTGGAGGAGAGAGAGTGCAACGTTTCATTTTGCTTTTTGGAGCGCGAGAGTGAGAAAAAGCAGAGTGCCTGTTTGCAAGGCTAGGAAAGAGCAGAGCCCCAGTCTTGCTGTTTATCTGCAATGACTGCCAGGGCAAGTGAGGACCAGCAAGACAATTCCTGCCTAGCACCTTCCTTGGAGGAGAGAGAGTGCAACGTTTCATTTTAGCATTTTGGCGTTCTCGAGCGAGACAAAATTCTTTGGCTGTTTGCAAGGCTAGGAAAGAGCAGAGCCCCAGTCTTTCTGTTTATCTGCAATGACTGCCAGGGCAAGTGAGGACCAGCAAGACAATTCCTGCCTAGCACCTTCCTTGGAGGAGAGAGAGTGCAACGTTTCATTTTAGCATTTTGGCGCTCACGAGCGAGACAAACTTCTTTGGCTGTTTGCAATGCTAGGAAAGAGCAGAGCCCGAGTCTTGCTGTTTATCTGCAATGACTGCCAGGGCAAGTGAGGACCAGCAAGACAATTCCTGCCTAGCACCTTCCTTGGAGGAGAGAGAGTGCAACGTTTCATTTTAGCATTTTGGCGCTCACGAGGGAGACAAACTGCTTTGTCTGTTTGCAAGGCTAGGAAAGAGCAGAGCCCCAGTCTTACTGTTTATCTGCAATGACTGCCAGGGCAAGTGAGGACCAGCAAGACAATTCCTGCCTAGCACCTTCCTTGGAGGAGAGAGAGTGCAACGTTTCATTTTAGCATTTTGGCGCTCACGAGCGAGACAAACTGCTTTGGCTGTTTGCAAGGCTAGGAAAGAGCAGAGCCCGAGTCTTACTGTTTATCTGCAATGACTGCCAGGGCAAGTGAGGACCAGCAAGACAATTCCTGCCTAGCACCTTCCTTGGAGGAGAGAGAGTGCAACGTTTCATTTTAGCATTTTGGCGCTCACGAGCGAGACAAACTGCTTTGGCTGTTTGCAAGGCTAGGAAAGAGCAGAGCCCCAGTCTTGCTGTTTATCTGCAATGACTGGCAGGGCAAGTGAGGACCAGAAAGACAATTCCTGCCTAGCACCTTCCTTGGAGGAGAGAGAGTGCAACGTTTCATTTTACTTTTTGGAGTGCGAGAGTGAGAAAAAGCAGAGTGCCTGTTTGCAAGGCTAGGAAAGAGCAGAGCCCGAGTCTTGCTGTTTATCTGCAATGACTGCCAGGGCAAGTGAGGACCAGCAAGACAATTC
Organism: Phaethon aethereus; assembly: GCF_964289735.1. Taxonomy (NCBI): domain Eukaryota; kingdom Metazoa; phylum Chordata; class Aves; order Phaethontiformes; family Phaethontidae; genus Phaethon; species Phaethon aethereus. The sequence continues at coordinate 118,083 of NW_028114311.1, read as the reverse complement.
CTGCCTAGCACCTTCCTTGGAGGAGAGAGAGTGCAACGTTTCATTTTAGCATTTTGGCGCTCACGAGCGAGACAAACTGCTTTGGCTGTTTGCAAGGCTAGGAAAGAGCAGAGCCCGAGTCTTGCTGTTTATCTGCAATGACTGCCAGGGCAAGTGAGGACCAGCAAGACAATTCCTGCCTAGCACCTTCCTTGGAGGAGAGAGAGTGCAACGTTTCATTTTAGCATTTTGGCGCTCACGAGGGAGACAAACTGCTTTGGCTGTTTGCAAGGCTAGGAAAGAGCAGAGCCCCAGTCTTGCTGTTTATCTGCAATGACTGCCAGGGCAAGTGAGGACCAGCAAGACAATTCCTGCCTAGCACCTTCCTTGGAGGAGAGAGAGTTCAACGTTTCATTTTAGCATTTTGGCGCTCACGAGCGAGACAAACTGCTTTGGCTGTTTGCAAGGCTAGGAAAGAGCAGAGCCCGAGTCTTGCTGTTTATCTGCAATGACTGCCAGGGCAAGTCAGGACCAGCAAGACAATTCCTGCCTAGCACCTTCCTTGGAGGAGAGAGAGTGCAACGTTTCATTTTAGCATTTTGGCGCTCACGAGCGACACAAACTGCTTTGGCTGTTTGCAAGGCTAGGAAAGAGCAGAGCCCCAGTCTTGTTGTTCATCTGCAATGACTGCCAGGGCAAGTCAGGACCAGCAAGACAATTCCTTCCTAGCACCTTCCTTGGAGGAGAGAGAGAGCAACGTTTCATTTTAGCATTTTGGCTCTCACGAGCGAGACAAACTGCTTTGGCTGTTTGCAAGGCTAGGAAAGAGCAGAGCCCGAGTCTTGCTGTCTATCTGCAATGACTGCCAGGGCAAGTGAGGACCAGCAAGACAATTCCTGCCTAGCACCTTCCTTGGAGGAGAGAGAGTGCAACGTTTCATTTTAGCATTTTGGCGCTCACGAGGGAGACAAATTGCTTTGGCTGTTTGCAAGGCTAGGAAAGAGCAGAGCCCCAGTCTTGCTGTTTATCTGCAATGACTGCCAGGGCAAGTGAGGACCAGCAAGACAATTCCTGCCTAGCACCTTCCTTGGAGGAGAGAGAGTGCAACGTTTCATTTTAGCATTTTGGCGCTCACGAGCGAGACAAAGTGCTTTGGCTGTTTGCAAGGCTAGGAAAGAGCAGAGCCCAAGTCTTACTGTTTATCTGCAATGACTGCCAGGGCAAGTGAGGACCAGCAAGACAATTCCTGCCTAGCACCTTCCTTGGAGGAGAGAGAGTGCAACGTTTCATTTTAGCATTTTGGCGCTCACGAGCGAGACAAACTGCTTTGGCTGTTTGCAAGGCTAGGAAAGAGCAGAGCCCGAGTCTTGCTGTTTATCTGCAATGACTGCCAGGGCAAGTGAGGACCAGCAAGACAATTCCTGCCTAGCACCTTCCTTGGAGGAGAGAGAGTGCAACGTTTCATTTTAGCATTTTGGCGCTCACGAGCGACACAAACTTCTTTGGCTGTTTGCAAGGCTAGGAAAGAGCAGAGCCCCAGTCTTGTTGTTCATCTGCAATGACTGCCAGGGCAAGTCAGGACCAGCAAGACAATTCCTGCCTAGCACCTTCCTTGGAGGAGAGAGAGAGCAACGTTTCATTTTAGCATTTTGGCGCTCACGAGCGAGACAAACTGCTTTGGCTGTTTGCAAGGCTAGGAAAGAGCAGAGCCCGAGTCTTGCTGTCTATCTGCAATGACTGCCAGGGCAAGTGAGGACCAGCAAGACAATTCCTGCCTAGCACCTTCCTTGGAGGAGAGAGAGTGCAACGTTTCATTTTAGCATTTTGGCGCTCACGAGCGAGACAAACTGCTTTGGCTGTTTGCAGGGCTAGGAAAGAGCAGAGCCCGAGTCTTGCTGTTTATCTGCAATGACTGCCAGGGCAAGTGAGGACCAGCAAGACAATTCCTTCCTAGCATCTTCCTTGGAGGAGGGAGAGTGCAACGTTTTATTTTAGCATTTTGGCGCTCACGAGCGAGACAAACTGCTTTGGCTGTTTGCAAGGCTAGGAAAGAGCAGAGCCCGAGTCTTGCTGTTTATCTGCAATGACTGCCAGGGCAAGTGAGGACCAGCAAGACAATTCCTGCCTAGCACCTTCCTTGGAGGAGAGAGAGTGCAACGTTTCATTTTAGCATTTTGGCGCTCACGAGCGAGACAAACTGCTTTGGCTGTTTGCAAGGCTAGGAAAGAGCAGAGCCCGAGTCTTGCTGTTTATCTGCAATGACTGCCAGGGCAAGTGAGGACCAGCAAGACAATTCCTGCCTAGCACCTTCCTTGGAGGAGAGAGAGTGCAACGTTTCATTTTAGCATTTTGGCGCTCACGAGCGACACAAACTTCTTTGGCTGTTTGCAAGGCTAGGAAAGAGCAGAGCCCCAGTCTTGTTGTTCATCTGCAATGACTGCCAGGGCAAGTCAGGACCAGCAAGACAATTCCTGCCTAGCACCTTCCTTGGAGGAGAGAGAGAGCAACGTTTCATTTTAGCATTTTGGCGCTCACGAGGGAGACAAAGTGCTTTGGCTGTTTGCAAGGCTAGGAAAGAGCAGAGCCCGAGTCTTGCTGTTTATCTGCAATGACTGCCAGGGCAAGTGAGGACCAGCAAGACAATTCCTTCCTAGCATCTTCCTTGGAGGAGGGAGAGTGCAACGTTTTATTTTAGCATTTTGGCGCTCACGAGCGAGACAAACTGCTTTGGCTGTTTGCAAGGCTAGGAAAGAGCAGAGCCCGAGTCTTGCTGTTTATCTGCAATGACTGCCAGGGCAAGTGAGGACCAGCAAGACAATTCCTGCCTAGCACCTTCCTTGGAGGAGAGAGAGTGCAACGTTTCATTTTGCTTTTTGGAGTGCGAGAGTGAGCAAAAGCAGAGTGCCTGTTTGCAAGGCTAGGAAAGAGCAGAGCCCGAGTCTTGCTGTTTATCTGCAATGACTGCCAGGGCAAGTGAGGACCAGCAAGACAATTCCTGCCTAGCACCTTCCTTGGAGGAGAGAGAGTGCAACGTTTCATTTTAGCATTTTGGCGCTCACGAGCGACACAAACTTCTTTGGCTGTTTGCAAGGCTAGGAAAGAGCAGAGCCCCAGTCTTGTTGTTCATCTGCAATGACTGCCAGGGCAAGTCAGGACCAGCAAGACAATTCCTGCCTAGCACCTTCCTTGGAGGAGAGAGAGAGCAACGTTTCATTTTAGCATTTTGGCGCTCACGAGCGAGACAAACTGCTTTGGCTGTTTGCAAGGCTAGGAAAGAGCAGAGCCCGAGTCTTGCTGTCTATCTGCAATGACTGCCAGGGCAAGTGAGGACGAGCAAGACAATTCCTGCCTAGCACCTTCCTTGGAGGAGAGAGAGTGCAACGTTTCATTTTAGCATTTTGGCGCTCACGAGCGAGACAAACTGCTTTGGCTGTTTGCAAGGCTAGGAAAGAGCAGAGCCCGAGTCTTGCTGTTTATCTGCAATGACTGCCAGGGCAAGTGAGGACCAGCAAGACAATTCCTGCCTAGCACCTTCCTTGGAGGAGAGAGAGTGCAACGTTTCATTTTAGCATTTTGGCGCTCACGAGCGACACAAACTTCTTTGGCTGTTTGCAAGGCTAGGAAAGAGCAGAGCCCCAGTCTTGTTGTTCATCTGCGATGACTGCCAGGGCAAGTCAGGACCAGCAAGACAATTCCTGCCTAGCACCTTCCTTGGAGGAGAGAGAGAGCAACGTTTCATTTTAGCATTTTGGCGCTCACGAGGGAGACAAAGTGCTTTGGCTGTTTGCAAGGCTAGGAAAGAGCAGAGCCCGAGTCTTGCTGTTTATCTGCAATGACTGCCAGGGCAAGTGAGGACCAGCAAGACAATTCCTTCCTAGCATCTTCCTTGGAGGAGGGAGAGTGCAACGTTTTATTTTAGCATTTTGGCGCTCACGAGCGAGACAAACTGCTTTGGCTGTTTGCAAGGCTAGGAAAGAGCAGAGCCCGAGTCTTGCTGTTTATCTGCAATGACTGCCAGGGCAAGTGAGGACCAGCAAGACAATTCCTGCCTAGCACCTTCCTTGGAGGAGAGAGAGTGCAACGTTTCATTTTGCTTTTTGGAGTGCGAGAGTGAGCAAAAGCAGAGTGCCTGTTTGCAAGGCTAGGAAAGAGCAGAGCCCGAGTCTTGCTGTTTATCTGCAATGACTGCCAGGGCAAGTGAGGACCAGCAAGACAATTCCTGCCTAGCACCTTCCTTGGAGGAGAGAGAGTGCAACGTTTCATTTTAGCATTTTGGCGCTCACGAGGGAGACAAACTGCTTTGGCTGTTTGCAAGGCTAGGAAAGAGCAGAGCCCCAGTCTTGCTGGTTATCTGCAATGACTGCCAGGGCAAGTGAGGACCAGCAAGACAATTCCTGCCTAGCACCTTCCTTGGAGGAGAGAGAGTGCAACGTTTCATTTTAGCATTTTGGCGCTCACGAGCGAGACAAACTGCTTTGGCTGTTTGCAAGGCTAGGAAAGAGCAGAGCCCGAGTCTTGCTGTTTATCTGCAATGACTGCCAGGGCAAGTGAGGACCAGCAAGACAATTCCTGCCTAGCACCTTCCTTGGAGGAGAGAGAGTGCAACGTTTCATTTTAGCATTTTGGCGCTCACGAGCGACACAAACTGCTTTGGCTGTTTGCAAGGCTAGGAAAGAGCAGAGCCCCAGTCTTGTTGTTCATCTGCAATGACTGCCAGGGCAAGTCAGGACCAGCAAGACAATTCCTGCCTAGCACCTTCCTTGGAGGAGAGAGAGAGCAACGTTTCATTTTAGCATTTTGGCTCTCACGAGCGAGACAAACTGCTTTGGCTGTTTGCAAGGCTAGGAAAGAGCAGAGCCCGAGTCTTGCTGTCTATCTGCAATGACTGCCAGGGCAAGTGAGGACCAGCAAGACAATTCCTGCCTAGCACCTTCCTTGGAGGAGAGAGAGTGCAACGTTTCATTTTAGCATTTTGGCGCTCACGAGGGAGACAAATTGCTTTGGCTGTTTGCAAGGCTAGGAAAGAGCAGAGCCCCAGTCTTGCTGTTTATCTGCAATGACTGCCAGGGCAAGTGAGGACCAGCAAGACAATTCCTTACTAGCATCTTCCTTGGAGGAGGGAGAGTGCAACGTTTTATTTTAGCATTTTGGCGCTCACGAGCGAGACAAACTGCTTTGCCTGTTTGCAAGGCTAGGAAAGAGCAGAGCCCGAGTCTTGCTGTTTATCTGCAATGACTGCCAGGGCAAGTGAGGACCAGCAAGACAATTCCAGCCTAGCACCTTCCTTGGAGGAGAGAGAGTGCAACGTTTCATTTTAGCATTTTGGCGCTCACGAGCGAGACAAACTGCTTTGGCTGTTTGCAGGGCTAGGAAAGAGCAGAGCCCCAGTCTTGTTGTTCATCTGCAATGACTGCCAGGGCAAGTCAGGACCAGCAAGACAATTCCTTCCTAGCATCTTCCTTGGAGGAGGGAGAGTGCAACGTTTTATTTTAGCATTTTGGCGCTCACGAGGGAGACAAACTGCTTTGGCTGTTTGCAAGGCTAGGAAAGAGCAGAGCCCGAGTCTTGCTGTTTATCTGCAATGACTGCCAGGGCAAGTGAGGACCAGCAAGACAATTCCTGCCTAGCACCTTCCTGGGAGGAGAGAGAGTGCAACGTTTCATTTTAGCATTTTGGCGCTCACGAGCGACACAAACTGCTTTGGCTGTTTGCAAGGCTAGGAAAGAGCAGAGCCCCAGTCTTGTTGTTCATCTGCAATGACTGCCAGGGCAAGTCAGGACCAGCAAGACAATTCCTTCCTAGCACCTTCCTTGGAGGAGAGAGAGTGCAACGTTTCATTTCAGCATTTTAGCGCTCATGAGCGAGACAAACTGCTTTGGCTGTTTGCAAGGCTAGGAAAGAGCAGAGCCCGAGTCTTGCTGTTTATCTGCAATGACTGCCAGGGCAAATGAGGACCAGCAAGACAATTCCTGCCTAGCACCTTCCTTGGAGGAGAGAGAGTGCAACGTTTCATTTTAGCATTTTGGCGCTCACGAGCGAGACAAACTGCTTTGGCTGTTTGCAAGGCTAGGAAAGAGCAGAGCCCGAGTCTTGTTGTTCATCTGCAATGACTGCCAGGGCAAGTCAGGACCAGCAAGACAATTCCTTCCTAGCACCTTCCTTGGAGGAGAGAGAGTGCAACGTTTCATTTTAGCATTTTGGCGCTCACGAGGGAGACAAAATGCTTTGGCTGTTTGCAAGGGTAGGAAAGAGCAGAGCCCGAGTCTTGCTGTTTATCTGCAATGACTGCCAGGGCAAGTGAGGACCAGCAAGACAATTCCTGCCTAGCACCTTCCTTGGAGGAGAGAGAGTGCAACGTTTCATTTTGCTTTTTGGAGTGCGAGAGTGAGAAAAAGCAGAGTGCCTGTTTGCAAGGCTAGGAAAGAGCAGAGCCCGAGTCTTGCTGTTTATCTGCAATGACTGCCAGGGCAAGTGAGGACGAGCAAGACAATTCCAGCCTAGCACCTTCCTTGGAGGAGAGAGAGTGCAACGTTTCATTTTAGCAATTTGGCGCTCACGAGGGAGACAAAGTGCTTTGGCTGTTTGCAAGGCTAGGAAAGAGCAGAGCCCAGTCTTGCTGTTTATCTGCAATGACTGCCAGGGCAAGTGAGGACCAGCAAGACAATTCCTGCCTAGCACCTTCCTTGGAGGAGAGAGAGTGCAACGTTTCATTTTAGCATTTTGGCGCTCACGAGCGAGACAAACTGCTTTGGCTGTTTCCAAGGCTAGGAAAGAGCAGAGCCCAAGTCTTACTGTTTATCTGCAATGACTGCCAGGGCAAGTGAGGACGAGCAAGACAATTCCTGCCTAGCACCTTCCTTGGAGGAGAGAGAGTGCAACGTTTCATTTTAGCATTTTGGCGCTCACGAGCGAGACAAACTGCTTTGGCTGTTTGCAAGGCTAGGAAAGAGCAGAGCCCCAGTCTTGCTGTTTATCTGCAATGACTGCCAGGGCAAGTCAGGACCAGCAAGACAATTCCTGCCTAGCACCTTCCTTGGAGGAGAGAGAGTGCAACGTTTCATTTTAGCATTTTGGCGCTCACGAGCGAGACAAACTGCTTTGGTTGTTTGCAAGGCTAGGAAAGAGCAGAGCCCGAGTCTTGCTGTTTATCTGCAATGACTGCCAGGGCAAGTGAGGACCAGCAAGACAATTCCTGCCTAGCACCTTCCTTGGAGGAGAGAGAGTGCAACGTTTCATTTTAGCATTTTGGCGCTCACGAGGGAGACAAAATGCTTTGCCTGTTTGCAAGGCTAGGAAAGAGCAGAGCCCGAGTCTTGCTGTTTATCTGCAATGACTGCCAGGGCAAGTGAGGACCAGCAAGACAATTCCAGCCTAGCACCTTCCTTGGAGGAGAGAGAGTGCAACGTTTCATTTTAGCATTTTGGCGCTCACGAGCGAGACAAACTGCTTTGGCTGTTTGCAGGGCTAGGAAAGAGCAGAGCCCCTGTCTTGTTTTTCATCAACAATGACTGCCAGGGCAAGTCAGGACCAGCAAGACAATTCCTTCCTAGCATCTTCCTTGGAGGAGGGAGAGTGCAACGTTTTATTTTAGCATTTTGGCGCTCACGAGCGAGACAAACTGCTTTGGCTGTTTGCAAGGCTAGGAAAGAGCAGAGCCCGAGTCTTGCTGTTTATCTGCAATGACTGCCAGGGCAAGTGAGGACCAGCAAGACAATTCCTGCCTAGCACCTTCCTGGGAGGAGAGAGAGTGCAACGTTTCATTTTAGCATTTTGGCGCTCACGAGCGACACAAACTGCTTTGGCTGTTTGCAAGGCTAGGAAAGAGCAGAGCCCCAGTCTTGTTGTTCATCTGCAATGACTGCCAGGGCAAGTCAGGACCAGCAAGACAATTCCTTCCTAGCACCTTCCTTGGAGGAGAGAGAGTGCAACGTTTCATTTCAGCATTTTAGCGCTCACGAGCGAGACGAACTGCTTTGGCTGTTTGCAAGGCTAGGAAAGAGCAGAGCCCGAGTCTTGCTGTTTATCTGCAATGACTGCCAGGGCAAGTGAGGACCAGCAAGACAATTCCTGCCTAGCACCTTCCTTGGAGGAGAGAGAGTGCAACGTTTCATTTTGCTTTTTGGAGTGCGAGAGTGAGAAAAAGCAGAGTGCCTGTTTGCAAGGCTAGGAAAGAGCAGAGCCCGAGTCTTGCTGTTTATCTGCAATGACTGCCAGGGCAAGTGAGGACCAGCAAGACAATTCCTGCCTAGCACCTTCCTTGGAGGAGAGAGAGTGCAACGTTTCATTTTAGCATTTTGGCGCTCACGAGCGAGACAAACTGCTTTGGCTGTTTGCAAGGCTAGGAAAGAGCAGAGCCCGAGTCTTGCTGTTTATCTGCAATGACTGCCAGGGCAAGTGAGGACCAGCAAGACAATTCCTGCCTAGCACCTTCCTTGGAGGAGAGAGAGTGCAACGTTTCATTTTAGCATTTTGGCGCTCACGAGGGAGACAAACTGCTTTGGCTGTTTGCAAGGCTAGGAAAGAGCAGAGCCCCAGTCTTGCTGTTTATCTGCAATGACTGCCAGGGCAAGTCAGGACCAGCAAGACAATTCCTGCCTAGCACCTTCCTTGGAGGAGAGAGAGTGCAACGTTTCATTTTGCTTTTTGGAGCGCGAGAGTGAGAAAAAGCAGAGTGCCTGTTTGCAAGGCTAGGAAAGAGCAGAGCCCCAGTCTTGCTGTTTATCTGCAATGACTGCCAGGGCAAGTGAGGACCAGCAAGACAATTCCTGCCTAGCACCTTCCTTGGAGGAGAGAGAGTGCAACGTTTCATTTTAGCATTTTGGCGTTCTCGAGCGAGACAAAATTCTTTGGCTGTTTGCAAGGCTAGGAAAGAGCAGAGCCCCAGTCTTTCTGTTTATCTGCAATGACTGCCAGGGCAAGTGAGGACCAGCAAGACAATTCCTGCCTAGCACCTTCCTTGGAGGAGAGAGAGTGCAACGTTTCATTTTAGCATTTTGGCGCTCACGAGCGAGACAAACTTCTTTGGCTGTTTGCAATGCTAGGAAAGAGCAGAGCCCGAGTCTTGCTGTTTATCTGCAATGACTGCCAGGGCAAGTGAGGACCAGCAAGACAATTCCTGCCTAGCACCTTCCTTGGAGGAGAGAGAGTGCAACGTTTCATTTTAGCATTTTGGCGCTCACGAGGGAGACAAACTGCTTTGTCTGTTTGCAAGGCTAGGAAAGAGCAGAGCCCCAGTCTTACTGTTTATCTGCAATGACTGCCAGGGCAAGTGAGGACCAGCAAGACAATTCCTGCCTAGCACCTTCCTTGGAGGAGAGAGAGTGCAACGTTTCATTTTAGCATTTTGGCGCTCACGAGCGAGACAAACTGCTTTGGCTGTTTGCAAGGCTAGGAAAGAGCAGAGCCCGAGTCTTACTGTTTATCTGCAATGACTGCCAGGGCAAGTGAGGACCAGCAAGACAATTCCTGCCTAGCACCTTCCTTGGAGGAGAGAGAGTGCAACGTTTCATTTTAGCATTTTGGCGCTCACGAGCGAGACAAACTGCTTTGGCTGTTTGCAAGGCTAGGAAAGAGCAGAGCCCCAGTCTTGCTGTTTATCTGCAATGACTGGCAGGGCAAGTGAGGACCAGAAAGACAATTCCTGCCTAGCACCTTCCTTGGAGGAGAGAGAGTGCAACGTTTCATTTTACTTTTTGGAGTGCGAGAGTGAGAAAAAGCAGAGTGCCTGTTTGCAAGGCTAGGAAAGAGCAGAGCCCGAGTCTTGCTGTTTATCTGCAATGACTGCCAGGGCAAGTGAGGACCAGCAAGACAATTCCTGCCTAGCACCTTCCTTGGAGGAGAGAGAGTGCAACGTTTCATTTTAGCATTTTGGCGCTCACGAGCGAGACAAACTGCTTTGGCTGTTTGCAAGGCTAGGAAAGAGCAGAGCCCGAGTCTTGCTGTTTATCTGCAATGACTGCCAGGGCAAGTGAGGACCAGCAAGACAATTCCTGCCTAGCACCTTCCTTGGAGGAGAGAGAGTGCAACGTTTCATTTTAGCATTTTGGCGCTCACGAGGGAGACAAACTGCTTTGGCTGTTTGCAAGGCTAGGAAAGAGCAGAGCCCCAGTCTTGCTGTTTATCTGCAATGACTGCCAGGGCAAGTGAGGACCAGCAAGACAATTCCTGCCTAGCACCTTCCTTGGAGGAGAGAGAGTTCAACGTTTCATTTTAGCATTTTGGCGCTCACGAGCGAGACAAACTGCTTTGGCTGTTTGCAAGGCTAGGAAAGAGCAGAGCCCGAGTCTTGCTGTTTATCTGCAATGACTGCCAGGGCAAGTCAGGACCAGCAAGACAATTCCTGCCTAGCACCTTCCTTGGAGGAGAGAGAGTGCAACGTTTCATTTTAGCATTTTGGCGCTCACGAGCGACACAAACTGCTTTGGCTGTTTGCAAGGCTAGGAAAGAGCAGAGCCCCAGTCTTGTTGTTCATCTGCAATGACTGCCAGGGCAAGTCAGGACCAGCAAGACAATTCCTTCCTAGCACCTTCCTTGGAGGAGAGAGAGAGCAACGTTTCATTTTAGCATTTTGGCTCTCACGAGCGAGACAAACTGCTTTGGCTGTTTGCAAGGCTAGGAAAGAGCAGAGCCCGAGTCTTGCTGTCTATCTGCAATGACTGCCAGGGCAAGTGAGGACCAGCAAGACAATTCCTGCCTAGCACCTTCCTTGGAGGAGAGAGAGTGCAACGTTTCATTTTAGCATTTTGGCGCTCACGAGGGAGACAAATTGCTTTGGCTGTTTGCAAGGCTAGGAAAGAGCAGAGCCCCAGTCTTGCTGTTTATCTGCAATGACTGCCAGGGCAAGTGAGGACCAGCAAGACAATTCCTGCCTAGCACCTTCCTTGGAGGAGAGAGAGTGCAACGTTTCATTTTAGCATTTTGGCGCTCACGAGCGAGACAAAGTGCTTTGGCTGTTTGCAAGGCTAGGAAAGAGCAGAGCCCAAGTCTTACTGTTTATCTGCAATGACTGCCAGGGCAAGTGAGGACCAGCAAGACAATTCCTGCCTAGCACCTTCCTTGGAGGAGAGAGAGTGCAACGTTTCATTTTAGCATTTTGGCGCTCACGAGCGAGACAAACTGCTTTGGCTGTTTGCAAGGCTAGGAAAGAGCAGAGCCCGAGTCTTGCTGTTTATCTGCAATGACTGCCAGGGCAAGTGAGGACCAGCAAGACAATTCCTGCCTAGCACCTTCCTTGGAGGAGAGAGAGTGCAACGTTTCATTTTAGCATTTTGGCGCTCACGAGCGACACAAACTTCTTTGGCTGTTTGCAAGGCTAGGAAAGAGCAGAGCCCCAGTCTTGTTGTTCATCTGCAATGACTGCCAGGGCAAGTCAGGACCAGCAAGACAATTCCTGCCTAGCACCTTCCTTGGAGGAGAGAGAGAGCAACGTTTCATTTTAGCATTTTGGCGCTCACGAGGGAGACAAACTGCTTTGGCTGTTTGCAAGGCTAGGAAAGAGCAGAGCCCGAGTCTTGCTGTCTATCTGCAATGACTGCCAGGGCAAGTGAGGACCAGCAAGACAATTCCTGCCTAGCACCTTCCTTGGAGGAGAGAGAGTGCAACGTTTCATTTTAGCATTTTGGCGCTCACGAGCGAGACAAACTGCTTTGGCTGTTTGCAGGGCTAGGAAAGAGCAGAGCCCGAGTCTTGCTGTTTATCTGCAATGACTGCCAGGGCAAGTGAGGACCAGCAAGACAATTCCTTCCTAGCATCTTCCTTGGAGGAGGGAGAGTGCAACGTTTTATTTTAGCATTTTGGCGCTCACGAGCGAGACAAACTGCTTTGGCTGTTTGCAAGGCTAGGAAAGAGCAGAGCCCGAGTCTTGCTGTTTATCTGCAATGACTGCCAGGGCAAGTGAGGACCAGCAAGACAATTCCTGCCTAGCACCTTCCTTGGAGGAGAGAGAGTGCAACGTTTCATTTTAGCATTTTGGCGCTCACGAGCGAGACAAACTGCTTTGGCTGTTTGCAAGGCTAGGAAAGAGCAGAGCCCGAGTCTTGCTGTTTATCTGCAATGACTGCCAGGGCAAGTGAGGACCAGCAAGACAATTCCTGCCTAGCACCTTCCTTGGAGGAGAGAGAGTGCAACGTTTCATTTTAGCATTTTGGCGCTCACGAGCGACACAAACTTCTTTGGCTGTTTGCAAGGCTAGGAAAGAGCAGAGCCCCAGTCTTGTTGTTCATCTGCAATGACTGCCAGGGCAAGTCAGGACCAGCAAGACAATTCCTGCCTAGCACCTTCCTTGGAGGAGAGAGAGAGCAACGTTTCATTTTAGCATTTTGGCGCTCACGAGGGAGACAAAGTGCTTTGGCTGTTTGCAAGGCTAGGAAAGAGCAGAGCCCGAGTCTTGCTGTTTATCTGCAATGACTGCCAGGGCAAGTGAGGACCAGCAAGACAATTCCTTCCTAGCATCTTCCTTGGAGGAGGGAGAGTGCAACGTTTTATTTTAGCATTTTGGCGCTCACGAGCGAGACAAACTGCTTTGGCTGTTTGCAAGGCTAGGAAAGAGCAGAGCCCGAGTCTTGCTGTTTATCTGCAATGACTGCCAGGGCAAGTGAGGACCAGCAAGACAATTCCTGCCTAGCACCTTCCTTGGAGGAGAGAGAGTGCAACGTTTCATTTTGCTTTTTGGAGTGCGAGAGTGAGCAAAAGCAGAGTGCCTGTTTGCAAGGCTAGGAAAGAGCAGAGCCCGAGTCTTGCTGTTTATCTGCAATGACTGCCAGGGCAAGTGAGGACCAGCAAGACAATTCCTGCCTAGCACCTTCCTTGGAGGAGAGAGAGTGCAACGTTTCATTTTAGCATTTTGGCGCTCACGAGCGACACAAACTTCTTTGGCTGTTTGCAAGGCTAGGAAAGAGCAGAGCCCCAGTCTTGTTGTTCATCTGCAATGACTGCCAGGGCAAGTCAGGACCAGCAAGACAATTCCTGCCTAGCACCTTCCTTGGAGGAGAGAGAGAGCAACGTTTCATTTTAGCATTTTGGCGCTCACGAGCGAGACAAACTGCTTTGGCTGTTTGCAAGGCTAGGAAAGAGCAGAGCCCGAGTCTTGCTGTCTATCTGCAATGACTGCCAGGGCAAGTGAGGACGAGCAAGACAATTCCTGCCTAGCACCTTCCTTGGAGGAGAGAGAGTGCAACGTTTCATTTTAGCATTTTGGCGCTCACGAGCGAGACAAACTGCTTTGGCTGTTTGCAAGGCTAGGAAAGAGCAGAGCCCGAGTCTTGCTGTTTATCTGCAATGACTGCCAGGGCAAGTGAGGACCAGCAAGACAATTCCTGCCTAGCACCTTCCTTGGAGGAGAGAGAGTGCAACGTTTCATTTTAGCATTTTGGCGCTCACGAGCGACACAAACTTCTTTGGCTGTTTGCAAGGCTAGGAAAGAGCAGAGCCCCAGTCTTGTTGTTCATCTGCGATGACTGCCAGGGCAAGTCAGGACCAGCAAGACAATTCCTGCCTAGCACCTTCCTTGGAGGAGAGAGAGAGCAACGTTTCATTTTAGCATTTTGGCGCTCACGAGGGAGACAAAGTGCTTTGGCTGTTTGCAAGGCTAGGAAAGAGCAGAGCCCGAGTCTTGCTGTTTATCTGCAATGACTGCCAGGGCAAGTGAGGACCAGCAAGACAATTCCTTCCTAGCATCTTCCTTGGAGGAGGGAGAGTGCAACGTTTTATTTTAGCATTTTGGCGCTCACGAGCGAGACAAACTGCTTTGGCTGTTTGCAAGGCTAGGAAAGAGCAGAGCCCGAGTCTTGCTGTTTATCTGCAATGACTGCCAGGGCAAGTGAGGACCAGCAAGACAATTCCTGCCTAGCACCTTCCTTGGAGGAGAGAGAGTGCAACGTTTCATTTTGCTTTTTGGAGTGCGAGAGTGAGCAAAAGCAGAGTGCCTGTTTGCAAGGCTAGGAAAGAGCAGAGCCCGAGTCTTGCTGTTTATCTGCAATGACTGCCAGGGCAAGTGAGGACCAGCAAGACAATTCCTGCCTAGCACCTTCCTTGGAGGAGAGAGAGTGCAACGTTTCATTTTAGCATTTTGGCGCTCACGAGGGAGACAAACTGCTTTGGCTGTTTGCAAGGCTAGGAAAGAGCAGAGCCCCAGTCTTGCTGGTTATCTGCAATGACTGCCAGGGCAAGTGAGGACCAGCAAGACAATTCCTGCCTAGCACCTTCCTTGGAGGAGAGAGAGTGCAACGTTTCATTTTAGCATTTTGGCGCTCACGAGCGAGACAAACTGCTTTGGCTGTTTGCAAGGCTAGGAAAGAGCAGAGCCCGAGTCTTGCTGTTTATCTGCAATGACTGCCAGGGCAAGTGAGGACCAGCAAGACAATTCCTGCCTAGCACCTTCCTTGGAGGAGAGAGAGTGCAACGTTTCATTTTAGCATTTTGGCGCTCACGAGCGACACAAACTGCTTTGGCTGTTTGCAAGGCTAGGAAAGAGCAGAGCCCCAGTCTTGTTGTTCATCTGCAATGACTGCCAGGGCAAGTCAGGACCAGCAAGACAATTCCTGCCTAGCACCTTCCTTGGAGGAGAGAGAGAGCAACGTTTCATTTTAGCATTTTGGCTCTCACGAGCGAGACAAACTGCTTTGGCTGTTTGCAAGGCTAGGAAAGAGCAGAGCCCGAGTCTTGCTGTCTATCTGCAATGACTGCCAGGGCAAGTGAGGACCAGCAAGACAATTCCTGCCTAGCACCTTCCTTGGAGGAGAGAGAGTGCAACGTTTCATTTTAGCATTTTGGCGCTCACGAGGGAGACAAATTGCTTTGGCTGTTTGCAAGGCTAGGAAAGAGCAGAGCCCCAGTCTTGCTGTTTATCTGCAATGACTGCCAGGGCAAGTGAGGACCAGCAAGACAATTCCTTACTAGCATCTTCCTTGGAGGAGGGAGAGTGCAACGTTTTATTTTAGCATTTTGGCGCTCACGAGCGAGACAAACTGCTTTGCCTGTTTGCAAGGCTAGGAAAGAGCAGAGCCCGAGTCTTGCTGTTTATCTGCAATGACTGCCAGGGCAAGTGAGGACCAGCAAGACAATTCCAGCCTAGCACCTTCCTTGGAGGAGAGAGAGTGCAACGTTTCATTTTAGCATTTTGGCGCTCACGAGCGAGACAAACTGCTTTGGCTGTTTGCAGGGCTAGGAAAGAGCAGAGCCCCAGTCTTGTTGTTCATCTGCAATGACTGCCAGGGCAAGTCAGGACCAGCAAGACAATTCCTTCCTAGCATCTTCCTTGGAGGAGGGAGAGTGCAACGTTTTATTTTAGCATTTTGGCGCTCACGAGGGAGACAAACTGCTTTGGCTGTTTGCAAGGCTAGGAAAGAGCAGAGCCCGAGTCTTGCTGTTTATCTGCAATGACTGCCAGGGCAAGTGAGGACCAGCAAGACAATTCCTGCCTAGCACCTTCCTGGGAGGAGAGAGAGTGCAACGTTTCATTTTAGCATTTTGGCGCTCACGAGCGACACAAACTGCTTTGGCTGTTTGCAAGGCTAGGAAAGAGCAGAGCCCCAGTCTTGTTGTTCATCTGCAATGACTGCCAGGGCAAGTCAGGACCAGCAAGACAATTCCTTCCTAGCACCTTCCTTGGAGGAGAGAGAGTGCAACGTTTCATTTCAGCATTTTAGCGCTCATGAGCGAGACAAACTGCTTTGGCTGTTTGCAAGGCTAGGAAAGAGCAGAGCCCGAGTCTTGCTGTTTATCTGCAATGACTGCCAGGGCAAATGAGGACCAGCAAGACAATTCCTGCCTAGCACCTTCCTTGGAGGAGAGAGAGTGCAACGTTTCATTTTAGCATTTTGGCGCTCACGAGCGAGACAAACTGCTTTGGCTGTTTGCAAGGCTAGGAAAGAGCAGAGCCCGAGTCTTGTTGTTCATCTGCAATGACTGCCAGGGCAAGTCAGGACCAGCAAGACAATTCCTTCCTAGCACCTTCCTTGGAGGAGAGAGAGTGCAACGTTTCATTTTAGCATTTTGGCGCTCACGAGGGAGACAAAATGCTTTGGCTGTTTGCAAGGGTAGGAAAGAGCAGAGCCCGAGTCTTGCTGTTTATCTGCAATGACTGCCAGGGCAAGTGAGGACCAGCAAGACAATTCCTGCCTAGCACCTTCCTTGGAGGAGAGAGAGTGCAACGTTTCATTTTGCTTTTTGGAGTGCGAGAGTGAGAAAAAGCAGAGTGCCTGTTTGCAAGGCTAGGAAAGAGCAGAGCCCGAGTCTTGCTGTTTATCTGCAATGACTGCCAGGGCAAGTGAGGACGAGCAAGACAATTCCAGCCTAGCACCTTCCTTGGAGGAGAGAGAGTGCAACGTTTCATTTTAGCAATTTGGCGCTCACGAGGGAGACAAAGTGCTTTGGCTGTTTGCAAGGCTAGGAAAGAGCAGAGCCCAGTCTTGCTGTTTATCTGCAATGACTGCCAGGGCAAGTGAGGACCAGCAAGACAATTCCTGCCTAGCACCTTCCTTGGAGGAGAGAGAGTGCAACGTTTCATTTTAGCATTTTGGCGCTCACGAGCGAGACAAACTGCTTTGGCTGTTTCCAAGGCTAGGAAAGAGCAGAGCCCAAGTCTTACTGTTTATCTGCAATGACTGCCAGGGCAAGTGAGGACGAGCAAGACAATTCCTGCCTAGCACCTTCCTTGGAGGAGAGAGAGTGCAACGTTTCATTTTAGCATTTTGGCGCTCACGAGCGAGACAAACTGCTTTGGCTGTTTGCAAGGCTAGGAAAGAGCAGAGCCCCAGTCTTGCTGTTTATCTGCAATGACTGCCAGGGCAAGTCAGGACCAGCAAGACAATTCCTGCCTAGCACCTTCCTTGGAGGAGAGAGAGTGCAACGTTTCATTTTAGCATTTTGGCGCTCACGAGCGAGACAAACTGCTTTGGTTGTTTGCAAGGCTAGGAAAGAGCAGAGCCCGAGTCTTGCTGTTTATCTGCAATGACTGCCAGGGCAAGTGAGGACCAGCAAGACAATTCCTGCCTAGCACCTTCCTTGGAGGAGAGAGAGTGCAACGTTTCATTTTAGCATTTTGGCGCTCACGAGGGAGACAAAATGCTTTGCCTGTTTGCAAGGCTAGGAAAGAGCAGAGCCCGAGTCTTGCTGTTTATCTGCAATGACTGCCAGGGCAAGTGAGGACCAGCAAGACAATTCCAGCCTAGCACCTTCCTTGGAGGAGAGAGAGTGCAACGTTTCATTTTAGCATTTTGGCGCTCACGAGCGAGACAAACTGCTTTGGCTGTTTGCAGGGCTAGGAAAGAGCAGAGCCCCTGTCTTGTTTTTCATCAACAATGACTGCCAGGGCAAGTCAGGACCAGCAAGACAATTCCTTCCTAGCATCTTCCTTGGAGGAGGGAGAGTGCAACGTTTTATTTTAGCATTTTGGCGCTCACGAGCGAGACAAACTGCTTTGGCTGTTTGCAAGGCTAGGAAAGAGCAGAGCCCGAGTCTTGCTGTTTATCTGCAATGACTGCCAGGGCAAGTGAGGACCAGCAAGACAATTCCTGCCTAGCACCTTCCTGGGAGGAGAGAGAGTGCAACGTTTCATTTTAGCATTTTGGCGCTCACGAGCGACACAAACTGCTTTGGCTGTTTGCAAGGCTAGGAAAGAGCAGAGCCCCAGTCTTGTTGTTCATCTGCAATGACTGCCAGGGCAAGTCAGGACCAGCAAGACAATTCCTTCCTAGCACCTTCCTTGGAGGAGAGAGAGTGCAACGTTTCATTTCAGCATTTTAGCGCTCACGAGCGAGACGAACTGCTTTGGCTGTTTGCAAGGCTAGGAAAGAGCAGAGCCCGAGTCTTGCTGTTTATCTGCAATGACTGCCAGGGCAAGTGAGGACCAGCAAGACAATTCCTGCCTAGCACCTTCCTTGGAGGAGAGAGAGTGCAACGTTTCATTTTAGCATTTTGGCGCTCACGAGCGAGACAAACTGCTTTGGCTGTTTGCAAGGCTAGGAAAGAGCAGAGCCCGAGTCTTGTTGTTCATCTGCAATGACTGCCAGGGCAAGTCAGGACCAGCAAGACAATTCCTGCCTAGCACCTTCCTTGGAGGAGAGAGAGTGCAACGTTTCATTTTAGCATTTTGGCGCTCACGAGCGACACAAACTGGTTTGGCTGTTTGCAAGGCTAGGAAAGAGCAGAGCCCCAGTCTTGTTGTTCATCTGCAATGACTGCCAGGGCAAGTGAGGACCAGCAAGACAATTCCTGCCTAGCACCTTCCTTGGAGGAGAGAGAGTGCAACGTTTCATTTTAGCATTTTGGCGCTCACGAGCGAGACAAACTGCTTTGGCTGTTTGCAGGGCTAGGAAAGAGCAGAGCCCGAGTCTTGCTGTTTATCTGCAATGACTGCCAGGGCAAGTGAGGACCAGCAAGACAATTCCTTCCTAGCATCTTCCTTGGAGGAGGGAGAGTGCAACGTTTTATTTTAGCATTTTGGCGCTCACGAGCGAGACAAACTGCTTTGGCTGTTTGCAAGGCTAGGAAAGAGCAGAGCCCGAGTCTTGCTGTTTATCTACAATGACTGCCAGGGCAAGTGAGGACCAGCAAGACAATTCCTGCCTAGCACCTTCCTTGGAGGAGAGAGAGTGCAACGTTTCATTTTGCTTTTTGGAGTGCGAGAGTGAGCAAAAGCAGAGTGCCTGTTTGCAAGGCTAGGAAAGAGCAGAGCCCGAGTCTTGCTGTTTATCTGCAATGACTGCCAGGGCAAGTGAGGACCAGCAAGACAATTCCTGCCTAGCACCTTCCTTGGAGGAGAGAGAGTGCAACGTTTCATTTTAGCATTTTGGCGCTCACGAGGGAGACAAACTGCTTTGGCTGTTTGCAAGGCTAGGAAAGAGCAGAGCCCCAGTCTTGCTGTTTATCTGCAATGACTGCCAGGGCAAGTGAGGACCAGCAAGACAATTCCTGCCTAGCACCTTCCTTGGAGGAGAGAGAGTGCAACGTTTCATTTTAGCATTTTGGCGCTCACGAGCGAGACAAACTGCTTTGGCTGTTTGCAAGGCTAGGAAAGAGCAGAGCCCGAGTCTTGCTGTTTATCTGCAATGACTGCCAGGGCAAGTGAGGACCAGCAAGACAATTCCTGCCTAGCACCTTCCTTGGAGGAGAGAGAGTGCAACGTTTCATTTTGCTTTTTGGAGTGCGAGAGTGAGAAAAAGCAGAGTGCCTGTTTGCAAGGCTAGGAAAGAGCAGAGCCCGAGTCTTGCTGTTTATCTGCAATGACTGCCAGGGCAAGTGAGGACCAGCAAGACAATTCCTGCCTAGCACCTTCCTTGGAGGAGAGAGAGTGCAACGTTTCATTTTAGCATTTTGGCGCTCACGAGCGACACAAACTGCTTTGGCTGTTTGCAAGGCTAGGAAAGAGCAGAGCCCCAGTCTTGTTGTTCATCTGCAATGACTGCCAGGGCAAGTGAGGACCAGCAAG
Source organism: Phaethon aethereus (assembly GCF_964289735.1). Classification (NCBI taxonomy): domain Eukaryota; kingdom Metazoa; phylum Chordata; class Aves; order Phaethontiformes; family Phaethontidae; genus Phaethon; species Phaethon aethereus. Next base: position 98,678 of record NW_028114311.1, on the reverse strand, counting down.
ACAATTCCTGCCTAGCACCTTCCTTGGAGGAGAGAGAGTGCAACGTTTCATTTTAGCATTTTGGCGCTCACGAGGGAGACAAATTGCTTTGGCTGTTTGCAAGGCTAGGAAAGAGCAGAGCCCCAGTCTTGCTGTTTATCTGCAATGACTGCCAGGGCAAGTGAGGACCAGCAAGACAATTCCTGCCTAGCACCTTCCTTGGAGGAGAGAGAGTGCAACGTTTCATTTTAGCATTTTGGCGCTCACGAGCGAGACAAACTGCTTTGGCTGTTTCAAAGACTAGGAAAGAGCAGAGCCCGAGTCTTGCTGTTTATCTGCAATGACTGCCAGGGCAAGTGAGGACCAGCAAGACAATTCCTGCCTAGCGCCTTCCTTGGAGGAGAGAGAGTGCAACGTTTCATTTTAGCATTTTGGCGCTCACGAGGGAGACAAACTGCTTTGGCTGTTTGCAAGGCTAGGAAAGAGCAGAGCCCCAGTCTTGCTGTTTATCTGCAATGACTGCCAGGGCAAGTGAGGACCAGCAAGACAATTCCTGCCTAGCACCTTCCTTGGAGGAGAGAGAGTGCAACGTTTCATTTTAGCATTTTGGCGCTCACGAGCGAGACAAACTGCTTTGGCTGTTTGCAAGGCTAGGAAAGAGCAGAGCCCCAGTCTTGCTGTTTATCTGCAATGACTGCCAGGGCAAGTGAGGACCAGCAAGACAATTCCTGCCTAGCAACTTCCTTGGAGGAGAGAGAGAGCAACGTTTCATTTTAGCATTTTGGCTCTCACGAGCGAGACAAACTGCTTTGGCTGTTTGCAAGGCTAGGAAAGAGCAGAGCCCGAGTCTTGCTGTCTATCTGCAATGACTGCCAGGGCAAGTGAGGACCAGCAAGACAATTCCTGCCTAGCACCTTCTTTGGAGGAGAGAGAGTGCAACGTTTCATTTTAGCATTTTGGCGCTCACGAGGGAGACAAACTGCTTTGCCTGTTTGCAAGGCTAGGAAAGAGCAGAGCCCGAGTCTTGCTGTTTATCTGCAATGACTGCCAGGGCAAGTGAGGACCAGCAAGACAATTCCAGCCTAGCAACTTCCTTGGAGGACAGAGAGTGCAACGTTTCATTTTAGCATTTTGGCGCTCACGAGCGAGACAAACTGCTTTGGCTGTTTGCAGGGCTAGGAAAGAGCAGAGCCCCAGTCTTGTTTTTCATCTGCAATGACTGCCAGGGCAAGTCAGGACCAGCAAGACAATTCCTTCCTAGCATCTTCCTTGGAGGAGGGAGAGTGTAACGTTTTATTTTAGCATTTTGGCGCTCACGAGCGAGACAAACTGCTTTGGCTGTTTGCAAGGGTAGGAAAGAGCAGAGCCCCAGTCTTGCTGTTTATCTGCAATGACTGCCAGGGCAAGTGAGGACCAGCAAGACAATTCCTGCCTAGCACCTTCCTTGGAGGAGAGAGAGTGCAACGTTTCATTTTGCTTTTTGGAGTGCGAGAGTGAGAAAATCAGAGTGCCTGTTTGCAAGGCTAGGAAAGAGCAGAGCCCGAGTCTTGCTGTTTATCTGCAATGACTGCCAGGGCAAGTGAGGACCAGCAAGACAATTCCTGCCTAGCACCTTCCTTGGAGGAGAGAGAGTGCAACGTTTCATTTTAGGATTTTGGCGCTCACGAGGGAGACAAACTGCTTTGGCTGTTTGCAAGGCTAGGAAAGAGCAGAGCCCCAGTCTTGCTGTTTATCTGCAATGACTGCCAGGGCAAGTGAGGACCAGCAAGACAATTCCTGCCTAGCACCTTCCTTGGAGGAGAGAGAGTGCAACGTTTCATTTTAGCATTTTGGCGCTCACGAGCGAGACAAACTGCTTTGGCTGTTTGCAAGGCTAGGAAAGAGCAGAGCCCGAGTCTTGCTGTTTATCTGCAATGACTGCCAGGGCAAGTGAGGACCAGCAAGACAATTCCTGCCTAGCACCTTCCTTGGAGGAGAGAGAGTGCAACGTTTCATTTTAGCATTTTGGCGCTCACGAGCGACACAAACTGCTTTGGCTGTTTGCAAGGCTAGGAAAGAGCAGAGCCCCAGTCTTGTTGTTCATCTGCAATGACTGCCAGGGCAAGTGAGGACCAGCAAGACAATTCCTGCCTAGCACCTTCCTTGGAGGAGAGAGAGTGCAACGTTTCATTTTAGCATTTTGGCGCTCACGAGGGAGACAAATTGCTTTGGCTGTTTGCAAGGCTAGGAAAGAGCAGAGCCCCAGTCTTGCTGTTTATCTGCAATGACTGCCAGGGCAAGTGAGGACCAGCAAGACAATTCCTGCCTAGCACCTTCCTTGGAGGAGAGAGAGTGCAACGTTTCATTTTAGCATTTTGGCGCTCACGAGCGAGACAAACTGCTTTGGCTGTTTCAAAGGCTAGGAAAGAGCAGAGCCCGAGTCTTGCTGTTTATCTGCAATGACTGCCAGGGCAAGTGAGGACCAGCAAGACAATTCCTGCCTAGCACCTTCCTTGGAGGAGAGAGAGTGCAACGTTTCATTTTAGCATTTTGGCGCTCACGAGCGAGACAAACTGCTTTGGCTGTTTGCAAGGCTAGGAAAGAGCAGAGCCCGAGTCTTACTGTTTATCTGCAATGACTGCCAGGGCAAGTGAGGACCAGCAAGACAATTCCTGCCTAGCACCTTCCTTGGAGGAGAGAGAGTGCAACGTTTCATTTTAGCATTTTGGCGCTCACGAGGGAGACAAAGTGCTTTGGCTGTTTGCAAGGCTAGGAAAGAGCAGAGCCCAGTCTTGCTGTTTATCTGCAATGACTGCCAGGGCAAGTGAGGACCAGCAAGACAATTCCTGCCTAGCACCTTCCTTGGAGGAGAGAGAGTGCAACGTTTCATTTTAGCATTTTGGCGCTCACGAGCGAGACAAACTGCTTTGGCTGTTTGCAAGGCTAGGAAAGAGCAGAGCCCCAGTCTTGCTGTTTATCTGCAATGACTGCCAGGGCAAGTGAGGACCAGCAAGACAATTCCTGCCTAGCACCTTCCTTGGAGGAGAGAGAGTGCAACGTTTCATTTTAGCATTTTGGCGCTCACGAGGGAGACAAAGTGCTTTGGCTGTTTGCAAGGCTAGGAAAGAGCAGAGCCCAGTCTTGCTGTTTATCTGCAATGACTGCCAGGGCAAGTGAGGACCAGCAAGACAATTCCTGCCTAGCACCTTCCTTGGAGGAGAGAGAGTGCAACGTTTCATTTTAGCATTTTGGCGCTCACGAGCGAGACAAACTGCTTTGGCTGTTTGCAAGGCTAGGAAAGAGCAGAGCCCCAGTCTTGCTGTTTATCTGCAATGACTGCCAGGGCAAGTGAGGACGAGCAAGACAATTCCTGCCTAGCACCTTCCTTGGAGGAGAGAGAGTGCAACGTTTCATTTTAGCATTTTGGCGCTCACGAGCGAGACAAACTGCTTTGGCTGTTTGCAAGGCTAGGAAAGAGCAGAGCCCCAGTCTTGCTGTTTATCTGCAATGACTGGCAGGGCAAGTGAGGACCAGCAAGACAATTCCTGCCTAGCACCTTCCTTGGAGGAGAGAGAGTGCAACGTTTCATTTTAGCATTTTGGCTCTCACGAGCGAGACAAACTGCTTTGGCTGTTTGCAAGGCTAGGAAAGAGCAGAGCCCGAGTCTTGCTGTCTATCTGCAATGACTGCCAGGGCAAGTGAGGACCAGCAAGACAATTCCTGCCTAGCACCTTCCTTGGAGGAGAGAGAGTGCAACGTTTCATTTTAGCATTTTGGCGCTCACGAGTGAGACAAACTGCTTTGGCTGTTTGCAAGGCTAGGAAAGAGCAGAGCCCGAGTCTTGCTGTTTATCTGCAATGACTGCCAGGGCAAGTGAGGACCAGCAAGACAATTCCTGCCTAGCACCTTCCTTGGAGGAGACAGAGTGCAACGTTTCATTTTAGCATTTTGGCGCTCACGAGCGAGACAAACTGCTTTGGCTGTTTGCAAGGCTAGGAAAGAGCAGAGCCCCAGTCTTGCTGTTTATCTGCAATGACTGCCAGGGCAAGTGAGGACCAGCAAGACAATTCCTGCCTAGCACCTTCCTTGGAGGAGAGAGAGTGCAACGTTTCATTTTAGCATTTTGGCGCTCACGAGCGAGACAAACTGCTTTGGCTGTTTGCAAGGCTAGGAAAGAGCAGAGCCCGAGTCTTGCTGTTTATCTGCAATGACTGCCAGGGCAAGTGAGGACCAGCAAGACAATTCCTGCCTAGCACCTTCCTTGGAGGAGAGAGAGTGCAACGTTTCATTTTAGCATTTTGGCTCTCACGAGCGAGACAAACTGCTTTGGCTGTTTGCAAGGCTAGGAAAGAGCAGAGCCCGAGTCTTGCTGTCTATCTGCAATGACTGCCAGGGCAAGTGAGGACCAGCAAGACAATTCCTGCCTAGCACCTTCCTTGGAGGAGAGAGAGTGCAACGTTTCATTTTAGCATTTTGGCGCTCACGAGTGAGACAAACTGCTTTGGCTGTTTGCAAGGCTAGGAAAGAGCAGAGCCCGAGTCTTGCTGTTTATCTGCAATGACTGCCAGGGCAAGTGAGGACCAGCAAGACAATTCCTGCCTAGCACCTTCCTTGGAGGAGAGAGAGTGCAACGTTTCATTTTAGCATTTTGGCGCTCACGAGCGAGACAAACTGCTTTGGCTGTTTGCAAGGCTAGGAAAGAGCAGAGCCCCAGTCTTGCTGTTTATCTGCAATGACTGCCAGGGCAAGTGAGGACCAGCAAGACAATTCCTGCCTAGCAACTTCCTTGGAGGAGAGAGAGAGCAACGTTTCATTTTAGCATTTTGGCTCTCACGAGCGAGACAAACTTCTTTGGCTGTTTGCAAGGCTAGGAAAGAGCAGAGCCCGAGTCTTGCTGTCTATCTGCAATGACTGCCAGGGCAAGTGAGGACCAGCAAGACAATTCCTGCCTAGCACCTTCTTTGGAGGAGAGAGAGTGCAACGTTTCATTTTAGCATTTTGGCGCTCACGAGGGAGACAAACTGCTTTGGCTGTTTGCAAGGCTAGGAAAGAGCAGAGCCCCAGTCTTGCTGTTTATCTGCAATGACTGCCAGGGCAAGTGAGGACCAGCAAGACAATTCCTGCCTAGCACCTTCCTTGGAGGAGAGAGAGTGCAACGTTTCATTTTAGCATTTTGGCGCTCACGAGGGAGACAAAGTGCTTTGGCTGTTTGCAAGGCTAGGAAAGAGCAGAGCCCAGTCTTGCTGTTTATCTGCAATGACTGCCAGGGCAAGTGAGGACCAGCAAGACAATTCCTGCCTAGCACCTTCCTTGGAGGAGAGAGAGTGCAACGTTTCATTTTAGCATTTTGGCGCTCACGAGCGAGACAAACTGCTTTGGCTGTTTGCAAGGCTAGGAAAGAGCAGAGCCCCAGTCTTGCTGTTTATCTGCAATGACTGCCAGGGCAAGTGAGGACCAGCAAGACAATTCCTGCCTAGCACCTTCCTTGGAGGAGAGAGAGTGCAACGTTTCATTTTAGCATTTTGGCGCTCACGAGCGAGACAAACTGCTTTGGCTGTTTGCAAGGCTAGGAAAGAGCAGAGCCCCAGTCTTGCTGTTTATCTGCAATGACTGGCAGGGCAAGTGAGGACCAGCAAGACAATTCCTGCCTAGCACCTTCCTTGGAGGAGAGAGAGTGCAACGTTTCATTTTAGCATTTTGGCTCTCACGAGCGAGACAAACTGCTTTGGCTGTTTGCAAGGCTAGGAAAGAGCAGAGCCCGAGTCTTGCTGTCTATCTGCAATGACTGCCAGGGCAAGTGAGGACCAGCAAGACAATTCCTGCCTAGCACCTTCCTTGGAGGAGAGAGAGTGCAACGTTTCATTTTAGCATTTTGGCGCTCACGAGTGAGACAAACTGCTTTGGCTGTTTGCAAGGCTAGGAAAGAGCAGAGCCCGAGTCTTGCTGTTTATCTGCAATGACTGCCAGGGCAAGTGAGGACCAGCAAGACAATTCCTGCCTAGCACCTTCCTTGGAGGAGACAGAGTGCAACGTTTCATTTTAGCATTTTGGCGCTCACGAGCGAGACAAACTGCTTTGGCTGTTTGCAAGGCTAGGAAAGAGCAGAGCCCCAGTCTTGCTGTTTATCTGCAATGACTGCCAGGGCAAGTGAGGACCAGCAAGACAATTCCTGCCTAGCACCTTCCTTGGAGGAGAGAGAGTGCAACGTTTCATTTTAGCATTTTGGCGCTCACGAGCGAGACAAACTGCTTTGGCTGTTTGCAAGGCTAGGAAAGAGCAGAGCCCGAGTCTTGCTGTTTATCTGCAATGACTGCCAGGGCAAGTGAGGACCAGCAAGACAATTCCTGCCTAGCACCTTCCTTGGAGGAGAGAGAGTGCAACGTTTCATTTTAGCATTTTGGCTCTCACGAGCGAGACAAACTGCTTTGGCTGTTTGCAAGGCTAGGAAAGAGCAGAGCCCGAGTCTTGCTGTCTATCTGCAATGACTGCCAGGGCAAGTGAGGACCAGCAAGACAATTCCTGCCTAGCACCTTCCTTGGAGGAGAGAGAGTGCAACGTTTCATTTTAGCATTTTGGCGCTCACGAGTGAGACAAACTGCTTTGGCTGTTTGCAAGGCTAGGAAAGAGCAGAGCCCGAGTCTTGCTGTTTATCTGCAATGACTGCCAGGGCAAGTGAGGACCAGCAAGACAATTCCTGCCTAGCACCTTCCTTGGAGGAGAGAGAGTGCAACGTTTCATTTTAGCATTTTGGCGCTCACGAGCGAGACAAACTGCTTTGGCTGTTTGCAAGGCTAGGAAAGAGCAGAGCCCCAGTCTTGCTGTTTATCTGCAATGACTGCCAGGGCAAGTGAGGACCAGCAAGACAATTCCTGCCTAGCAACTTCCTTGGAGGAGAGAGAGAGCAACGTTTCATTTTAGCATTTTGGCTCTCACGAGCGAGACAAACTTCTTTGGCTGTTTGCAAGGCTAGGAAAGAGCAGAGCCCGAGTCTTGCTGTCTATCTGCAATGACTGCCAGGGCAAGTGAGGACCAGCAAGACAATTCCTGCCTAGCACCTTCTTTGGAGGAGAGAGAGTGCAACGTTTCATTTTAGCATTTTGGCGCTCACGAGGGAGACAAACTGCTTTGCCTGTTTGCAAGGCTAGGAAAGAGCAGAGCCCGAGTCTTGCTGTTTATCTGCAATGACTGCCAGGGCAAGTGAGGACCAGCAAGACAATTCCAGCCTAGCACCTTCCTTGGAGGACAGAGAGTGCAACGTTTCATTTTAGCATTTTGGCGCTCACGAGCGAGACAAACTGCTTTGGCTGTTTGCAGGGCTAGGAAAGAGCAGAGCCCCAGTCTTGTTTTTCATCTGCAATGACTGCCAGGGCAAGTCAGGACCAGCAAGACAATTCCTTCCTAGCATCTTCCTTGGAGGAGGGAGAGTGCAACGTTTTATTTTAGCATTTTGGCGCTCACGAGCGAGACAAACTGCTTTGGCTGTTTGCAAGGGTAGGAAAGAGCAGAGCCCCAGTCTTGCTGTTTATCTGCAATGACTGCCAGGGCAAGTGAGGACCAGCAAGACAATTCCTGCCTAGCACCTTCCTTGGAGGAGAGAGAGTGCAACGTTTCATTTTGCTTTTTGGAGTGCGAGAGTGAGAAAAAGCAGAGTGCCTGTTTGCAAGGCTAGGAAAGAGCAGAGCCCGAGTCTTGCTGTTTATCTGCAATGACTGCCAGGGCAAGTGAGGACCAGCAAGACAATTCCTGCCTAGCACCTTCCTTGGAGGAGAGAGAGTGCAACGTTTCATTTTAGCATTTTGGCGCTCACGAGGGAGACAAACTGCTTTGGCTGTTTGCAAGGCTAGGAAAGAGCAGAGCCCCAGTCTTGCTGTTTATCTGCAATGACTGCCAGGGCAAGTGAGGACCAGCAAGACAATTCCTGCCTAGCACCTTCCTTGGAGGAGAGAGAGAGCAACGTTTCATTTTAGCATTTTGGCTCTCACGAGCGAGACAAACTGCTTTGGCTGTTTGCAAGGCTAGGAAAGAGCAGAGCCCGAGTCTTGCTGTCTATCTGCAATGACTGCCAGGGCAAGTGAGGACCAGCAAGACAATTCCTGCCTAGCACCTTCTTTGGAGGAGAGAGAGTGCAACGTTTCATTTTAGCATTTTGGCGCTCACGAGGGAGACAAACTGCTTTGCCTGTTTGCAAGGCTAGGAAAGAGCAGAGCCCCAGTCTTGCTGTTTATCTGCAATGACTGCCAGGGCAAGTGAGGACCAGCAAGACAATTCCTGCCTAGCACCTTCCTTGGAGGAGAGAGAGTGCAACGTTTCATTTTAGCATTTTGGCGCTCACGAGCGAGACAAACTGCTTTGGCTGTTTGCAAGGCTAGGAAAGAGCAGAGCCCGAGTCTTGCTGTTTATCTGCAATGACTGCCAGGGCAAGTGAGGACCAGCAAGACAATTCCTGCCTAGCACCTTCCTTGGAGGAGAGAGAGTGCAACGTTTCATTTTAGCATTTTGGCGCTCACGAGCGACACAAACTGCTTTGGCTGTTTGCAAGGCTAGGAAAGAGCAGAGCCCCAGTCTTGTTGTTCATCTGCAATGACTGCCAGGGCAAGTGAGGACCAGCAAGACAATTCCTGCCTAGCACCTTCCTTGGAGGAGAGAGAGTGCAACGTTTCATTTTAGCATTTTGGCGCTCACGAGGGAGACAAACTTCTTTGGCTGTTTGCAAGGCTAGGAAAGAGCAGAGCCCCAGTCTTGCTGTTTATCTGCAATGACTGCCAGGGCAAGTGAGGACCAGCAAGACAATTCCTGCCTAGCACCTTCCTTGGAGGAGAGAGAGTGCAACGGTTCATTTTAGCAATTTGGCGCTCACGAGGGAGACAAAGTGCTTTGGCTGTTTGCAAGGCTAGGAAAGAGCAGAGCCCGAGTCTTGCTGTTTATCTGCAATGACTGCCAGGGCAAGTGAGGACCAGCAAGACAATTCCTGCCTAGCACCTTCCTTGGAGGAGAGAGAGTGCAACGTTTCATTTTAGCATTTTGGCACTCACGAGCGAGACAAACTGCTTTGGCTGTTTGCAGGGCTAGGAAAGAGCAGAGCCCCAGTCTTGTTGTTCATCTGCAATGACTGCCAGGGCAAGTCAGGACCAGCAAGACAATTCCTTCCTAGCATCTTCCTTGGAGGAGGGAGAGTGCAACGTTTTATTTTAGCATTTTGGCGCTCACGAGCGAGACAAACTGCTTTGGCTGTTTGCAAGGCTAGGAAAGAGCAGAGCCCAGTCTTGCTGTTTATCTGCAATGACTGCCAGGGCAAGTGAGGACGAGCAAGACAATTCCTGCCTAGCACCTTCCTGGGAGGAGAGAGAGTGCAACGTTTCATTTTAGCATTTTGGCGCTCACGAGCGAGACAAACTGCTTTGGCTGTTTGCAAGGCTAGGAAAGAGCAGAGCCCCAGTCTTGCTGTTTATCTGCAATGACTGCCAGGGCAAGTGAGGACCAGCAAGACAATTCCTGCCTAGCACCTTCCTTGGAGGAGAGAGAGTGCAACGTTTCATTTCAGCATTTTGGCGCTCACGAGCGAGACAAACTGCTTTGGCTGTTTGCAAGGCTAGGAAAGAGCAGAGCCCGAGTCTTGCTGTTTATCTGCAATGACTGCCAGGGCAAGTGAGGACCAGCAAGACAATTCCTGCCTAGCACCTTCCTTGGAGGAGAGAGAGTGCAACGTTTCATTTTAGCATTTTGGCGCTCACGAGCGAGACAAACTGCTTTGGCTGTTTGCAAGGCTAGGAAAGAGCAGAGCCCGAGTCTTGTTGTTCATCTGCAATGACTGCCAGGGCAAGTCAGGACCAGCAAGACAATTCCTTCCTAGCACCTTCCTTGGAGGAGAGAGAGTGCAACGTTTCATTTTAGCATTTTGGCGCTCACGAGGGAGACAAACTGCTTTGGCTGTTTGCAAGGCTAGGAAAGAGCAGAGCCCAAGTCTTACTGTTTATCTGCAATGACTGCCAGGGCAAGTGAGGACGAGCAAGACAATTCCTGCCTAGCACCTTCCTTGGAGGAGAGAGAGTGCAACGTTTCATTTTAGCATTTTGGCGCTCACGAGCGAGACAAACTGCTTTGGCTGTTTGCAAGGCTAGGAAAGAGCAGAGCCCCAGTCTTGCTGTTTATCTGCAATGACTGCCAGGGCAAGTGAGGACCAGCAAGACAATTCCTGCCTAGCACCTTCCTTGGAGGAGAGAGAGTGCAACGTTTCATTTTAGCATTTTGGCGCTCACGAGCGAGACAAACTGCTTTGGCTGTTTGCAAGGCTAGGAAAGAGCAGAGCCCGAGTCTTGCTGTTTATCTGCAATGACTGCCAGGGCAAGTGAGGACCAGCAAGACAATTCCTGCCTAGCACCTTCCTTGGAGGAGAGAGAGTGCAACGTTTCATTTTGCTTTTTGGAGTGCGAGAGTGAGAAAAAGCAGAGTGCCTGTTTGCAAGGCTAGGAAAGAGCAGAGCCCGAGTCTTGCTGTTTATCTGCAATGACTGCCAGGGCAAGTGAGGACCAGCAAGACAATTCCTGCCTAGCACCTTCCTTGGAGAAGAGAGAGTGCAACGTTTCATTTTAGCAATTTGGCGCTCACGAGGGAGACAAATTGCTTTGGCTGTTTGCAAGGCTAGGAAAGAGCAGAGCCCCAGTCTTGCTGTTTATCTGCAATGACTGCCAGGGCAAGTGAGGACCAGCAAGACAATTCCTGCCTAGCACCTTCCTTGGAGGAGAGAGAGTGCAACGTTTCATTTTAGCATTTTGGCGCTCACGAGCGAGACAAACTGCTTTGGCTGTTTGCAAGGCTAGGAAAGAGCAGAGCCCGAGTCTTGCTGTTTATCTGCAATGACTGCCAGGGCAAGTGAGGACCAGCAAGACAATTCCTGCCTAGCACCTTCCTGGGAGGAGAGAGAGTGTAACGTTTCATTTTAGCATTTTGGCGCTCACGAGCGACACAAACTGCTTTGGCTGTTTGCAAGGCTAGGAAAGAGCAGAGCCCCAGTCTTGTTGTTCATCTGCAATGACTGCCAGGGCAAGTCAGGACCAGTAAGACAATTCCTTCCTAGCACCTTCCTTGGAGGAGAGAGAGTGCAACGTTTCATTTCAGCATTTTAGCGCTCATGAGCGAGACAAACTGCTTTGGCTGTTTGCAAGGCTAGGAAAGAGCAGAGCCCGAGTCTTGCTGTTTATCTGCAATGACTGCCAGGGCAAGTGAGGACCAGCAAGACAATTCCTGCCTAGCACCTTCCTTGGAGGAGAGAGAGTGCAACGTTTCATTTTGCTTTTTGGAGTGCGAGAGTGAGAAAAAGCAGAGTGCCTGTTTGCAAGGCTAGGAAAGAGCAGAGCCCGAGTCTTGCTGTTTATCTGCAATGACTGCCAGGGCAAGTGAGGACCAGCAAGACAATTCCTTCCTAGCACCTTCCTTGGAGAAGAGAGAGTGCAACGTTTCATTTTAGCAATTTGGCGCTCACGAGGGAGACAAATTGCTTTGGCTGTTTGCAAGGCTAGGAAAGAGCAGAGCCCCAGTCTTGCTGTTTATCTGCAATGACTGCCAGGGCAAGTGAGGACCAGCAAGACAATTCCTGCCTAGCACCTTCCTTGGAGGAGAGAGAGTGCAACGTTTCATTTTAGCATTTTGGCGCTCACGAGCGAGACAAACTGCTTTGGCTGTTTGCAAGGCTAGGAAAGAGCAGAGCCCGAGTCTTGCTGTTTATCTGCAATGACTGCCAGGGCAAGTGAGGACCAGCAAGACAATTCCTGCCTAGCACCTTCCTTGGAGGAGAGAGAGTGCAACGTTTCATTTTAGCATTTTGGCGCTCACGAGCGAGACAAACTGCTTTGGCTGTTTGCAAGGCTAGGAAAGAGCAGAGCCCCAGTCTTGTTGTTCATCTGCAATGACTGCCAGGGCAAGTCAGGACCAGCAAGACAATTCCTTCCTAGCACCTTCCTTGGAGGAGAGAGAGTGCAACGTTTCATTTCAGCATTTTAGCGCTCATGAGCGAGACAAACTGCTTTGGCTGTTTGCAAGGCTAGGAAAGAGCAGAGCCCGAGTCTTGCTGTTTATCTGCAATGACTGCCAGGGCAAGTGAGGACCAGCAAGACAATTCCTGCCTAGCACCTTCCTTGGAGGAGAGAGAGTGCAACGTTTAATTTTAGCATTTTGGCGCTCACGAGCGAGACAAACTGCTTTGGCTGTTTGCAAGGCTAGGAAAGAGCAGAGCCCCAGTCTTGTTGTTCATCTGCAATGACTGCCAGGGCAAGTCAGGACCAGCAAGACAATTCCTTCCTAGCACCTTCCTTGGAGGAGAGAGAGTGCAACGTTTCATTTTAGCATTTTGGCGCTCACGAGGGAGACAAAATGCTTTGGCTGTTTGCAAGGGTAGGAAAGAGCAGAGCCCGAGTCTTGCTGTTTATCTGCAATGACTGCCAGGGCAAGTGAGGACCAGCAAGACAATTCCTGCCTAGCACCTTCCTTGGAGGAGAGAGAGTGCAACGTTTCATTTTGCTTTTTGGAGTGCGAGAGTGAGAAAAAGCAGAGTGCCTGTTTGCAAGGCTAGGAAAGAGCAGAGCCCGAGTCTTGCTGTTTATCTGCAATGACTGCCAGGGCAAGTGAGGACCAGCAAGACAATTCCTGCCTAGCACCTTCCTTGGAGGAGAGAGAGTGCAACGTTTCATTTTAGCATTTTGGCGCTCACGAGGGAGACAAATTGCTTTGGCTGTTTGCAAGGCTAGGAAAGAGCAGAGCCCCAGTCTTGCTGTTTATCTGCAATGACTGCCAGGGCAAGTGAGGACCAGCAAGACAATTCCTGCCTAGCACCTTCCTTGGAGGAGAGAGAGTGCAACGTTTCATTTTAGCATTTTGGCGCTCACGAGCGAGACAAACTGCTTTGGCTGTTTGCAAGGCTAGGAAAGAGCAGAGCCCGAGTCTTGCTGTTTATCTGCAATGACTGCCAGGGCAAGTGAGGACCAGCAAGACAATTCCTGCCTAGCACCTTCCTTGGAGGAGAGAGAGTGCAACGTTTCATTTTAGCATTTTGGCGCTCACGAGCGAGACAAACTGCTTTGGCTGTTTGCAAGGCTAGGAAAGAGCAGAGCCCGAGTCTTGCTGTTTATCTGCAATGACTGCCAGGGCAAGTGAGGACCAGCAAGACAATTCCTGCCTAGCACCTTCCTTGGAGGAGAGAGAGTGCAACGTTTCATTTTGCTTTTTGGAGTGCGAGAGTGAGAAAAAGCAGAGTGCCTGTTTGCAAGGCTAGGAAAGAGCAGAGCCCGAGTCTTGCTGTTTATCTGCAATGACTGCCAGGGCAAGTGAGGACCAGCAAGACAATTCCTGCCTAGCACCTTCCTTGGAGGAGAGAGAGTGCAACGTTTCATTTTAGCATTTTGGCGCTCACGAGCGAAACAAACTGCTTTGGCTGTTTGCAAGGCTAGGAAAGAGCAGAGCCCGAGTCTTGCTGTTTATCTGTAATGACTGCCAGGGCAAGTGAGGACCAGCAAGACAATTCCTGCCTAGCACCTTCCTTGGAGGAGAGAGAGTGCAACGTTTCATTTTAGCATTTTGGCGCTCACGAGCGAGACAAACTGCTTTGGCTGTTTGCAAGGCTAGGAAAGAGCAGAGCCCGAGTCTTGCTGTTTATCTGCAATGACTGCCAGGGCAAGTGAGGACCAGCAAGACAATTCCTGCCTAGCACCTTCCTTGGAGGAGAGAGAGTGCAACGTTTCATTTTAGCATTTTGGCGCTCACGAGGGAGACAAAGTGCTTTGGCTGTTTGCAAGGCTAGGAAAGAGCAGAGCCCGAGTCTTGCTGTTTATCTGCAATGACTGCCAGGGCAAGTGAGGACCAGCAAGACAATTCCTGCCTAGCACCTTCCTTGGAGGAGAGAGAGTGCAACGTTTCATTTTAGCATTTTGGCGCTCACGAGCGAGACAAACTGCTTTGGCTGTTTGCAAGGCTAGGAAAGAGCAGAGCCCAAGTCTTACTGTTTATCTGCAATGACTGCCAGGGCAAGTGAGGACCAGCAAGACAATTCCTGCCTAGCACCTTCCTTGGAGGAGAGAGAGTGCAACGTTTCATTTTAGCATTTTGGCGCTCACGAGCGAGACAAACTGCTTTGGCTGTTTGCAAGGCTAGGAAAGAGCAGAGCCCGAGTCTTGCTGTTTATCTGCAATGACTGCCAGGGCAAGTGAGGACCAGCAAGACAATTCCTGCCTAGCACCTTCCTTGGAGGAGAGAGAGAGCAACGTTTCATTTTAGCATTTTGGCTCTCACGAGCGAGACAAACTGCTTTGGCTGTTTGCAAGGCTAGGAAAGAGCAGAGCCCGAGTCTTGCTGTCTATCTGCAATGACTGCCAGGGCAAGTGAGGACCAGCAAGACAATTCCTGCCTAGCACCTTCCTTGGAGGAGAGAGAGTGCAACGTTTCATTTTAGCATTTTGGCGCTCACGAGTGAGACAAACTGCTTTGGCTGTTTGCAAGGCTAGGAAAGAGCAGAGCCCGAGTCTTGCTGTTTATCTGCAATGACTGCCAGGGCAAGTGAGGACCAGCAAGACAATTCCTGCCTAGCACCTTCCTTGGAGGAGAGAGAGTGCAACGTTTCATTTTAGCATTTTGGCGCTCACGAGCGAGATAAACTGCTTTGCCTGTTTGCAAGGCTAGGAAAGAGCAGAGCCCGAGTCTTGCTGTTTATCTGCAATGACTGCCAGGGCAAGTGAGGACCAGCAAGACAATTCCAGCCTAGCACCTTCCTTGGAGGACAGAGAGTGCAACGTTTCATTTTAGCATTTTGGCGCTCACGAGCGAGACAAACTGCTTTGGCTGTTTGCAGGGCTAGGAAAGAGCAGAGCCCCAGTCTTGTTGTTCATCTGCAATGACTGCCAGGGCAAGTCAGGACCAGCAAGACAATTCCTTCCTAGCACCTTTCTTGGAGGCGAGAGAGTGCAACATTTCATTTCAGCATTTTAGCGCTCATGAGCGAGACAAACTGCTTTGGCTGTTTGCAAGGCTAGGAAAGAGCAGAGCCCGAGTCTTGCTGTTTATCTGCAATGACTGCCAGGGCAAGTGAGGACCAGCAAGACAATTCCTGCCTAGCACCTTCCTTGGAGGAGAGAGAGTGCAACGTTTCATTTTAGCATTTTGGCGCTCACGAGCGAGACAAACTGCTTTGGCTGTTTGCAAGGCTAGGAAAGAGCAGAGCCCCAGTCTTGTTGTTCATCTGCAATGACTGCCAGGGCAAGTCAGGACCAGCAAGACAATTCCTTCCTAGCACCTTCCTTGAAGGAGAGAGAGTGCAACGTTTCATTTTAGCATTTTGGCGCTCACGAGGGAGACAAAATGCTTTGGCTGTTTGCAAGGGTAGGAAAGAGCAGAGCCCGAGTCTTGCTGTTTATCTGCAATGACTGCCAGGGCAAGTGAGGACCAGCAAGACAATTCCTGCCTAGCACCTTCCTTGGAGGAGAGAGAGTGCAACGTTTCATTTTGCTTTTTGGAGTGCGAGAGTGAGAAAAAGCAGAGTGCCTGTTTGCAAGGCTAGGAAAGAGCAGAGCCCGAGTCTTGCTGTTTATCTGCAATGACTGCCAGGGCAAGTGAGGACCAGCAAGACAATTCCTGCCTAGCACCTTCCTTGGAGGAGAGAGAGTGCAACGTTTCATTTTAGCATTTTGGCGCTCACGAGGGAGACAAATTGCTTTGGCTGTTTGCAAGGCTAGGAAAGAGCAGAGCCCGAGTCTTGCTGTTTATCTGCAATGACTGCCAGGGCAAGTGAGGACCAGCAAGACAATTCCTGCCTAGCACCTTCCTTGGAGGAGAGAGAGTGCAACGTTTCATTTTAGCATTTTGGCGCTCACGAGCGAGACAAACTGCTTTGGCTGTTTGCAAGGCTAGGAAAGAGCAGAGCCCGAGTCTTGCTGTTTATCTGCAATGACTGCCAGGGCAAGTGAGGACCAGCAAGACAATTCCTGCCTAGCACCTTCCTTGGAGGAGAGAGAGTGCAACGTTTCATTTTAGCATTTTGGCGCTCACGAGCGAGACAAACTGCTTTGGCTGTTTGCAAGGCTAGGAAAGAGCAGAGCCCGAGTCTTGCTGTTTATCTGCAATGACTGCCAGGGCAAGTGAGGACCAGCAAGACAATTCCTGCCTAGCACCTTCCTTGGAGGAGAGAGAGTGCAACGTTTCATTTTAGCATTTTGGCGCTCACGAGCGAGACAAACTGCTTTGGCTGTTTGCAAGGCTAGGAAAGAGCAGAGCCCGAGTCTTGCTGTTTATCTGCAATGACTGCCAGGGCAAGTGAGGACCAGCAAGACAATTCCTGCCTAGCACCTTCCTTGGAGGAGAGAGAGTGCAACGTTTCATTTTGCTTTTTGGAGTGCGAGAGTGAGAAAAAGCAGAGTGCCTGTTTGCAAGGCTAGGAAAGAGCAGAGCCCGAGTCTTGCTGTTTATCTGCAATGACTGCCAGGGCAAGTGAGGACCAGCAAGACAATTCCTGCCTAGCACCTTCCTTGGAGGAGAGAGAGTGCAACGTTTCATTTTAGCATTTTGGCACTCACGAGCGAGACAAACTGCTTTGGCTGTTTGCAAGGCTAGGAAAGAGCAGAGCCCGAGTCTTGCTGTTTATCTGTAATGACTGCCAGGGCAAGTGAGGACCAGCAAGACAATTCCTGCCTAGCACCTTCCTTGGAGGAGAGAGAGTGCAACGTTTCATTTTAGCATTTTGGCGCTCACGAGCGAGACAAACTGCTTTGGCTGTTTGCAAGGCTAGGAAAGAGCAGAGCCCGAGTCTTGCTGTTTATCTGCAATGACTGCCAGGGCAAGTGAGGACCAGCAAGACAATTCCTGCCTAGCACCTTCCTTGGAGGAGAGAGAGTGCAACGTTTCATTTTAGCATTTTGGCGCTCACGAGCGAGACAAACTGCTTTGGCTGTTTGCAAGGCTAGGAAAGAGCAGAGCCCGAGTCTTGCTGTTTATCTGCAATGACTGCCAGGGCAAGTGAGGACCAGCAAGACAATTCCTGCCTAGCACCTTCCTTGGAGGAGAGAGAGTGCAACGTTTCATTTTGCTTTTTGGAGTGCGAGAGTGAGAAAAAGCAGAGTGCCTGTTTGCAAGGCTAGGAAAGAGCAGAGCCCGAGTCTTGCTGTTTATCTGCAATGACTGCCAGGGCAAGTGAGGACCAGCAAGACAATTCCTGCCTAGCACCTTCCTTGGAGGAGAGAGAGTGCAACGTTTCATTTTAGCATTTTGGCGCTCACGAGCGAGACAAACTGCTTTGGCTGTTTGCAAGGCTAGGAAAGAGCAGAGCCCGAGTCTTGCTGTTTATCTGTAATGACTGCCAGGGCAAGTGAGGACCAGCAAGACAATTCCTGCCTAGCACCTTCCTTGGAGGAGAGAGAGTGCAACGTTTCATTTTAGCATTTTGGCGCTCACGAGCGAGACAAACTGCTTTGGCTGTTTGCAAGGCTAGGAAAGAGCAGAGCCCCAGTCTTGCTGTTTATCTGCAATGACTGCCAGGGCAAGTGAGGACCAGCAAGACAATTCCTGCCTAGCACCTTCCTTGGAGGAGAGAGAGAGCAACGTTTCATTTTAGCATTTTGGCGGTCACGAGCGAGACAAACTGCTTTGGCTGTTTGCAAGGCTAGGAAAGAGCAGAGCCCCAGTCTTGCTGTTCATCTGCAGTGACTGCCAGGGCAAGTGAGGACCAGCAAGACAATTCCTGCCTAGCACCTTCCTTGGAGGAGAGAGAGTGCAACGTTTCATTTTAGCATTTTGGCGCTCACGAGCGAGACAAACTGCTTTGGCTGTTTGCAAGGCTAGGAAAGAGCAGAGCCCGAGTCTTGCTGTTTATCTGCAATGACTGCCAGGGCAAGTGAGGACCAGCAAGACAATTCCTGCCTAGCACCTTCCTTGGAGGAGAGAGTGTGCAACGTTTCATTTTATCATTTTGGCGCTTACGAGCGAGACAAACTCCTTTGGCTGTTTGCAAGGCTAGGAAAGAGCAGAGCCCGAGTCTTGCTGTTTATCTGCAATGACTGCCAGGGCAAGTGAGGACCAGCAAGACAATTCCTGCCTAGCACCTTCCTTGGAGGAGAGAGAGTGCAACGTTTCATTTTAGCATTTTGGCGCTCACGAGCGAGACAAACTGCTTTGGCTGTTTGCAAGGCTAGGAAAGAGCAGAGCCCGAGTCGTGCTGTTTATCTGCAATGACTGCCAGGGCAAGTGAGGACCAGCAAGACAATTCCTGCCTAGCACCTTCCTTGGAGGAGAGAGAGTGCAACGTTTCATTTTAGCATTTTGGCGCTCACGAGGGAGACAAACTGCTTTGGCTGTTTGCAAGGCTAGGAAAGAGCAGAGCCCCAGTCTTGCTGTTTATCTGCAATGACTGCCAGGGCAAGTGAGGACCAGCAAGACAATTCCTGCCTAGCACCTTCCTTGGAGGAGAGAGAGTGCAACGTTTCAGTTTAGCGTTTTGGCGCTGACGAGGGAGACAAACTGCTTTGGCTGTTTGCAAGGCTAGGAAAGAGCAGAGCCCGAGTCTTACTGTTTATCTGCAATGACTGCCAGGGCAAGTGAGGACCAGCAAGACAATTCCAGCCTAGCACCTTCCTTGGAGGAGAGAGAGTGCAACGTTTCATTTTAGCATTTTGGCGCTCACGAGCGAGACAAACTGCTTTGGCTGTTTGCAAGGCTAGGAAAGAGCAGAGCCCGAGTCTTGCTATTTATCTGCAATGACTGCCAGGGCAAGTGAGGACCAGCAAGACAATTCCAGCCTAGCACCTTCCTTGGAGGAGAGAGAGTGCAACGTTTGATTTTAGCATTTTGGCGCTCACGAGCGAGACAAACTGCTTTGGCTGTTTGCAAAGCTAGGAAAGAGCAGAGCCCCAGTCTTGCTGTTTATCTGCAATGACTGCCAGGGCAAGTGAGGACCAGCAAGACAATTCCTGCCTAGCACCTTCCTTGGAGGAGAGAGAGTGCAACGTTTCATTTTAGCATTTTGGCGCTCACGAGCGAGACAAACTGCTTTGGCTGTTTGCAAGGCTAGGAAAGAGCAGAGCCAGAGTCTTACTGTTTATCTGCAATGACTGCCAGGGCAAATGAGGACCAGCAAGACAATTCCTGCCTAGCACCTTCCTTGGAGGAGAGAGAGTGCAACGTTTCATTTTAGCATTTTGGCGCTCACGAGCGAGACAAACTGCTTTGGCTCTTTGCAAGGCTAGGAAAGAGCAGAGCCCCAGTCTTGCTGTTTATCTGCAATGACTGGCAGGGCAAGTGAGGACCAGCAAGACAATTCCTGCCTAGCACCTTCCTTGGAGGAGAGAGAGTGCAACGTTTCATTTTAGCATTTTGGCGCTCACGAGGGAGACAAAATGCTTTGGCTGTTTCCAAGGGTAGGAAAGAGTAGAGCCCCAGTCTTGCTGTTTATCTGCAATGACTGCCAGGGCAAGTGAGGACCAGCAAGACAATTCCTGCCTAGCACCTTCCTTGGAGGAGAGAGAGTGCAACGTTTCATTTTGCTTTTTGGAGTGCGAGAGTGAGAAAAAGCAGAGTGCCTGTTTGCAAGGCTAGGAAAGAGCAGAGCCCGAGTCTTGCTGTTTATCTGCAATGACTGCCAGGGCAAGTGAGGACCAGCAAGACAATTCCTGCCTAGCACCTTCCTTGGAGGAGAGAGAGTGCAACGTTTCATTTTAGCATTTTGGCGCTCACGAGGGAGACAAATTGCTTTGGCTGTTTGCAAGGCTAGGAAAGAGCAGAGCCCCAGTCTTGCTGTTTATCTGCAATGACTGCCAGGGCAAGTGAGGACCAGCAAGACAATTCCTGCCTAGCACCTTCCTTGGAGGAGAGAGAGTGTAACGTTTCATTTTAGCATTTTGGCGCTCACGAGCGAGACAAACTGCTTTGGCTGTTTGCAAGGCTAGGAAAGAGCAGAGCCCGAGTCTTACTGTTTATCTGTAATGACTGCCAGGGCAAGTGAGGACCAGCAAGACAATTCCTGCCTAGCACCTTCCTTGGAGGAGAGAGAGTGCAACGTTTCATTTTAGCATTTTGGCGCTCACGAGCGAGACAAACTGCTTTGGCTGTTTGCAAGGCTAGGAAAGAGCAGAGCCCGAGTCTTGCTGTTTATCTGCAATGACTGGCAGGGCAAGTGAGGACCAGCAAGACAATTCCTGCCTAGCACCTTCCTTGGAGGAGAGAGAGTGCAACGTTTCATTTTAGCATTTTGGCGCTCACGAGCGAGACAAACTGCTTTGGCTGTTTGCAAGGCTAGGAAAGAGCAGAGCCCGAGTCTTGCTGTTTATCTGCAATGACTGCCAGGGCAAGTGAGGACCAGCAAGACAATTCCTGCCTAGCACCTTCCTTGGAGGAGAGAGAGTGCAACGTTTCATTTTAGCATTTTGGCGCTCACGAGCGAGACAAACTGCTTTGGCTGTTTGCAAGGCTAGGAAAGAGCAGAGCCCCTGTCTTGCTGTTTATCTGCAATGACTGCCAGGGCAAATGAGGACCAGCAAGACAATTCCTGCCTAGCACCTTCCTTGGAGGAGAGAGAGTGCAACGTTTCATTTTAGCATTTTGGCGCTCACAAGCGAGACAAACTGCTTTGGCTGTTTGCAAGGCTAGGAAAGAGCAGAGCCCCAGTCTTGCTGTTTATCTGCAATGACTGGCAGGGCAAGTGAGGACCAGCAAGACAATTCCTGCCTAGCACCTTCCTTGGAGGAGAGAGAGTGCAACGTTTCATTTTAGCATTTTGGCGCTCACGAGGGAGACAAAATGCTTTGGCTGTTTGCAAGGGTAGGAAAGAGCAGAGCCCCAGTCTTGCTGTTTATCTGCAATGACTGCCAGGGCAAGTGAGGACCAGCAAGACAATTCCTGCCTAGCACCTTCCTTGGAGGAGAGAGAGTGCAACGTTTCATTTTAGCATTTTGGCGCTCACGAGGGAGACAAATTGCTTTGGCTGTTTGCAAGGCTAGGAAAGAGCAGAGCCCGAGTCTTGCTGTTTATCTGCAATGACTGCCAGGGCAAGTGAGGACCAGCAAGACAATTCCTGCCTAGCACCTTCCTTGGAGGAGAGAGAGTGCAACGTTTCATTTTAGCATTTTGGCGCTCACGAGGGAGACAAATTGATTTGGCTGTTTGCAAGGCTAGGAAAGAGCAGAGCCCCAGTCTTGCTGTTTATCTGCAATGACTGCCAGGGCAAGTGAGGACCAGCAAGACAATTCCTGCCTAGCACCTTCCTTGGAGGAGAGAGAGTGCAACGTTTCATTTTAGCATTTTGGCGCTCACGAGCGAGACAAACTGCTTTGGCTGTTTGCAAGGCTAGGAAAGAGCAGAGCCCGAGTCTTACTGTTTATCTGCAATGACTGCCAGGGCAAGTGAGGACCAGCAAGACAATTCCTGCCTAGCACCTTCCTTGGAGGAGAGAGAGTGCAACGTTTCATTTTAGCATTTTGGCGCTCACGAGCGAGACAAACTGCTTTGGCTGTTTGCAAGGCTAGGAAAGAGCAGAGCCCGAGTCTTGCTGTTTATCTGCAATGACTGGCAGGGCAAGTGAGGACCAGCAAGACAATTCCTGCCTAGCACCTTCCTTGGAGGAGAGAGAGTGCAACGTTTCATTTTAGCATTTTGGCGCTCACGAGCGAGACAAACTGCTTTGGCTGTTTGCAAGGCTAGGAAAGAGCAGAGCCCCAGTCTTGCTGTTTATCTGCAATGACTGCCAGGGCAAGTGAGGACCAGCAAGACAATTCCTGCCTAGCACCTTCCTTGGAGGAGAGAGAGTGCAACGTTTCATTTTAGCATTTGGCGCTCACGAGCGAGACAAACTGCTTTGGCTGTTTGCAAGGCTAGGAAAGAGCAGAGCCCCAGTCTTGCTGTTTATCTGCAATGACTGCCAGGGCAAGTGAGGACCAGCAAGACAATTCCTGCCTAGCACCTTCCTTGGAGGAGAGAGAGTGCAACGTTTCATTTTGCTTTTTGGAGTGCGAGAGTGAGAAAAAGCAGAGTGCCTGTTTGCAAGGCTAGGAAAGAGCAGAGCCCGAGTCTTGCTGTTTATCTGCAATGACTGCCAGGGCAAGTGAGGACCAGCAAGACAATTCCTGCCTAGCACCTTCCTTGGAGGAGAGAGAGTGCAACGTTTCATTTTAGCATTTTGGCGCTCACGAGCGAGACAAACTGCTTTGGCTGTTTGCAAGGCTAGGAAAGAGCAGAGCCCGAGTCTTGCTGTTTATCTGTAATGACTGCCAGGGCAAGTGAGGACCAGCAAGACAATTCCTGCCTAGCACCTTCCTTGGAGGAGAGAGAGTGCAACGTTTCATTTTAGCATTTTGGCGCTCACGAGCGAGACAAACTGCTTTGGCTGTTTGCAAGGCTAGGAAAGAGCAGAGCCCGAGTCTTGCTGTTTATCTGCAATGACTGCCAGGGCAAGTGAGGACCAGCAAGACAATTCCTGCCTAGCACCTTCCTTGGAGGAGAGAGAGTGCAACGTTTCATTTTAGCATTTTGGCGCTCACGAGCGAGACAAACTGCTTTCGCTGTTTGCAAGGCTAGGAAAGAGCAGAGCCCGAGTCTTGCTGTTTATCTGCAATGACTGCCAGGGCAAGTGAGGACCAGCCAGACAATTCCTGCCTAGCACCTTCCTTGGAGGAGAGAGAGTGCAACGTTTCATTTTAGCATTTTGGCGCTCACGAGCGAGACAAACTGCTTTGGCTGTTTGCAAGGCTAGGAAAGAGCAGAGCCCGAGTCTTGCTGTTTATCTGCAATGACTGCCAGGGCAAGTGAGGACCAGCAAGACAATTCCTGCCTAGCACCTTCCTTGGAGGAGAGAGAGTGCAACGTTTCATTTTAGCATTTTGGCGCTCACGAGCGAGACAAACTGCTTTGGCTGTTTGCAAGGCTAGGAAAGAGCAGAGCCCCAGTCTTGCTGTTTATCTGTAATGACTGCCAGGGCAAGTGAGGACCAGCAAGACAATTCCTGCCTAGCACCTTCCTTGGAGGAGAGAGAGTGCAACGTTTCATTTTAGCATTTTGGCGCTCACGAGCGAGACAAACTGCTTTGGCTGTTTGCAAGGCTAGGAAAGAGCAGAGCCCGAGTCTTGCTGTTTATCTGCAATGACTGCCAGGGCAAGTGAGGACCAGCAAGACAATTCCTGCCTAGCACCTTCCTTGGAGGAGAGAGAGAGCAACGTTTCATTTTAGCATTTTGGCGGTCACGAGCGAGACAAACTGCTTTGGCTGTTTGCAAGGCTAGGAAAGAGCAGAGCCCCAGTCTTGCTGTTCATCTGCACTGACTGCCAGGGCAAGTGAGGACCAGCAAGACAATTCCTGCCTAGCACCTTCCTTGGAGGAGAGAGAGTGCAACGTTTCATTTTAGCATTTTGGCGCTCACGAGCGAGACAAACTGCTTTGGCTGTTTGCAAGGCTAGGAAAGAGCAGAGCCCCAGTCTTGCTGTTTATCTGCAATGACTGCCAGGGCAAGTGAGGACCAGCAAGACAATTCCTGCCTAGCACCTTCCTTGGAGGAGAGAGAGTGCAACGTTTCATTTTATCATTTTGGCGCTTACGAGCGAGACAAACTCCTTTGGCTGTTTGCAAGGCTAGGAAAGAGCAGAGCCCGAGTCTTGCTGTTTATCTGCAATGACTGCCAGGGCAAGTGAGGACCAGCAAGACAATTCCTGCCTAGCACCTTCCTTGGAGGAGAGAGAGTGCAACGTTTCATTTTAGCATTTTGGCGCTCACGAGCGAGACAAACTGCTTTGGCTGTTTGCAAGGCTAGGAAAGAGCAGAGCCCGAGTCGTGCTGTTTATCTGCAATGACTGCCAGGGCAAGTGAGGACCAGCAAGACAATTCCTGCCTAGCACCTTCCTTGGAGGAGAGAGAGTGCAACGTTTCATTTTAGCATTTTGGCGCTCACGAGGGAGAAAAACTGCTTTGGCTGTTTGCAAGGCTAGGAAAGAGCAGAGCCCCAGTCTTGCTGTTTATCTGCAATGACTGCCAGGGCAAGTGAGGACCAGCAAGACAATTCCTGCCTAGCACCTTCCTTGGAGGAGAGAGAGTGCAACGTTTCATTTTAGCATTTTGGCGCTCACGAGCGAGACAAACTGCTTTGGCTGTTTGCAAGGCTAGGAAAGAGCAGAGCCCGAGTCTTACTGTTTATCTGCAATGACTGCCAGGGCAAGTGAGGACCAGCAAGACAATTCCTGCCTAGCACCTTCCTTGGAGGAGAGAGAGTGCAACGTTTCATTTTAGCATTTTGGCGCTCACGAGCGAGACAAACTGCTTTGGCTGTTTGCAAGGCTAGGAAAGAGCAGAGCCCGAGTCTTGCTGTTTATCTGCAATGACTGCCAGGGCAAGTGAGGACCAGCAAGACAATTCCTGCCTAGCACCTTCCTTGGAGGAGAGAGAGTGCAACGTTTCATTTTAGCATTTTGGCGCTCACGAGCGAGACAAACTGCTTTGGCTGTTTGCAAGGCTAGGAAAGAGCAGAGCCCGAGTCTTACTGTTTATCTGCAATGACTGCCAGGGCAAGTGAGGACCAGCAAGACAATTCCTGCCTAGCACCTTCCTTGGAGGAGAGAGAGTGCAACGTTTCATTTTAGCATTTTGGCGCTCACGAGCGAGACAAACTGCTTTGGCTGTTTGCAAGGCTAGGAAAGAGCAGAGCCCGAGTCTTGCTGTTTATCTGCAATGACTGCCAGGGCAAGTGAGGACCAGCAAGACAATTCCTGCCTAGCACCTTCCTTGGAGGAGAGAGAGTGCAACGTTTCATTTTAGCATTTTGGCGCTCACGAGCGAGACAAACTGCTTTGGCTGTTTGCAAGGCTAGGAAAGAGCAGAGCCCGAGTCTTGCTGTTTATCTGCAATGACTGCCAGGGCAAGTGAGGACCAGCAAGACAATTCCTGCCTAGCACCTTCCTTGGAGGAGAGAGAGTGCAACGTTTCATTTTAGCATTTTGGCGCTCAGGAGCGAGACAAACTGCTTTGGCTGTTTGCAAGGCTAGGAAAGAGCAGAGCCCCAGTCTTGTTGTTCATCTGCAATGACTGCCAGGGCAAGTCAGGACCAGCAAGACAATTCCTTCCTAGCATCTTCCTTGGAGGAGGGAGAGTGCAACGTTTCATTTTAGCATTTTGGCGCTCACGAGCGAGACAAACTGCTTTGGCTGTTTGCAAGGCTAGGAAAGAGCAGAGCCCCAGTCTTGCTGTTTATCTGCAATGACTGCCAGGGCAAGTGAGGACCAGCAAGACAATTCCTGCCTAGCACCTTCCTTGGAGGAGAGAGAGTGCAACGTTTCATTTTAGCATTTTGGCGCTCACGAGCGAGACAAAATGCTTTGGCTGTTTGCAAGGCTACGAAAGAGCAGAGCCCGAGTCTTACTGTTTATCTGCAATGACTGCCAGGGCAAGTGAGGACCAGCAAGACAATTCCTGCCTAGCACCTTCCTTGGAGGAGAGAGAGTGCAACGTTTCATTTTAGCATTTTGGCGCTCACGAGCGAGACAAACTGCTTTGGCTGTTTGCAAGGCTAGGAAAGAGCAGAGCCCGAGTCTTGCTGTTTATCTGCAATGACTGGCAGGGCAAGTGAGGACCAGCAAGACAATTCCTGCCTAGCACCTTCCTTGGAGGAGAGAGAGTGCAACGTTTCATTTTAGCATTTTGGCGCTCACGAGCGAGACAAACTGCTTTGGCTGTTTGCAAGGCTAGGAAAGAGCAGAGCCCGAGTCTTGCTGTTTATCTGCAATGACTGCCAGGGCAAGTGAGGACCAGCAAGACAATTCCTGCCTAGCACCTTCCTTGGAGGAGAGAGAGTGCAACGTTTCATTTTAGCATTTTGGCGCTCACGAGCGAGACAAACTGCTTTGGCTGTTTGCAAGGCTAGGAAAGAGCAGAGCCCCTGTCTTGCTGTTTATCTGCAATGACTGCCAGGGCAAATGAGGACCAGCAAGACAATTCCTGCCTAGCACCTTCCTTGGAGGAGAGAGAGTGCAACGTTTCATTTTAGCATTTTGGCGCTCACGAGCGAGACAAACTGCTTTGGCTGTTTGCAAGGCTAGGAAAGAGCAGAGCCCCAGTCTTGCTCTTTATCTGCAATGACTGGCAGGGCAAGTGAGGACCAGCAAGACAATTCCTGCCTAGCACCTTCCTTGGAGGAGAGAGAGTGCAACGTTTCATTTTAGCATTTTGGCGCTCACGAGGGAGACAAAATGCTTTGGCTGTTTGCAAGGGTAGGAAAGAGCAGAGCCCCAGTCTTGCTGTTTATCTGCAATGACTGCCAGGGCAAGTGAGGACCAGCAAGACAATTCCTGCCTAGCACCTTCCTTGGAGGAGAGAGAGTGCAACGTTTCATTTTAGCATTTTGGCGCTCACGAGCGAGACAAACTGCTTTGGCTGTTTGCAAGGCTAGGAAAGAGCAGAGCCCGAGTCTTGCTGTTTATCTATAATGACTGCCAGGGCAAGTGAGGACCAGCAAGACAATTCCTGCCTAGCACCTTCCTTGGAGGAGAGAGAGTGCAACGTTTTATTTTAGCATTTTGGCGCTCACGAGCGAGACAAACTGCTTTGGCTGTTTGCAAGGCTAGGAAAGAGCAGAGCCCCAGTCTTGCTGTTTATCTGCAATGACTGCCAGGGCATGTGAGGACCAGCAAGACAATTCCTGCCTAGCACCTTCCTTGGAGGAGAGTGCAACGTTTCATTTTAGCATTTTGGCGCTCACGAGCGAGACAAACTGCTTTGGCTGTTTGCAAGGCTAGGAAAGAGCAGAGCCCGAGTCTTGCTGTTTATCTGCAATGACTGCCAGGGCAAGTGAGGACCAGCAAGACAATTCCTGCCTAGCACCTTCCTTGGAGGAGAGAGAGTGCAACGTTTCATTTTAGCATTTTGGCGCTCACGAGGGAGACAAATTTCTTTGGCTGTTTGCAAGGCTAGGAAAGAGCAGAGCCCCAGTCTTGCTGTTTATCTGCAATGACTGGCAGGGCAAGTGAGGACCAGCAAGACAATTCCTGCATAACACCTTCCTTGGAGGAGAGAGAGTGCAACGTTTCATTTTAGCATTTTGGCGCTCACGAGGGAGACAAATTTCTTTGGCTGTTTGCAAGGCTAGGAAAGAGCAGAGCCCCAGTCTTGCTGTTTATCTGCAATGACTGCCAGGGCAAGTGAGGACCAGCAAGACAATTCCTGCCTAGCACCTTCCTTGGAGGAGAGAGAGTGCAACGTTTCATTTTAGCATTTTGGCGCTCACGAGCGAGACAAACTGCTTTGGCTCTTTGCAAGGCTAGGAAAGAGCAGAGCCCCAGTCTTGCTGTTTATCTGCAATGACTGCCAGGGCAAGTGAGGACCAGCAAGACAATTCCTGCGTAGCACCTTCCTTGGAGGAGAGAGAGTGCAACGTTTCATTTTGCTTTTTGGAGTGCGAGAGTGAGAAAAAGCAGAGTGCCTGTTTGCAAGGTTACAAAAGAGCAGAGCCCGAGTCTTGCTGTTTATCTGCAATGACTGCCAGGGCAAGTGAGGACCAGCAAGACAATTCCTGCCTAGCACCTTCCTTGGAGGAGAGAGAGTGCAACGTTTCATTTTAGCATTTTGGCGCTCACGAGCGAGACAAACTGCTTTGGCTGTTTGCAAGGCTAGGAAAGAGCAGAGCCCGAGTCTTACTGTTTATCTGCAATGACTGCCAGGGCAAGTGAGGACCAGCAAGACAATTCCTGCCTAGCACCTTCCTTGGAGGAGAGAGAGTGCAATGTTTCATTTTAGCATTTTGGCGCTCACGAGGGAGACAAATTGCTTTGGCTGTTTGCAAGGCTAGAAAAGAGCAGAGCCCCAGTCTTGCTGTTTATCTGCAATGACTGCAGGGCAAGTGAGGACCAGCAAGACAATTCCTGCCTAGCACCTTCCTTGGAGGAGAGAGAGTGCAACGTTTCATTTTAGCATTTTGGAGCTCACGAGCGAGACAAACTGCTTTGGCTGTTTGCAAGGCTAGGAAAGAGCAGAGCCCCAGTCTTGCTGTTTATCTGCAATGACTGCCAGGGCAAGTGAGGACCAGCAAGACAATTCCTGCCTAGCACCTTCCTTGGAGGAGAGAGAGTGCAACGTTTCATTTTAGCATTTTGGCGCTCACGAGCGAGACAAACTGCTTTGGCTGTTTGCAAGGCTAGGAAAGAGCAGAGCCCCAGTCTTGCTGTTTATCTGCAATGACTGCCAGGGCAAGTGAGGACCAGCAAGACAATTCCTGGCTAGCTCCTTCCTTGGAGGAGAGAGAGTGCAACGTTTCATTTTAGCATTTTGGCGCTCAAGAGGGAGACAAAATGCTTTGGCTGTTTCCATGGTAGGAAAGAGCAGAGCCCCAGTCTTGCTGTTTATCTGCAATGACTGCCAGGGCAAGTGAGGACCAGCAAGACAATTCCTGCCTAGCACCTTCCTTGGAGGAGAGAGAGTGCAACGTTTCATTTTAGCATTTTGGCGCACACGAGGGAGACAAACTGCTTTGGCTGTTTGCAAGGCTAGGAAAGAGCAGAGCCCGAGTCTTGCTGTTTATCTGCAATGACTGCCAGGGCAAGTGAGGACCAGCAAGACAATTCCTGCCTAGCACCTTCCTTGGAGGAGAGAGAGTGCAACGTTTCATTTTAGCATTTTGGCGCTCACGAGGGAGACAAATTTCTTTGGCTGTTTGCAAGGCTAGGAAAGAGCAGAGCCCCAGTCTTGCTGTTTATCTGCAATGACTGCCAGGGCAAGTGAGGACCAGCAAGACAATTCCTGCCTAGCACCTTCCTTGGAGGAGAGAGAGTGCAACGTTTCATTTTAGCATTTTGGCGCTCACGAGCGAGACAAACTGCTTTGGCTCTTTGCAAGGCTAGGAAAGAGCAGAGCCCCAGTCTTGCTGTTTATCTGCAATGACTGCCAGGGCAAGTGAGGACCAGCAAGACAATTCCTGCGTAGCACCTTCCTTGGAGGAGAGAGAGTGCAACGTTTCATTTTGCTTTTTGGAGTGCGAGAGTGAGAAAAAGCAGAGTGCCTGTTTGCAAGGTTACAAAAGAGCAGAGCCCGAGTCTTGCTGTTTATCTGCAATGACTGCCAGGGCAAGTGAGGACCAGCAAGACAATTCCTGCCTAGCACCTTCCTTGGAGGAGAGAGAGTGCAACGTTTCATTTTAGCATTTTGGCGCTCACGAGCGAGACAAACTGCTTTGGCTGTTTGCAAGGCTAGGAAAGAGCAGAGCCCGAGTCTTACTGTTTATCTGCAATGACTGCCAGGGCAAGTGAGGACCAGCAAGACAATTCCTGCCTAGCACCTTCCTTGGAGGAGAGAGAGTGCAATGTTTCATTTTAGCATTTTGGCGCTCACGAGGGAGACAAATTGCTTTGGCTGTTTGCAAGGCTAGAAAAGAGCAGAGCCCCAGTCTTGCTGTTTATCTGCAATGACTGCCAGGGCAAGTGAGGACCAGCAAGACAATTCCTGCCTAGCACCTTCCTTGGAGGAGAGAGAGTGCAACGTTTCATTTTAGCATTTTGGCGCTCACGAGCGAGACAAACTGCTTTGGCTGTTTGCAAGGCTAGGAAAGAGCAGAGCCCCAGTCTTGCTGTTTATCTGCAATGACTGCCAGGGCAAGTGAGGACCAGCAAGACAATTCCTGCCTAGCACCTTCCTTGGAGGAGAGAGAGTGCAACGTTTCATTTTAGCATTTTGGCGCTCACGAGGGAGACAAACTGCTTTGGCTGTTTGCAAGGCTAGGAAAGAGCAGAGCCCCAGTCTTGCTGTTTATCTGCAATGACTGCCAGGGCAAGTGAGGACCAGCAAGACAATTCCTGGCTAGCTCCTTCCTTGGAGGAGAGAGAGTGCAACGTTTCATTTTAGCATTTTGGCGCTCAAGAGGGAGACAAAATGCTTTGGCTGTTTCCATGGTAGGAAAGAGCAGAGCCCCAGTCTTGCTGTTTATCTGCAATGACTGCCAGGGCAAGTGAGGACCAGCAAGACAATTCCTGCCTAGCACCTTCCTTGGAGGAGAGAGAGTGCAACGTTTCATTTTAGCATTTTGGCGCACACGAGGGAGACAAACTGCTTTGGCTGTTTGCAAGGCTAGGAAAGAGCAGAGCCCGAGTCTTGCTGTTTATCTGCAATGACTGCCAGGGCAAGTGAGGACCAGCAAGACAATTCCTGCCTAGCACCTTCCTTGGAGGAGAGAGAGTGCAACGTTTCATTTTAGCATTTTGGCGCTCACGAGGGAGACAAATTTCTTTGGCTGTTTGCAAGGCTAGGAAAGAGCAGAGCCCCAGTCTTGCTGTTTATCTGCAATGACTGCCAGGGCAAGTGAGGACCAGCAAGACAATTCCTGCCTAGCACCTTCCTTGGAGGAGAGAGAGTGCAACGTTTCATTTTAGCATTTTGGCGCTCACGAGCGAGACAAACTGCTTTGGCTCTTTGCAAGGCTAGGAAAGAGCAGAGCCCCAGTCTTGCTGTTTATCTGCAATGACTGCCAGGGCAAGTGAGGACCAGCAAGACAATTCCTGCGTAGCACCTTCCTTGGAGGAGAGAGAGTGCAACGTTTCATTTTGCTTTTTGGAGTGCGAGAGTGAGAAAAAGCAGAGTGCCTGTTTGCAAGGTTACAAAAGAGCAGAGCCCGAGTCTTGCTGTTTATCTGCAATGACTGCCAGGGCAAGTGAGGACCAGCAAGACAATTCCTGCCTAGCACCTTCCTTGGAGGAGAGAGAGTGCAACGTTTCATTTTAGCATTTTGGCGCTCACGAGCGAGACAAACTGCTTTGGCTGTTTGCAAGGCTAGGAAAGAGCAGAGCCCGAGTCTTACTGTTTATCTGCAATGACTGCCAGGGCAAGTGAGGACCAGCAAGACAATTCCTGCCTAGCACCTTCCTTGGAGGAGAGAGAGTGCAATGTTTCATTTTAGCATTTTGGCGCTCACGAGGGAGACAAATTGCTTTGGCTGTTTGCAAGGCTAGAAAAGAGCAGAGCCCCACTCTTGCTGTTTATCTGCAATGACTGCCAGGGCAAGTGAGGACCAGCAAGACAATTCCTGCCTAGCACCTTCCTTGGAGGAGAGAGAGTGCAACGTTTCATTTTAGCATTTTGGCGCTCACGAGCGAGACAAACTGCTTTGGCTGTTTGCAAGGCTAGGAAAGAGCAGAGCCCCAGTCTTGCTGTTTATCTGCAATGACTGCCAGGGCAAGTGAGGACCAGCAAGACAATTCCTGCCTAGCACCTTCCTTGGAGGAGAGAGAGTGCAACGTTTCATTTTAGCATTTTGGCGCTCACGAGCGAGACAAACTGCTTTGGCTGTTTGCAAGGCTAGGAAAGAGCAGAGCCCCAGTCTTGCTGTTTATCTGCAATGACTGCCAGGGCAAGTGAGGACCAGCAAGACAATTCCTGGCTAGCTCCTTCCTTGGAGGAGAGAGAGTGCAACGTTTCATTTTAGCATTTTGGCGCTCAAGAGGGAGACAAAATGCTTTGGCTGTTTCCATGGTAGGAAAGAGCAGAGCCCCAGTCTTGCTGTTTATCTGCAATGACTGCCAGGGCAAGTGAGGACCAGCAAGACAATTCCTGCCTAGCACCTTCCTTGGAGGAGAGAGAGTGCAACGTTTCATTTTAGCATTTTGGCGCTCACGAGCGAGACAAACTGCTTTGGCTGTTTGCAAGGCTAGGAAAGAGCAGAGCCCCAGTCTTGTTGTTCATCTGCAATGACTGCCAGGGCAAGTGAGGACCAGCAAGACAATTCCAGCCTAGCACCTTCCTTGGAGGAGAGAGAGTGCAACGTTTCATTTTAGCATTTTAGCGCTCATGAGCGAGACAAACTGCTTTGGCTGTTTGCAAGGCTAGGAAAGAGCAGAGCCCCTGTCTTGCTGTTTATCTGCAATGACTGCCAGGGCAAATGAGGACCAGCAAGACAATTCCTGCCTAGCACCTTCCTTGGAGGAGAGAGAGTGCAACGTTTCATTTTAGCATTTTGGCGCTCACGAGCGAGACAAACTGCTTTGGCTGTTTGCAAGGCTAGGAAAGAGCAGAGCCCGAGTCTTGCTGTTTATCTGCAATGACTGCCAGGGCAAGTGAGGACCAGCAAGACAATTCCTGCCTAGCACCTTCCTTGGAGGAGAGAGAGTGAAACGTATCATTTTGCTTTTTGGAGAGCGAGAGTGAGAAAAAGCAGAGTGCCTGTTTGCAAGGCTAGGAAAGAGCAGAGTCCGAGTCTTGCTGTTTATCTGCAATGACTGCCAGGGCAAGTGAGGACCAGCAAGACAATTCCAGCCTAGCACCTTCCTTGGAGGAGAGAGAGTGCAACGTTTCATTTTAGCATTTTGGCGCTCACGAGGGAGACAAATTGCTTTGGCTGTTTGCAAGGCTAGGAAAGAGCAGAGCCCGAGTCTTACTGTTTATCTGCAATGACTGCCAGGGCAAGTGAGGACCAGCAAGACAATTCCTGCCTAGCACCTTCCTTGGAGGAGAGAGAGTGCAACGTTTCATTTTAGCATTTTGGCGCTCACGAGGGAGACAAATTGCTTTGGCTGTTTGCAAGGCTAGAAAAGAGCAGAGCCCCAGTCTTGCTGTTTATCTGCAATGACTGCAGGGCAAGTGAGGACCAGCAAGACAATTCCTGCCTAGCACCTTCCTTGGAGGAGAGAGAGTGCAACGTTTCATTTTAGCATTTTGGAGCTCACGAGCGAGACAAACTGCTTTGGCTGTTTGCAAGGCTAGGAAAGAGCAGAGCCCCAGTCTTGCTGTTTATCTGCAATGACTGCCAGGGCAAGTGAGGACCAGCAAGACAATTCCTGCCTAGCACCTTCCTTGGAGGAGAGAGAGTGCAACGTTTCATTTTAGCATTTTGGCGCTCACGAGCGAGACAAACTGCTTTGGCTGTTTGCAAGGCTAGGAAAGAGCAGAGCCCCAGTCTTGCTGTTTATCTGCAATGACTGCCAGGGCAAGTGAGGACCAGCAAGACAATTCCTGGCTAGCTCCTTCCTTGGAGGAGAGAGAGTGCAACGTTTCATTTTAGCATTTTGGCGCTCAAGAGGGAGACAAAATGCTTTGGCTGTTTGCAAGGCTAGGAAAGAGCAGAGCCCCAGTCTTGCTGTTTATCTGCAATGACTGCCAGGGCAAGTGAGGACCAGCAAGACAATTCCTGCCTAGCACCTTCCTTGGAGGAGAGAGAGTGCAACGTTTCATTTTAGCATTTTGGCGCACACGAGGGAGACAAACTGCTTTGGCTGTTTGCAAGGCTAGGAAAGAGCAGAGCCCGAGTCTTGCTGTTTATCTGCAATGACTGCCAGGGCAAGTGAGGACCAGCAAGACAATTCCTGCCTAGCACCTTCCTTGGAGGAGAGAGAGTGCAACGTTTCATTTTAGCATTTTGGCGCTCACGAGGGAGACAAACTGCTTTGGCTGTTTGCAAGGCTAGGAAAGAGCAGAGCCCCAGTCTTGTTGTTCATCTGCAATGACTGCCAGGGCAAGTGAGGACCAGCAAGACAATTCCAGCCTAGCACCTTCCTTGGAGGAGAGAGAGTGCAACGTTTCATTTTAGCATTTTAGCGCTCATGAGCGAGACAAACTGCTTTGGCTGTTTGCAAGGCTAGGAAAGAGCAGAGCCCCTGTCTTGCTGTTTATCTGCAATGACTGCCAGGGCAAATGAGGACCAGCAAGACAATTCCTGCCTAGCACCTTCCTTGGAGGAGAGAGAGTGCAACGTTTCATTTTAGCATTTTGGCGCTCACGAGCGAGACAAAGTGCTTTGGCTGTTTGCAAGGCTAGGAAAGAGCAGAGCCCGAGTCTTGCTGTTTATCTGCAATGACTGCCAGGGCAAGTGAGGACCAGCAAGACAATTCCTGCCTAGCACCTTCCTTGGAGGAGAGAGAGTGAAACGTATCATTTTGCTTTTTGGAGAGCGAGAGTGAGAAAAAGCAGAGTGCCTGTTTGCAAGGCTAGGAAAGAGCAGAGTCCGAGTCTTGCTGTTTATCTGCAATGACTGCCAGGGCAAGTGAGGACCAGCAAGACAATTCCAGCCTAGCACCTTCCTTGGAGGAGAGAGAGTGCAACGTTTCATTTTAGCATTTTGGCGCTCACGAGGGAGACAAATTGCTTTGGCTGTTTGCAAGGCTAGGAAAGAGCAGAGCCCGAGTCTTACTGTTTATCTGCAATGACTGCCAGGGCAAGTGAGGACCAGCAAGACAATTCCTGCCTAGCACCTTCCTTGGAGGAGAGAGAGTGCAACGTTTCATTTTAGCATTTTGGCGCTCACGAGGGAGACAAATTGCTTTGGCTGTTTGCAAGGCTAGAAAAGAGCAGAGCCCCAGTCTTGCTGTTTATCTGCAATGACTGCAGGGCAAGTGAGGACCAGCAAGACAATTCCTGCCTAGCACCTTCCTTGGAGGAGAGAGAGTGCAACGTTTCATTTTAGCATTTTGGCGCTCACGAGGGAGACAAACTGCTTTGGCTGTTTGCAAGGCTAGGAAAGAGCAGAGCCCCAGTCTTGTTGTTCATCTGCAATGACTGCCAGGGCAAGTGAGGACCAGCAAGACAATTCCAGCCTAGCACCTTCCTTGGAGGAGAGAGAGTGCAACGTTTCATTTTAGCATTTTAGCGCTCATGAGCGAGACAAACTGCTTTGGCTGTTTGCAAGGCTAGGAAAGAGCAGAGCCCCTGTCTTGCTGTTTATCTGCAATGACTGCCAGGGCAAATGAGGACCAGCAAGACAATTCCTGCCTAGCACCTTCCTTGGAGGAGAGAGAGTGCAACGTTTCATTTTAGCATTTTGGCGCTCACGAGCGAGACAAACTGCTTTGGCTGTTTGCAAGGCTAGGAAAGAGCAGAGCCCGAGTCTTGCTGTTTATCTGCAATGACTGCCAGGGCAAGTGAGGACCAGCAAGACAATTCCTGCCTATCACCTTCCTTGGAGGAGAGAGAGTGAAACGTATCATTTTGCTTTTTGGAGAGCGAGAGTGAGAAAAAGCAGAGTGCCTGTTTGCAAGGCTAGGAAAGAGCAGAGTCCGAGTCTTGCTGTTTATCTGCAATGACTACCAGGGCAAGTGAGGACCAGCAAGACAATTCCAGCCTAGCACCTTCCTTGGAGGAGAGAGAGTGCAACGTTTCATTTTAGCATTTTGGCGCTCACGAGGGAGACAAATTGCTTTGGCTGTTTGCAAGGCTAGGAAAGAGCAGAGCCCGAGTCTTACTGTTTATCTGCAATGACTGCCAGGGCAAGTGAGGACCAGCAAGACAATTCCTGCCTAGCACCTTCCTTGGAGGAGAGAGAGTGCAACGTTTCATTTTAGCATTTTGGCGCTCACGAGGGAGACAAATTGCTTTGGCTGTTTGCAAGGCTAGAAAAGAGCAGAGCCCCAGTCTTGCTGTTTATCTGCAATGACTGCAGGGCAAGTGAGGACCAGCAAGACAATTCCTGCCTAGCACCTTCCTTGGAGGAGAGAGAGTGCAACGTTTCATTTTAGCATTTTGGAGCTCACGAGCGAGACAAACTGCTTTGGCTGTTTGCAAGGCTAGGAAAGAGCAGAGCCCCAGTCTTGCTGTTTATCTGCAATGACTGCCAGGGCAAGTGAGGACCAGCAAGACAATTCCTGCCTAGCACCTTCCTTGGAGGAGAGAGAGTGCAACGTTTCATTTTAGCATTTTGGCGCTCACGAGCGAGACAAACTGCTTTGGCTGTTTGCAAGTCTAGGAAAGAGCAGAGCCCCTGTCTTGCTGTTTATCTGCAATGACTGGCAGGGCAAGTGAGGACCAGCAAGACAATTCCTGGCTAGCTCCTTCCTTGGAGGAGAGAGAGTGCAACGTTTCATTTTAGCATTTTGGCGCTCAAGAGGGAGACAAAATGCTTTGGCTGTTTCCATGGTAGGAAAGAGCAGAGCCCCAGTCTTGCTGTTTATCTGCAATGACTGCCAGGGCAAGTGAGGACCAGCAAGACAATTCCTGCCTAGCACCTTCCTTGGAGGAGAGAGAGTGCAACGTTTCATTTTAGCATTTTGGCGCTCACGAGCGAGACAAACTGCTTTGGCTGTTTGCAAGGCTAGGAAAGAGCAGAGCCCCAGTCTTGTTGTTCATCTGCAATGACTGCCAGGGCAAGTGAGGACCAGCAAGACAATTCCAGCCTAGCACCTTCCTTGGAGGAGAGAGAGTGCAACGTTTCATTTTAGCATTTTAGCGCTCATGAGCGAGACAAACTGCTTTGGCTGTTTGCAAGGCTAGGAAAGAGCAGAGCCCCTGTCTTGCTGCTTATCTGCAATGACTGCCAGGGCAAATGAGGACCAGCAAGACAATTCCTGCCTAGCACCTTCCTTGGAGGAGAGAGAGTGCAACGTTTCATTTTAGCATTTTGGCGCTCACGAGCGAGACAAACTGCTTTGGCTGTTTGCAAGGCTAGGAAAGAGCAGAGCCCGAGTCTTGCTGTTTATCTGCAATGACTGCCAGGGCAAGTGAGGACCAGCAAGACAATTCCTGCCTAGCACCTTCCTTGGAGGAGAGAGAGTGAAACGTATCATTTTGCTTTTTGGAGAGCGAGAGTGAGAAAAAGCAGAGTGCCTGTTTGCAAGGCTAGGAAAGAGCAGAGTCCGAGTCTTGCTGTTTATCTGCAATGACTGCCAGGGCAAGTGAGGACCAGCAAGACAATTCCAGCCTAGCACCTTCCTTGGAGGAGAGAGAGTGCAACGTTTCATTTTAGCATTTTGGCGCTCACGAGGGAGACAAATTCCTTTGGCTGTTTGCAAGGCTAGAAAAGAGCAGAGCCCCAGTCTTGCTGTTTATCTGCAATGACTGCAGGGCAAGTGAGGACCAGCAAGACAATTCCTGCCTAGCACCTTCCTTGGAGGAGAGAGAGTGCAACGTTTCATTTTAGCATTTTGGAGCTCACGAGCGAGACAAAATGCTTTGGCTGTTTGCAAGGCTAGGAAAGAGCAGAGCCCCAGTCTTGCTGTTTATCTGCAATGACTGCCAGGGCAAGTGAGGACCAGCAAGACAATTCCTGCCTAGCACCTTCCTTGGAGGAGAGAGAGTGCAACGTTTCATTTTAGCATTTTGGCGCTCACGAGCGAGACAAACTGCTTTGGCTGTTTGCAAGGCTAGGAAAGAGCAGAGCCCCAGTCTTGCTGTTTATCTGCAATGACTGCCAGGGCAAGTGAGGACCAGCAAGACAATTCCTGGCTAGCTCCTTCCTTGGAGGAGAGAGAGTGCAACGTTTCATTTTAGCATTTTGGCGCTCACGAGCGAGACAAACTGCTTTGGCTGTTTGCAAGGCTAGGAAAGAGCAGAGCCCGAGTCTTGCTGTTTATCTGCAATGACTGCCAGGGCAAGTGAGGACCAGCAAGACAATTCCTGCCTAGCACCTTCCTTGGAGGAGAGAGAGTGAAACGTATCATTTTGCTTTTTGGAGAGCGAGAGTGAGAAAAAGCAGAGTGCCTGTTTGCAAGGCTAGGAAAGAGCAGAGCCCGAGTCTTGCTTTTTATCTGCAATGACTGCCAGGGCAAGTGAGGACCAGGAAGACAATTCCAGCCTAGCACCTTCCTTGGAGGAGAGAGAGTGCAACGTTTCATTTTAGCATTTTGGCGCTCACGAGTGAGACAAACTGCTTTGGCTGTTTGCAAGGCTAGGAAAGAGCAGAGCCCCAGTCTTGCTGTTTATCTGCAATGACTGGCAGGGCAAGTGAGGACCAGCAAGACAATTCCTGCCTAGCACCTTCCTTGGAGGAGAGAGAGTGAAACGTTTCATTTTGCTTTTTGGAGTGCGAGAGTGAGAAAAAGCAGAGTGCCTGTTTGCAAGGCTAGGAAAGAGCAGAGTCCGAGTCTTGCTGTTTATCTGCAATGACTGCCAGGGCAAGTCAGGACCAGCAAGACAATTCCTGCGTAGCACCTTCCTTGGAGGAGAGAGAGTGCAACGTTTCATTTTAGCATTTTGGCGCTCACGAGCGAGACAAACTGCTTTGGCTGTTTGCAAGGCTAAGAAAGAGCAGAGCCTGAGTCTTGCTGTTTATCTGCAATGACTGCCAGGGCAAGTGAGGACCAGCAAGACAATTCCTGCCTAGCACCTTCCTTGGAGGAGAGAGAGTGCAACGTTTCATTTTAGCATTTTGGCGCTCACGAGCGAGACAAACTGCTTTGGCTGTTTGCAAGGCTAGGAAAGAGCAGAGCCCGAGTCTTGCTGTTTATCTGCAATGACTGCCAGGGCAAGTGAGGACCAGCAAGACAATTCCTGCCTAGCACCTTCCTTGGAGGAGAGAGAGTGCAACGTTTCATTTTAGCATTTTGGCGCTCACGAGGGAGACAAATTGCTTTGGCTGTTTGCAAGGCTAGGAAAGAGCAGAGCCCAGTCTTGCTGTTTATCTGCAATGACTGCCAGGGCAAGTGAGGACCAGCAAGACAATTCCTGCCTAGCACCTTCCTTGGAGGAGAGAGAGTGCAACGTTTCATTTTAGCATTTTGGCGCTCACGAGCGAGACAAACTGCTTTGGCTGTTTGCAAGGCTAGGAAAGAGCAGAGCCCAAGTCTTACTGTTTATCTGCAATGACTGGCAGGGCAAGTGAGGACCAGCAAGACAATTCCTGCCTAGCACCTTCCTTGGAGGAGAGAGAGAGCAACGTTTCATTTTAGCATTTTGGCGCTCACGAGCGAGACAAACTGCTTTGGCTTTTTGCAAGGCTAGGAAAGAGCAGAGCCCGAGTCTTGCTGTTTATCTGCAATGACTGCCAGGGCAAGTGAGGACCAGCAAGACAATTCCTGCCTAGCACCTTCCTTGGAGGAGAGAGAGTGCAACGTTTAATTTTGCTTTTTGGAGAGCGAGAGTGAGAAAAAGCAGAGTGCCTGTTTGCAAGGCTAGGAAAGAGCAGAGTCCGAGTCTTGTTGTTCATCTGCAATGACTGCCAGGGCAAGTCAGGACCAGCAAGACAATTCCTGCCTAGCACCTTCCTTGGAGGAGAGAGAGTGCAACGTTTCATTTTGCTTTTTGGAGAGCGAGAGTGAGAAAAAGCAGAGTGCCTGTTTGCAAGGCTAGGAAAGAGCAGAGTCCGAGTCTTGCTGTTTATCTGCAATGACTGCCAGGGCAAGTGAGGACCAGCAAGACAATTCCAGCCTAGCAACTTCCTTGGAGGAGAGAGAGTGCAACGTTTCATTTTAGCATTTTGGCGCTCACGAGCGAGACAAACTTCTTTGGCTCTTTGCAAGGCTAGGAAAGAGCAGAGCCCCAGTCTTACTGTTTAGCTGCAATGACTGCCAGGGCAAGTGAGGACCAGCAAGACAATTCCTGCCTAGCACCTTCCTTGGAGGAGAGAGAGTGCAACGTTTCATTTTAGCATTTTGGCGCTCACGAGGGAGACAAATTGCTTTGGCTGTTTGCAAGGCTAGGAAAGAGCAGAGCCCCAGTCTTGCTGTTTATCTGCAATGACTGCCAGGGCAAGTGAGGACCAGCAAGACAATTCCTGCCTAGCACCTTCCTTGGAGGAGAGAGAGTGCAACGTTTCATTTTAGCATTTTGTCGCTCACAAGCGAGACAAACTGCTTTGGCTGTTTGCAAGGCTAGGAAAGAGCAGAGCCCGAGTCTTGCTGTTTATCTGCAATGACTGCCAGGGCAAGTGAGGACCAGCAAGACAATTCCTGCCTAGCACCTTCCTTGGAGGAGAGAGAGTGCAACGTTTCATTTTAGCATTTTGGCGCTCACGAGCGAGACAAACTGCTTTGGCTGTTTGCAAGGCTAGGAAAGAGCAGAGCCCGAGTCTTACTGTTTATCTGCAATGACTGCCAGGGCAAGTGAGGACCAGCAAGACAATTCCTGCCTAGCACCTTCCTTGGAGGAGAGAGAGTGCAACGTTTCATTTTAGCATTTTGGCGCTCACGAGGGAGACAAATTTCTTTGGCTGTTTGCAAGGGTAGGAAAGAGCAGAGCCCCAGTCTTGCTGTTTATCTGCAATGACTGCCAGGGCAAGTGAGGACCAGCAAGACAATTCCTGCCTAGCACCTTCCTTGGAGGAGAGAGAGTGCAACGTTTCATTTTAGCATTTTGGCGCTCACGAGCGAGACAAACTGCTTTGGCTGTTTGCAAGGCTAGGAAAGAGCAGAGCCCAAGTCTTACTGTTTATCTGCAATGACTGCCAGGGCAAGTGAGGACCAGCAAGACAATTCCTGCCTAGCACCTTCCTTGGAGGAGAGAGAGTGCAACGTTTCATTTTAGCATTTTGGCGCTCACGAGGGAGACAAACTGCTTTGGCTGTTTGCAAGGCTAGGAAAGAGCAGAGCCCGAGTCTTGCTGTTT
Source organism: Phaethon aethereus (assembly GCF_964289735.1). NCBI lineage: Eukaryota > Metazoa > Chordata > Aves > Phaethontiformes > Phaethontidae > Phaethon > Phaethon aethereus. The sequence continues at coordinate 58,508 of NW_028114311.1, read as the reverse complement.
ATCTGCAATGACTGGCAGGGCAAGTGAGGACCAGCAAGACAATTCCTGCCTAGCACCTTCCTTGGAGGAGAGAGAGTGCAACGTTTCATTTTAGCATTTTGGCGCTCACGAGCGAGACAAACTGCTTTGGCTGTTTGCAAGGCTAGGAAAGAGCAGAGCCCGAGTCTTGCTGTTTATCTGCAATGACTGCCAGGGCAAGTGAGGACCAGCAAGACAATTCCTGCCTAGCACCTTCCTTGGAGGAGAGAGAGTGCAACGTTTCATTTTAGCATTTTGGCGCTCACGAGCGAGACAAACTGCTTTGGCTGTTTGCAAGGCTAGGAAAGAGCAGAGCCCGAGTCTTGCTGTTTATCTGCAATGACTGCCAGGGCAAGTGAGGACCAGCAAGACAATTCCTGCCTAGCACCTTCCTTGGAGGAGAGAGAGTGCAACGTTTCATTTTAGCATTTTGGCGCTCACGAGCGAGACAAACTGCTTTGGCTGTTTGCAAGGCTAGGAAAGAGCAGAGCCCCCGTCTTGCTGTTTATCTGCAATGACTGCCAGGGCAAGTGAGGACCAGCAAGACAATTCCTGCCTAGCACCTTCATTGGAGGAGAGAGAGTGCAACGTTTCATTTTAGCATTTTGGCGCTCACGAGGGAGACAAACTGCTTTGGCTGTTTGCAAGGCTAGGAAAGAGCAGAGCCCGAGTCTTGCTGTTTATCTGCAATGACTGCCAGGGCAAGTGAGGACCAGCAAGACAATTCCTGCCTAGCACCTTCCTTGGAGGAGAGAGAGTGCAACGTTTCATTTTAGCATTTTGGCGCTCACGAGCGAGACAAACTGCTTTGGCTGTTTGCAAGGCTAGGAAAGAGCAGAGCCCCAGTCTTGCTGTTTATCTGCAATGACTGCCAGGGCAAGTGAGGACCAGCAAGACAATTCCTGCCTAGCACCTTCCTTGGAGGAGAGAGAGTGCAACGTTTCATTTTAGCATTTTGGCGCTCACGAGCGAGACAAACTGCTTTGGCTGTTTGCAAGGCTAGGAAAGAGCAGAGCCCCCGTCTTGCTGTTTATCTGCAATGACTGCCAGGGCAAGTGAGGACCAGCAAGACAATTCCTGCCTAGCACCTTCCTTGGAGGAGAGAGAGTGCAACGTTTCATTTTAGCATTTTGGCGCTCACGAGCGAGACAAACTGCTTTGGCTGTTTGCAAGGCTAGGAAAGAGCAGAGCCCGAGTCTTGCTGTTTATCTGCAATGACTGCCAGGGCAAGTGAGGACCAGCAAGACAATTCCTGCCTAGCACCTTCCTTGGAGGAGAGAGAGTGAAACGTTTCATTTTGCTTTTTGGAGTGCGAGAGTGAGAAAAAGCAGAGTGCCTGTTTGCAAGGCTAGGAAAGAGCAGAGTCCGAGTCTTGCTGTTTATCTGCAATGACTGCCAGGGCAAGTGAGGACCAGCAAGACAATTCCTGCGTAGCACCTTCCTTGGAGGAGAGAGAGTGCAACGTTTCATTTTAGCATTTTGGCGCTCACGAGCGAGACAAACTGCTTTGGCTGTTTGCAAGGCTAGAAAAGAGCAGAGCCCCTGTCTTGTTGTTCATCTGCAATGACTGCCAGGGCAAGTCAGGACCAGCAAGACAATTCCTGCCTAGCACCTTCCTTGGAGGAGAGAGAGTGCAACGTTTCATTTTGCTTTTTGGAGAGCGAGAGTGAGAAAAAGCAGAGTGCCTGTTTGCAAGGCTAGGAAAGAGCAGAGTCCGAGTCTTGCTGTTTATCTGCAATGACTGCCAGGGCAAGTGAGGACCAGCAAGACAATTCCTGCCTAGCACCTTCCTTGGAGGAGAGAGAGTGCAACGTTTCATTTTAGCATTTTGGCGCTCACGAGCGAGACAAACTGCTTTGGCTGTTTGCAAGGCTAGGAAAGAGCAGAGCCCGAGTCTTGCTGTTTATCTGCAATGACTGCCAGGGCAAGTGAGGACCAGCAAGACAATTCCTGCCTAGCACCTTCCTTGGAGGAGAGAGAGTGCAACGTTTCATTTTAGCATTTTGGCGCTCACGAGCGAGACAAACTGTTTTGGCTGTTTGCAAGGCTAGGAAAGAGCAGAGCCCGAGTCTTGCTGTTTATCTGCAATGACTGCCAGGGCAAGTGAGGACCAGCAAGACAATTCCTGCCTAGCACCTTCCTTGGAGGAGAGAGAGTGCAACGTTTCATTTTAGCATTTTGGCGCTCACGAGGGAGACAAATTTCTTTGGCTGTTTGCAAGGGTAGGAAAGAGCAGAGCCCCAGTCTTGCTGTTTATCTGCAATGACTGCCAGGGCAAGTGAGGACCAGCAAGACAATTCCTGCCTAGCACCTTCCTTGGAGGAGAGAGAGTGCAACGTTTCATTTTAGCATTTTGGCGCTCACGAGCGAGACAAACTGCTTTGGCTGTTTGCAAGGCTAGGAAAGAGCAGAGCCCAAGTCTTACTGTTTATCTGCAATGACTGCCAGGGCAAGTGAGGACCAGCAAGACAATTCCTGCCTAGCACCTTCCTTGGAGGAGAGAGAGTGCAACGTTTCATTTTAGCATTTTGGCGCTCACGAGGGAGACAAACTGCTTTGGCTGTTTGCAAGGCTAGGAAAGAGCAGAGCCCGAGTCTTGCTGTTTATCTGCAATGACTGGCAGGGCAAGTGAGGACCAGCAAGACAATTCCTGCCTAGCACCTTCCTTGGAGGAGAGAGAGTGCAACGTTTCATTTTAGCATTTTGGCGCTCACGAGCGAGACAAACTGCTTTGGCTGTTTGCAAGGCTAGGAAAGAGCAGAGCCCGAGTCTTGCTGTTTATCTGCAATGACTGCCAGGGCAAGTGAGGACCAGCAAGACAATTCCTGCCTAGCACCTTCCTTGGAGGAGAGAGAGTGCAACGTTTCATTTTAGCATTTTGGCGCTCACGAGCGACACAAACTGCTTTGGCTGTTTGCAAGGCTAGGAAAGAGCAGAGCCCCAGTCTTGCTGTTTATCTGCAATGACTGCCAGGGCAAGTGAGGACCAGCAAGACAATTCCTGCCTAGCACCTTCCTTGGAGGAGAGAGAGTGCAACGTTTCATTTTAGCATTTTGGCGCTCACGAGCGAGACAAACTGCTTTGGCTGTTTGCAAGGCTAGGAAAGAGCAGAGCCCGAGTCTTGCTGTTTATCTGCAATGACTGCCAGGGCAAGTGAGGACCAGCAAGACAATTCCTGCCTAGCACCTTCCTTGGAGGAGAGAGAGTGCAACGTTTCATTTTGCTTTTTGGAGTGCGAGAGTGAGAAAAAGCAGAGTGCCTGTTTGCAAGGCTAGGAAAGAGCAGAGCCCGAGTCTTGCTGTTTATCTGCAATGACTGCCAGGGCAAGTGAGGACCAGCAAGACAATTCCTGCCTAGCACCTTCCTTGGAGGAGAGAGAGTGCAACGTTTCATTTTAGCATTTTGGCGCTCACGAGGGAGACAAACTGCTTTGGCTGTTTGCAAGGCTAGGAAAGAGCAGAGCCCGAGTCTTGCTGTTTATCTGCAATGACTGCCAGGGCAAGTGAGGACCAGCAAGACAATTCCTGCCTAGCACCTTCCTTGGAGGAGAGAGAGTGCAACGTTTCATTTTAGCATTTTGGCGCTCACGAGCGAGACAAACTGCTTTGGCTGTTTGCAAGGCTAGGAAAGAGCAGAGCCCCAGTCTTGCTGTTTATCTGCAATGACTGCCAGGGCAAGTGAGGACCAGCAAGACAATTCCTGCCTAGCACCTTCCTTGGAGGAGAGAGAGTGCAACGTTTCATTTTAGCATTTTGGCGCTCACGAGCGAGACAAACTGCTTTGGCTGTTTGCAAGGCTAGGAAAGAGCAGAGCCCGAGTCTTGCTGTTTATCTGCAATGACTGCCAGGGCAAGTGAGGACCAGGAAGACAATTCCTGCCTAGCACCTTCCTTGGAGGAGAGAGAGTGCAACGTTTCATTTTAGCATTTTGGCGCTCACGAGCGAGACAAACTGCTTTGGCTGTTTGCAAGGCTAGGAAAGAGCAGAGCCCGAGTCTTGCTGTTTATCTGCAATGACTGCCAGGGCAAGTGAGGACCAGCAAGACAATTCCTGCCTAGAACCTTCCTTGGAGGAGAGAGAGTGAAACGTTTCATTTTGCTTTTTGGAGTGCGAGAGTGAGAAAAAGCAGAGTGCCTGTTTGCAAGGCTAGGAAAGAGCAGAGTCCGAGTCTTGCTGTTTATCTGCAATGACTGCCAGGGCAAGTGAGGAGCAGCAAGACAATTCCTGCGTAGCACCTTCCTTGGAGGAGAGAGAGTGCAACGTTTCATTTTAGCATTTTGGCGCTCACGAGCGAGACAAAATGCTTTCGCTGTTTGCAAGGCTAGGAAAGAGCAGAGCCCGAGTCTTGCTGTTTATCTGCAATGACTGCCAGGGCAAGTGAGGACCAGCAAGACAATTCCTGCCTAGCACCTTCCTTGGAGGAGAGAGAGTGCAACGTTTCATTTTAGCATTTTGGCGCTCACGAGCGAGACAAACTGCTTTGGCTGTTTGCAAGGCTAGAAAAGAGCAGAGCCCCTGTCTTGTTGTTCATCTGCAATGACTGCCAGGGCAAGTCAGGACCAGCAAGACAATTCCTTCCTAGCACCTTCCTTGGAGGAGAGAGAGTGCAACGTTTCATTTCAGCATTTTAGCGCTCATGAGCGAGACAAACTGCTTTGGCTGTTTGCAAGGCTAGGAAAGAGCAGAGCCCCAGTCTTGCTGTTTATCTGCAATGACTGCCAGGGCAAGTGAGGACCAGCAAGACAATTCCTGCCTAGCACCTTCTTTGTAGGAGAGAGAGTGAAACGTTTCATTTTGCTTTTTGGAGAGCGAGAGTGAGAAAAAGCAGAGTGCCTGTTTGCAAGGCTAGGAAAGAGCAGAGTCCGAGTCTTGCTGTTTATCTGCAATGACTGCCAGGGCATGTGAGGACCAGCAAGACAATTCCAGCCTAGCACCTTCCTTGGAGGAGAGAGAGTGCAACGTTTCATTTTAGCATTTTGGCGCTCACGAGCGAGACAAACTGCTTTGGCTGTTTGCAAGGCTAGGAAAGAGCAGAGCCCGAGTCTTACTGTTTAGCTGCAATGACTGCCAGGGCAAGTGAGGACCAGCAAGACAATTCCTGCCTAGCACCTTCCTTGGAGGAGAGAGAGTGCAACGTTTCATTTTAGCATTTTGGCGCTCACGAGGGAGACAAATTGCTTTGGCTGTTTGCAAGGGTAGGAAAGAGCAGAGCCCCAGTCTTGCTGTTTATCTGCAATGACTGCCAGGGCAAGTGAGGACCAGCAAGACAATTCCTGCCTAGCACCTTCCTTGGAGGAGAGAGAGTGCAACGTTTCATTTTAGCATTTTGGCGCTCACGAGCGAGACAAACTGCTTTGGCTGTTTGCAAGGTTAGGAAAGAGCAGAGCCCCAGTCTTGCTGTTTATCTGCAATGACTGCCAGGGCAAGTGAGGACCAGCAAGACAATTCCTGCCTAGCACCTTCCTTGGAGGAGAGAGAGTACAACGTTTCATTTTAGCATTTTGGCGCTCACGAGCGAGACAAACTGCTTTGGCTGTTTGCAAGGCTAGGAAAGAGCAGAGCCCGAGTCTTACTGTTTATCTGCAATGACTGCCAGGGCAAGTGAGGACCAGCAAGACAATTCCTGCCTAGCACCTTCCTTGGAGGAGAGAGAGTGCAACGTTTCATTTTAGCATTTTGGCGCTCACGAGGGAGACAAATTTCTTTGGCTGTTTGCAAGGGTAGGAAAGAGCAGAGCCCCAGTCTTGCTGTTTATCTGCAATGACTGCCAGGGCAAGTGAGGACCAGCAAGACAATTCCTGCCTAGCACCTTCCTTGGAGGAGAGAGAGTGCAACGTTTCATTTTAGCATTTTGGCGCTCACGAGCGAGACAAACTGCTTTGGCTGTTTGCAAGGCTAGGAAAGAGCAGAGCCCGAGTCTTGCTGTTTATCTGCAATGACTGCCAGGGCAAGTGAGGACCAGCAAGACAATTCCTGCCTAGCACCTTCCTTGGAGGAGAGAGAGTGCAACGTTTCATTTTAGCATTTTGGCGCTCACAAGCGAGACAAACTGCTTTGGCTGTTTGCAAGGCTAGGAAAGAGCAGAGCCCCAGTCTTGCTGTTTATCTGCAATGACTGCCAGGGCAAGTGAGGACCAGCAAGACAATTCCTGCCTAGCACCTTCCTTGGAGGAGAGAGAGTGCAACGTTTCATTTTGCTTTTTGGAGTGCGAGAGTGAGAAAAAGCAGAGTGCCTGTTTGCAAGGCTAGGAAAGAGCAGAGCCCCAGTCTTGCTGTTTATCTGCAATGACTGCCAGGGCAAGTGAGGACCAGCAAGACAATTCCTGCCTAGCACCTTCCTTGGAGGAGAGAGAGTGCAACGTTTCATTTTAGCATTTTGGCGCTCACGAGCGAGACAAACTGCTTTGGCTGTTTGCAAGGCTAGGAAAGAGCAGAGCCCGAGTCTTGCTGTTTATCTGTAATGACTGCCAGGGCAAGTGAGGACCAGCAAGACAATTCCTGCCTAGCACCTTCCTTGGAGGAGAGAGAGTGCAACGTTTCATTTTAGCATTTTGGCGCTCACGAGCGAGACAAACTGCTTTGGCTGTTTGCAAGGCTAGGAAAGAGCAGTGCCCGAGTCTTGCTGTTTATCTGCAATGACTGCCAGGGCAAGTGAGGACCAGCAAGACAATTCCTGCCTAGCACCTTCATTGGAGGAGAGAGAGTGCAACGTTTCATTTTGCTTTTTGGAGTGCGAGAGTGAGAAAAAGCAGAGTGCCTGTTTGCAAGGCTAGGAAAGAGCAGAGCCCGAGTCTTGCTGTTTATCTGCAATGAATGCCAGGGCAAGTGAGGACCAGCAAGACAATTCCTGCCTAGCACCTTCCTTGGAGGAGAGAGAGTGCAACGTTTCATTTTAGCATTTTGGCGCTCACGAGGGAGACAAATTTCTTTGGCTGTTTGCAAGGGTAGGAAAGAGCAGAGCCCCAGTCTTGCTGTTTATTTGCAATGACTGCCAGGGCAAGTGAGGACCAGCAAGACAATTCCTGCCTAGCACCTTCCTTGGAGGAGAGAGAGTGCAACGTTTCATTTTAGCATTTTGGCGCTCACGAGGGAGACAAACTGCTTTGGCTGTTTGCAAGGCTAGGAAAGAGCAGAGCCCGAGTCTTGCTGTTTATCTGCAATGACTGGCAGGGCAAGTGAGGACCAGCAAGACAATTCCTGCCTAGCACCTTCCTTAGAGGAGAGAGAGTGCAACGTTTCATTTTAGCATTTTGGCGCTCACGAGCGAGACAAACTGCTTTGGCTGTTTGCAAGGTTAGGAAAGAGCAGAGCCCCAGTCTTGCTGTTTATCTGCAATGACTGCCAGGGCAAGTGAGGACCAGCAAGACAATTCCTGCCTAGCACCTTCCTTGGAGGAGAGAGAGTGCAACGTTTCATTTTAGCATTTTGGCGCTCACGAGCGAGACAAACTGCTTTGGCTGTTTGCAAGGTTAGGAAAGAGCAGAGCCCCAGTCTTGCTGTTTATCTGCAATGACTGCCAGGGCAAGTGAGGACCAGCAAGACAATTCCTGCCTAGCACCTTCCTTGGAGGAGAGAGAGTGCAACGTTTCATTTTAGCATTTTGGCGCTCACGAGCGAGACAAACTGCTTTGGCTGTTTGCAAGGTTAGGAAAGAGCAGAGCCCCAGTCTTGCTGTCTATCTGCAATGACTGCCAGGGCAAGTGAGGACCAGCAAGACAATTCCTGCCTAGCACCTTCCTTGGAGGAGAGAGAGTGCAACGTTTCACTTTAGCATTTTGGCGCTCACGAGCGACACAAACTGCTTTGGCTGTTTGCAAGGTTAGGAAAGAGCAGAGCCCCAGTCTTGCTGTCTATCTGCAATGACTGCCAGGGCAAGTGAGGACCAGCAAGTCAATTCCTGCCTAGCACCTTCCTTGGAGGAGAGAGAGTGCAACGTTTCACTTTAGCATTTTGGCGCTCACGAGCGAGACAAACTGCTTTGGCTGTTTGCAAGGCTAGGAAAGAGCAGAGCCCCAGTCTTGCTGTTTATCTGCAATGACTGGCAGGGCAAGTGAGGACCAGCAAGACAATTCCTGCCTAGCACCTTCCTTGGAGGAGAGAGAGTGCAACGTTTCATTTTAGCATTTTGGCGCTCAAGAGGGAGACAAAATGCTTTGGCTGTTTGCAAGGGTAGGAAAGAGCAGAGCCCCAGTCTTGCTGTTTATCTGCAATGACTGCCAGGGCAAGTGAGGACCAGCAAGACAATTCCTGCCTAGCACCTTCCTTGGAGGAGAGAGAGTGAAACGTTTCATTTTGCTTTTTGGAGTGCGAGAGTGAGAAAAAGCAGAGTGCCTGTTTGCAAGGCTAGGAAAGAGCAGAGTCCGAGTCTTGCTGTTTATCTGCAATGACTGCCAGGGCAAGTGAGGACCAGCAAGACAATTCCTGCGTAGCACCTTCCTTGGAGGAGAGAGAGTGCAACGTTTCATTTTAGCATTTTGGCGCTCACGAGCGAGACAAAATGCTTTCGCTGTTTGCAAGGCTAGGAAAGAGCAGAGCCCGAGTCTTGCTGTTTATCTGCAATGACTGCCAGGGCAAGTGAGGACCAGCAAGACAATTCCTGCCTAGCACCTTCCTTGGAGGAGAGAGAGTGCAACGTTTCATTTTAGCATTTTGGCGCTCATGAGCGAGACAAACTGCTTTGGCTGTTTGCAAGGCTAGGAAAGAGCAGAGCCCCAGTCTTGCTGTTTATCTGCAATGACTGCCAGGGCAAGTGAGGACCAGCAAGACAATTCCTGCCTAGCACCTTCCTTGGAGGAGAGAGAGTGAAACGTTTCATTTTGCTTTTTGGAGAGCGAGAGTGAGAAAAAGCAGAGTGCCTGTTTGCAAGGCTAGGAAAGAGCAGAGTCCGAGTCTTGCTGTTTATCTGCAATGACTGCCAGGGCAAGTGAGGACCAGCAAGACAATTCCAGCCTAGCACCTTCCTTGGAGGAGAGAGAGTGCAACGTTTCATTTTAGCATTTTGGCGCTCACGAGCGAGACAAACTGCTTTGGCTGTTTGCAAGGCTAGGAAAGAGCAGAGCCCGAGTCTTACTGTTTAGCTGTAATGACTGCCAGGGCAAGTGAGGACCAGCAAGACAATTCCTGCCTAGCACCTTCCTTGGAGGAGAGAGAGTGCAACGTTTCATTTTAGCATTTTGGCGCTCACGAGGGAGACAAATTGCTTTGGCTGTTTGCAAGGCTAGGAAAGAGCAGAGCCCCAGTCTTGCTGTTTATCTGCAATGACTGCCAGGGCAAGTGAGGACCAGCAAGACAATTCCTGCCTAGCACCTTCCTTGGAGGAGAGAGAGTGCAACGTTTCATTTTAGCATTTTGGCGCTCACGAGCGAGACAAACTGCTTTGGCTGTTTGCAAGGTTAGGAAAGAGCAGAGCCCCAGTCTTGCTGTTTATCTGCAATGACTGCCAGGGCAAGTGAGGACCAGCAAGACAATTCCTGCCTAGCACCTTCCTTGGAGGAGAGAGAGTACAACGTTTCATTTTAGCATTTTGGCGCTCACGAGCGAGACAAACTGCTTTGGCTGTTTGCAAGGCTAGGAAAGAGCAGAGCCCGAGTCTTACTGTTTATCTGCAATGACTGCCAGGGCAAGTGAGGACCAGCAAGACAATTCCTGCCTAGCACCTTCCTTGGAGGAGAGAGAGTGCAACGTTTCATTTTAGCATTTTGGCGCTCACGAGGGAGACAAATTTCTTTGGCTGTTTGCAAGGGTAGGAAAGAGCAGAGCCCCAGTCTTGCTGTTTATCTGCAATGACTGCCAGGGCAAGTGAGGACCAGCAAGACAATTCCTGCCTAGCACCTTCCTTGGAGGAGAGAGAGTGCAACGTTTCATTTTAGCATTTTGGCGCTCACGAGCGAGACAAACTGCTTTGGCTGTTTGCAAGGCTAGGAAAGAGCAGAGCCCGAGTCTTGCTGTTTATCTGCAATGACTGCCAGGGCAAGTGAGGACCAGCAAGACAATTCCTGCCTAGCACCTTCCTTGGAGGAGAGAGAGTGCAACGTTTCATTTTAGCATTTTGGCGCTCACAAGCGAGACAAACTGCTTTGGCTGTTTGCAAGGCTAGGAAAGAGCAGAGCCCCAGTCTTGCTGTTTATCTGCAATGACTGCCAGGGCAAGTGAGGACCAGCAAGACAATTCCTGCCTAGCACCTTCCTTGGAGGAGAGAGAGTGCAACGTTTCATTTTGCTTTTTGGAGTGCGAGAGTGAGAAAAAGCAGAGTGCCTGTTTGCAAGGCTAGGAAAGAGCAGAGCCCCAGTCTTGCTGTTTATCTGCAATGACTGCCAGGGCAAGTGAGGACCAGCAAGACAATTCCTGCCTAGCACCTTCCTTGGAGGAGAGAGAGTGCAACGTTTCATTTTAGCATTTTGGCGCTCACGAGCGAGACAAACTGCTTTGGCTGTTTGCAAGGCTAGGAAAGAGCAGAGCCCGAGTCTTGCTGTTTATCTGTAATGACTGCCAGGGCAAGTGAGGACCAGCAAGACAATTCCTGCCTAGCACCTTCCTTGGAGGAGAGAGAGTGCAACGTTTCACTTTAGCATTTTGGCGCTCACGAGCGAGACAAACTGCTTTGGCTGTTTGCAAGGTTAGGAAAGAGCAGAGCCCCAGTCTTGCTGTCTATCTGCAATGACTGCCAGGGCAAGTGAGGACCAGCAAGACAATTCCTGCCTAGCACCTTCCTTGGAGGAGAGAGAGTGCAACGTTTCACTTCAGCATTTTGGCGCTCACGAGCGAGACAAACTGCTTTGGCTGTTTGCAAGGCTAGGAAAGAGCAGAGCCCCAGTCTTGCTGTTTATCTGCAATGACTGGCAGGGCAAGTGAGGACCAGCAAGACAATTCCTGCCTAGCACCTTCCTTGGAGGAGAGAGAGTGCAACGTTTCATTTTAGCATTTTGGCGCTCAAGAGGGAGACAAAATGCTTTGGCTGTTTGCAAGGGTAGGAAAGAGCAGCGCCCCAGTCTTGCTGTTTATCTGCAATGACTGCCAGGGCAAGTGAGGACCAGCAAGACAATTCCTGCCTAGCACCTTCCTTGGAGGAGAGAGAGTGAAACGTTTCATTTTGCTTTTTGGAGTGCGAGAGTGAGAAAAAGCAGAGTGCCTGTTTGCAAGGCTAGGAAAGAGCAGAGTCCGAGTCTTGCTGTTTATCTGCAATGACTGCCAGGGCAAGTGAGGACCAGCAAGACAATTCCTGCGTAGCACCTTCCTTGGAGGAGAGAGAGTGCAACGTTTCATTTTAGCATTTTGGCGCTCACGAGCGAGACAAAATGCTTTCGCTGTTTGCAAGGCTAGGAAAGAGCAGAGCCCGAGTCTTGCTGTTTATCTGCAATGACTGCCAGGGCAAGTGAGGACCAGCAAGACAATTCCTGCCTAGCACCTTCCTTGGAGGAGAGAGAGTGCAACGTTTCATTTTAGCATTTTGGCGCTCACGAGCGAGACAAACTGCTTTGGCTGTTTGCAAGGCTAGAAAAGAGCAGAGCCCCTGTCTTGTTGTTCATCTGCAATGACTGCCAGGGCAAGTCAGGACCAGCAAGACAATTCCTTCCTAGCACCTTCCTTGGAGGAGAGAGAGTGCAACGTTTCATTTCAGCATTTTAGCGCTCATGAGCGAGACAAACTGCTTTGGCTGTTTGCAAGGCTAGGAAAGAGCAGAGCCCCAGTCTTGCTGTTTATCTGCAATGACTGCCAGGGCAAGTGAGGACCAGCAAGACAATTCCTGCCTAGCACCTTCCTTGGAGGAGAGAGAGTGAAACGTTTCATTTTGCTTTTTGGAGAGCGAGAGTGAGAAAAAGCAGAGTGCCTGTTTGCAAGGCTAGGAAAGAGCAGAGTCCGAGTCTTGCTGTTTATCTGCAATGACTGCCAGGGCAAGTGAGGACCAGCAAGACAATTCCAGCCTAGCACCTTCCTTGGAGGAGAGAGAGTGCAACGTTTCATTTTAGCATTTTGGCGCTCACGAGCGAGACAAACTGCTTTGGCTGTTTGCAAGGCTAGGAAAGAGCAGAGCCCCAGTCTTACTGTTTAGCTGCAATGACTGCCACGGCAAGTGAGGACCAGCAAGACAATTCCTGCCTAGCACCTTCCTTGGAGGAGAGAGAGTGCAACGTTTCATTTTAGCATTTTGGCGCTCACGAGCGAGACAAACTGCTTTGGCTGTTTGCAAGGCTAGGAAAGAGCAGAGCCCGAGTCTTGCTGTTTATCTGCAATGACTGCCAGGGCAAGTGAGGACCAGCAAGACAATTCCTGCCTAGCACCTTCCTTGGAGGAGAGAGAGTGCAACGTTTCATTTTAGCATTTTGGCGCTCACGAGCGAGACAAACTGCTTTGGCTGTTTGCAAGGCTAGGAAAGAGCAGAGCCCGAGTCTTGCTGTTTATCTGCAATGACTGCCAGGGCAAGTGAGGACCAGCAAGACAATTCCTGCCTAGCACCTTCCTTGGAGGAGAGAGAGTGCAACGTTTCATTTTAGCATTTTGGCGCTCACGAGCGAGACAAACTGCTTTGGCTGTTTGCAAGGCTAGGAAAGAGCAGAGCCCGAGTCTTACTGTTTATCTGCAATGACTGCCAGGGCAAGTGAGGACCAGCAAGACAATTCCTGCCTAGCACCTTCCTTGGAGGAGAGAGAGTGCAACGTTTCATTTTAGCATTTTGGCGCTCACGAGGGAGACAAATTTCTTTGGCTGTTTGCAAGGGTAGGAAAGAGCAGAGCCCCAGTCTTGCTGTTTATCTGCAATGACTGCCAGGGCAAGTGAGGACCAGCAAGACAATTCCTGCCTAGCACCTTCCTTGGAGGAGAGAGAGTGCAACGTTTCATTTTAGCATTTTGGCGCTCACGAGGGAGACAAACTGCTTTGGCTGTTTGCAAGGCTAGGAAAGAGCAGAGCCCGAGTCTTGCTGTTTATCTGCAATGACTGGCAGGGCAAGTGAGGACCAGCAAGACAATTCCTGCCTAGCACCTTCCTTGGAGGAGAGAGAGTGCAACGTTTCATTTTAGCATTTTGGCGCTCACGAGCGAGACAAACTGCTTTGGCTGTTTGCAAGGCTAGGAAAGAGCAGAGCCCGAGTCTTGCTGTTTATCTGCAATGACTGCCAGGGCAAGTGAGGACCAGCAAGACAATTCCTGCCTAGCACCTTCCTTGGAGGAGAGAGAGTGCAACGTTTCATTTTAGCATTTTGGCGCTCACGAGGGAGACAAATTGCTTTGGCTGTTTGCAAGGCTAGGAAAGAGCAGAGCCCCAGTCTTGCTGTTTATCTGCAATGACTGGCAGGGCAAGTGAGGACCAGCAAGACAATTCCTGCCTAGCACCTTCCTTGGAGGAGAGAGAGTGCAACGTTTCATTTTGCTTTTTGGAGTGCGAGAGTGAGAAAAAGCAGAGTGCCTGTTTGCAAGGCTAGGAAAGAGCAGAGCCCCAGTCTTGCTGTTTATCTGCAATGACTGCCAGGGCAAGTGAGGACCAGCAAGACAATTCCTGCCTAGCACCTTCCTTGGAGGAGAGAGAGTGCAACGTTTCATTTTAGCATTTTGGCGCTCACGAGCGAGACAAACTGCTTTGGCTGTTTGCAAGGCTAGGAAAGAGCAGAGCCCGAGTCTTGCTGTTTATCTGTAATGACTGCCAGGGCAAGTGAGGACCAGCAAGACAATTCCTGCCTAGCACCTTCCTTGGAGGAGAGAGAGTGCAACGTTTCATTTTAGCATTTTGGCGCTCACGAGGGAGACAAATTTCTTTGGCTGTTTGCAAGGGTAGGAAAGAGCAGAGCCCCAGTCTTGCTGTTTATCTGCAATGACTGCCAGGGCAAGTGAGGACCAGCAAGACAATTCCTGCCTAGCACCTTCCTTGGAGGAGAGAGAGTGCAACGTTTCATTTTGCTTTTTGGAGTGCGAGAGTGAGAAAAAGCAGAGTGCCTGTTTGCAAGGCTAGGAAAGAGCAGAGCCCCAGTCTTGCTGTTTATCTGCAATGACTGCCAGGGCAAGTGAGGACCAGCAAGACAATTCCTGCCTAGCACCTTCCTTGGAGGAGAGAGAGTGCAACGTTTCATTTTAGCATTTTGGCGCTCACGAGCGAGACAAACTGCTTTGGCTGTTTGCAAGGCTAGGAAAGAGCAGAGCCCGAGTCTTGCTGTTTATCTGTAATGACTGCCAGGGCAAGTGAGGACCAGCAAGACAATTCCTGCCTAGCACCTTCCTTGGAGGAGAGAGAGTGCAACGTTTCACTTTAGCATTTTGGCGCTCACGAGCGAGACAAACTGCTTTGGCTGTTTGCAAGGTTAGGAAAGAGCAGAGCCCCAGTCTTGCTGTCTATCTGCAATGACTGCCAGGGCAAGTGAGGACCAGCAAGACAATTCCTGCCTAGCACCTTCCTTGGAGGAGAGAGAGTGCAACGTTTCACTTTAGCATTTTGGCGCTCACGAGCGAGACAAACTGCTTTGGCTGTTTGCAAGGCTAGGAAAGAGCAGAGCCCCAGTCTTGCTGTTTATCTGCAATGACTGGCAGGGCAAGTGAGGACCAGCAAGACAATTCCTGCCTAGCACCTTCCTTGGAGGAGAGAGAGTGCAACGTTTCATTTTAGCATTTTGGCGCTCAAGAGGGAGACAAAATGCTTTGGCTGTTTGCAAGGGTAGGAAAGAGCAGCGCCCCAGTCTTGCTGTTTATCTGCAATGACTGCCAGGGCAAGTGAGGACCAGCAAGACAATTCCTGCCTAGCACCTTCCTTGGAGGAGAGAGAGTGAAACGTTTCATTTTGCTTTTTGGAGTGCGAGAGTGAGAAAAAGCAGAGTGCCTGTTTGCAAGGCTAGGAAAGAGCAGAGTCCGAGTCTTGCTGTTTATCTGCAATGACTGCCAGGGCAAGTGAGGACCAGCAAGACAATTCCTGCGTAGCACCTTCCTTGGAGGAGAGAGAGTGCAACGTTTCATTTTAGCATTTTGGCGCTCACGAGCGAGACAAAATGCTTTCGCTGTTTGCAAGGCTAGGAAAGAGCAGAGCCCGAGTCTTGCTGTTTATCTGCAATGACTGCCAGGGCAAGTGAGGACCAGCAAGACAATTCCTGCCTAGCACCTTCCTTGGAGGAGAGAGAGTGCAACGTTTCATTTTAGCATTTTGGCGCTCACGAGCGAGACAAACTGCTTTGGCTGTTTGCAAGGCTAGAAAAGAGCAGAGCCCCTGTCTTGTTGTTCATCTGCAATGACTGCCAGGGCAAGTCAGGACCAGCAAGACAATTCCTTCCTAGCACCTTCCTTGGAGGAGAGAGAGTGCAACGTTTCATTTCAGCATTTTAGCGCTCATGAGCGAGACAAACTGCTTTGGCTGTTTGCAAGGCTAGGAAAGAGCAGAGCCCCAGTCTTGCTGTTTATCTGCAATGACTGCCAGGGCAAGTGAGGACCAGCAAGACAATTCCTGCCTAGCACCTTCCTTGGAGGAGAGAGAGTGAAACGTTTCATTTTGCTTTTTGGAGAGCGAGAGTGAGAAAAAGCAGAGTGCCTGTTTGCAAGGCTAGGAAAGAGCAGAGTCCGAGTCTTGCTGTTTATCTGCAATGACTGCCAGGGCAAGTGAGGACCAGCAAGACAATTCCAGCCTAGCACCTTCCTTGGAGGAGAGAGAGTGCAACGTTTCATTTTAGCATTTTGGCGCTCACGAGCGAGACAAACTGCTTTGGCTGTTTGCAAGGCTAGGAAAGAGCAGAGCCCCAGTCTTACTGTTTAGCTGCAATGACTGCCACGGCAAGTGAGGACCAGCAAGACAATTCCTGCCTAGCACCTTCCTTGGAGGAGAGAGAGTGCAACGTTTCATTTTAGCATTTTGGCGCTCACGAGCGAGACAAACTGCTTTGGCTGTTTGCAAGGCTAGGAAAGAGCAGAGCCCGAGTCTTGCTGTTTATCTGCAATGACTGCCAGGGCAAGTGAGGACCAGCAAGACAATTCCTGCCTAGCACCTTCCTTGGAGGAGAGAGAGTGCAACGTTTCATTTTAGCATTTTGGCGCTCACGAGCGAGACAAACTGCTTTGGCTGTTTGCAAGGCTAGGAAAGAGCAGAGCCCGAGTCTTGCTGTTTATCTGCAATGACTGCCAGGGCAAGTGAGGACCAGCAAGACAATTCCTGCCTAGCACCTTCCTTGGAGGAGAGAGAGTGCAACGTTTCATTTTAGCATTTTGGCTCTCACGAGCGAGACAAACTGCTTTGGCTGTTTGCAAGGCTAGGAAAGAGCAGAGCCCGAGTCTTACTGTTTATCTGCAATGACTGCCAGGGCAAGTGAGGACCAGCAAGACAATTCCTGCCTAGCACCTTCCTTGGAGGAGAGAGAGTGCAACGTTTCATTTTAGCATTTTGGCGCTCACGAGGGAGACAAATTTCTTTGGCTGTTTGCAAGGGTAGGAAAGAGCAGAGCCCCAGTCTTGCTGTTTATCTGCAATGACTGCCAGGGCAAGTGAGGACCAGCAAGACAATTCCTGCCTAGCACCTTCCTTGGAGGAGAGAGAGTGCAACGTTTCATTTTAGCATTTTGGCGCTCACGAGGGAGACAAACTGCTTTGGCTGTTTGCAAGGCTAGGAAAGAGCAGAGCCCGAGTCTTGCTGTTTATCTGCAATGACTGGCAGGGCAAGTGAGGACCAGCAAGACAATTCCTGCCTAGCACCTTCCTTGGAGGAGAGAGAGTGCAACGTTTCATTTTAGCATTTTGGCGCTCACGAGCGAGACAAACTGCTTTGGCTGTTTGCAAGGCTAGGAAAGAGCAGAGCCCGAGTCTTGCTGTTTATCTGCAATGACTGCCAGGGCAAGTGAGGACCAGCAAGACAATTCCTGCCTAGCACCTTCCTTGGAGGAGAGAGAGTGCAACGTTTCATTTTAGCATTTTGGCGCTCACGAGGGAGACAAATTGCTTTGGCTGTTTGCAAGGCTAGGAAAGAGCAGAGCCCCAGTCTTGCTGTTTATCTGCAATGACTGGCAGGGCAAGTGAGGACCAGCAAGACAATTCCTGCCTAGCACCTTCCTTGGAGGAGAGAGAGTGCAACGTTTCATTTTGCTTTTTGGAGTGCGAGAGTGAGAAAAAGCAGAGTGCCTGTTTGCAAGGCTAGGAAAGAGCAGAGCCCCAGTCTTGCTGTTTATCTGCAATGACTGCCAGGGCAAGTGAGGACCAGCAAGACAATTCCTGCCTAGCACCTTCCTTGGAGGAGAGAGAGTGCAACGTTTCATTTTAGCATTTTGGCGCTCACGAGCGAGACAAACTGCTTTGGCTGTTTGCAAGGCTAGGAAAGAGCAGAGCCCGAGTCTTGCTGTTTATCTGCAATGACTGCCAGGGCAAGTGAGGACCAGCAAGACAATTCCTGCCTAGCACCTTCATTGGAGGAGAGAGAGTGCAACGTTTCATTTTGCTTTTTGGAGTGCGAGAGTGAGAAAAAGCAGAGTGCCTGTTTGCAAGGCTAGGAAAGAGCAGAGCCCGAGTCTTGCTGTTTATCTGCAATGACTGCCAGGGCAAGTGAGGACCAGCAAGACAATTCCTACCTAGCACCTTCCTTCGAGGAGAGAGAGTGCAACGTTTCATTTTAGCATTTTGGCGCTCACGAGGGAGACAAATTTCTTTGGCTGTTTGCAAGGGTAGGAAAGAGTAGAGATCCAGTCTTGCTGTTTATCTGCAATGACTGCCAGGGCAAGTGAGGACCAGCAAGACAATTCCTGCCTAGCACCTTCCTTGGAGGAGAGAGAGTGCAACGTTTCATTTTAGCATTTTGGCGCTCACGAGGGAGACAAACTGCTTTGGCTGTTTGCAAGGCTAGGAAAGAGCAGAGCCCGAGTCTTGCTGTTTATCTGCAATGACTGGCAGGGCAAGTGAGGACCAGCAAGACAATTCCTGCCTAGCACCTTCCTTGGAGGAGAGAGAGTGCAACGTTTCATTTTAGCATTTTGGCGCTCACGAGGGAGACAAACTGCTTTGGCTGTTTGCAAGGCTAGGAAAGAGCAGAGCCCGAGTCTTGCTGTTTATCTGCAATGACTGGCAGGGCAAGTGAGGACCAGCAAGACAATTCCTGCCTAGCACCTTCCTTGGAGGAGAGAGAGTGCAACGTTTCATTTTAGCATTTTGGCGCTCACGAGCGAGACAAACTGCTTTGGCTGTTTGCAAGGCTAGGAAAGAGCAGAGCCCGAGTCTTGCTGTTTATCTGCAATGACTGCCAGGGCAAGTGAGGACCAGCAAGACAATTCCTGCCTAGCACCTTCCTTGGAGGAGAGAGAGTGCAACGTTTCATTTTAGCATTTTGGCGCTCACGAGCGACACAAACTGCTTTGGCTGTTTGCAAGGCTAGGAAAGAGCAGAGCCCGAGTCTTGCTGTTTATCTGCAATGACTGCCAGGGCAAGTGAGGACCAGCAAGACAATTCCTGCCTAGCACCTTCCTTGGAGGAGAGAGAGTGCAACGTTTCATTTTGCTTTTTGGAGTGCGAGAGTGAGAAAAAGCAGAG
Source organism: Phaethon aethereus (assembly GCF_964289735.1). Lineage (NCBI taxonomy): Eukaryota > Metazoa > Chordata > Aves > Phaethontiformes > Phaethontidae > Phaethon > Phaethon aethereus. The sequence goes on along the minus strand of NW_028114311.1, from coordinate 40,025 downwards.
TGCCTGTTTGCAAGGCTAGGAAAGAGCAGAGCCCCAGTCTTGCTGTTTATCTGCAATGACTGCCAGGGCAAGTGAGGACCAGCAAGACAATTCCTGCCTAGCACCTTCCTTGGAGGAGAGAGAGTGCAACGTTTCATTTTAGCATTTTGGCGCTCACGAGCGAGACAAACTGCTTTGGCTGTTTGCAAGGCTAGGAAAGAGCAGAGCCCGAGTCTTGCTGTTTATCTGTAATGACTGCCAGGGCAAGTGAGGACCAGCAAGACAATTCCTGCCTAGCACCTTCCTTGGAGGAGAGAGAGTGCAACGTTTCATTTTAGCATTTTGGCGCTCACGAGCGAGACAAACTGCTTTGGCTGTTTGCAAGGCTAGGAAAGAGCAGAGCCCGAGTCTTGCTGTTTATCTGCAATGACTGCCAGGGCAAGTGAGGACCAGCAAGACAATTCCTGCCTAGCACCTTCCTTGGAGGAGAGAGAGTGCAACGTTTCATTTTAGCATTTTGGTGCTCACGAGCGAGACAAACTGCTTTGGCTGTTTGCAAGGCTAGGAAAGAGCAGAGCCCGAGTCTTGCTGTTTATCTGCAATGACTGCCAGGGCAAGTGAGGACCAGCAAGACAATTCCTGCCTAGCACCTTCATTGGAGGAGAGAGAGTGCAACGTTTCATTTTGCTTTTTGGAGTGCGAGAGTGAGAAAAAGCAGAGTGCCTGTTTGCAAGGCTAGGAAAGAGCAGAGCCCGAGTCTTGCTGTTTATCTGCAATGACTGCCAGGGCAAGTGAGGACCAGCAAGACAATTCCTGCCTAGCACCTTCCTTGGAGGAGAGAGAGTGCAACGTTTCATTTTAGCATTTTGGCGCTCACGAGGGAGACAAACTGCTTTGGCTGTTTGCAAGGCTAGGAAAGAGCAGAGCCCGAGTCTTGCTGTTTATCTGCAATGACTGCCAGGGCAAGTGAGGACCAGCAAGACAATTCCTGCCTAGCACCTTCCTTGGAGGAGAGAGAGTGCAACGTTTCATTTTAGCATTTTGGCGCTCACGAGCGAGACAAACTGCTTTGGCTGTTTGCAAGGCTAGGAAAGAGCAGAGCCCCAGTCTTGCTGTTTATCTGCAATGACTGCCAGGGCAAGTGAGGACCAGCAAGACAATTCCTGCCTAGCACCTTCCTTGGAGGAGAGAGAGTGCAACGTTTCATTTTAGCATTTTGGCGCTCACGAGCGAGACAAACTGCTTTGGCTGTTTGCAAGGCTAGGAAAGAGCAGAGCCCCAGTCTTGCTGTTTATCTGCAATGACTGCCAGGGCAAGTGAGGACCAGCAAGACAATTCCTGCCTAGCACCTTCCTTGGAGGAGAGAGAGTGCAACGTTTCATTTTAGCATTTTGGCGCTCACGAGCGAGACAAACTGCTTTGGCTGTTTGCAAGGTTAGGAAAGAGCAGAGTCCGAGTCTTGCTGTTTATCTGCAATGACTGCCAGGGCAAGTGAGGACCAGCAAGACAATTCCTGCCTAGCACCTTCCTTGGAGGAGAGAGAGTGCAACGTTTCATTTTAGCATTTTGGCGCTCACGAGCGAGACAAACTGCTTTGGCTGTTTGCAAGGCTAGGAAAGAGCAGAGCCCGAGTCTTGCTGTTTATCTGCAATGACTGCCAGGGCAAGTGAGGACCAGCAAGACAATTCCAGCCTAGCACCTTCCTTGGAGGAGAGAGAGTGCAACGTTTCATTTTAGCATTTTGGCGCTCACGAGCGAGACAAACTGCTTTGGCTGTTTGCAAGGCTAGGAAAGAGCAGAGCCCGAGTCTTACTGTTTATCTGCAATGACTGCCAGGGCAAGTGAGGACCAGCAAGACAATTCCTGCCTAGCACCTTCCTTGGAGGAGAGAGAGTGCAACGTTTCATTTTAGCATTTTGGCGCTCACGAGGGAGACAAATTTCTTTGGCTGTTTGCAAGGGTAGGAAAGAGCAGAGCCCGAGTCTTGCTGTTTATCTGCAATGACTGCCAGGGCAAGTGAGGACCAGCAAGACAATTCCTGCCTAGCACCTTCCTTGGAGGAGAGAGAGTGCAACGTTTCATTTTAGCATTTTGTCGCTCACGAGGGAGACAAACTGCTTTGGCTGTTTGCAAGGCTAGGAAAGAGCAGAGCCCGAGTCTTGCTGTTTATCTGCAATGACTGCCAGGGCAAGTGAGGACCAGCAAGACAATTCCTGCCTAGCACCTTCCTTGGAGGAGAGAGAGTGCAACGTTTCATTTTAGCATTTTGGCGCTCACGAGGGAGACAAACTGCTTTGGCTGTTTGCAAGGCTAGGAAAGAGCAGAGCCCCAGTCTTGCTGTTTATCTGCAATGACTGCCAGGGCAAGTGAGGACCAGCAAGACAATTCCTGCCTAGCACCTTCCTTGGAGGAGAGAGAGTGCAATGTTTCATTTTAGCATTTTGGCGCTCACGAGCGAGACAAACTGCTTTGGCTGTTTGCAAGGCTAGGAAAGAGCAGAGCCCGAGTCTTACTGTTTATCTGCAATGACTGCCAGGGCAAGTGAGGACCAGCAAGACAATTCCTGCCTAGCACCTTCCTTGGGGGAGAGAGAGTGCAACGTTTCATTTTAGCATTTTGGCGCTCACGAGGGAGACAAATTGCTTTGGCTGTTTGCAAGGGTAGGAAAGAGCAGAGCCCCAGTCTTGCTGTTTATCTGCAATGACTGCCAGGGCAAGTGAGGACCAGCAAGACAATTCCTGCCTAGCACCTTCCTTGGAGGAGAGAGAGTGCAACGTTTCATTTTAGCATTTTGGCGCTCACGAGGGAGACAAACTGCTTTGGCTGTTTGCAAGGCTAGGAAAGAGCAGAGCCCGAGTCTTACTGTTTATCTGCAATGACTGCCAGGGCAAGTGACGACCAGCAAGACAATTCCTGCCTAGCACCTTCCTTGGAGGAGAGAGAGTGCAACGTTTCATTTTAGCATTTTGGCGCTCACGAGGGAGACAAATTTCTTTGGCTGTTTGCAAGGGTAGGAAAGAGCAGAGCCCCAGTCTTGCTGTTTATCTGCAATGACTGCCAGGGCAAGTGAGGACCAGCAAGACAATTCCTGCCTAGCACCTTCCTTGGAGGAGAGAGAGTGCAACGTTTCATTTTAGCATTTTGGCGCTCACGAGGGAGACAAACTGCTTTGGCTGTTTGCAAGGCTAGGAAAGAGCAGAGCCCCAGTCTTGCTGTTTATCTGCAATGACTGCCAGGGCAAGTGAGGACCAGCAAGACAATTCCTGCCTAGCACCTTCATTGGAGGAGAGAGAGTGCAACGTTTCATTTTGCTTTTTGGAGTGCGAGAGTGAGAAAAAGCAGAGTGCCTGTTTGCAAGGCTAGGAAAGAGCAGAGCCCGAGTCTTGCTGTTTATCTGCAATGACTGCCAGGGCAAGTGAGGATCAGCAAGACAATTCCTGCCTAGCACCTTCCTTGGAGGAGAGAGAGTGCAACGTTTCATTTTAGCATTTTGGCGCTCACGAGGGAGACAAACTGCTTTGGCTGTTTGCAAGGGTAGGAAAGAGCAGAGCCCGAGTCTTGCTGTTTATCTGCAATGACTGCCAGGGCAAGTGAGGACCAGCAAGACAATTCCTGCCTAGCACCTTCCTTGGAGGAGAGAGAGTGCAACGTTTCATTTTAGCATTTTGGCGCTCACGAGCGAGACAAACTGCTTTGGCTGTTTGCAAGGCTAGGAAAGAGCAGAGCCCGAGTCTTACTGTTTATCTGCAATGACTGCCAGGGCAAGTGAGGACCAGCAAGACAATTCCTGCCTAGCACCTTCCTTGGAGGAGAGAGAGTGCAACGTTTCATTTTAGCATTTTGGCGCTCACGAGCGAGACAAACTGCTTTGGCTGTTTGCAAGGGTAGGAAAGAGCAGAGCCCCAGTCTTGCTGTTTATCTGCAATGACTGCCAGGGCAAGTGAGGACCAGCAAGACAATTCCTGCCTAGCACCTTCCTTGGAGGAGAGAGAGTGCAACGTTTCATTTTAGCATTTTGGCGCTCACGAGCGAGACAAACTGCTTTGTCTGTTTGCAAGGCTAGGAAAGAGCAGAGCCCGAGTCTTACTGTTTATCTGCAATGACTGCCAGGGCAAGTGAGGACCAGCAAGACAATTCCTGCCTAGCACCTTCCTTGGAGGAGAGAGAGTGCAACGTTTCATTTTAGCATTTTGGCGCTCACGAGCGAGACAAACTGCTTTGGCTGTTTGCAAGGCTAGGAAAGAGCAGAGCCCGAGTCTTGCTGTTTATCTGCAATGACTGGCAGGGCAAGTGAGGACCAGCAAGACAATTCCTGCCTAGCACCTTCCTTGGAGGAGAGAGAGTGCAACGTTTCATTTTAGCATTTTGGCGCTCACGAGCGAGACAAACTGCTTTGGCTGTTTGCAAGGCTAGGAAAGAGCAGAGCCCGAGTCTTGCTGTTTATCTGCAATGACTGGCAGGGCAAGTGAGGACCAGCAAGACAATTCCTGCCTAGCACCTTCCTTGGAGGAGAGAGAGTGCAACGTTTCATTTTGCTTTTTGGAGTGCGAGAGTGAGAAAAAGCAGAGTGCCTGTTTGCAAGGCTAGGAAAGAGCAGAGCCCGAGTCTTGCTGTTTATCTGCAATGACTGCCAGGGCAAGTGAGGACCAGCAAGACAATTGCTGCCTAGCACCTTCCTTGGAGGAGAGAGAGTGCAACGTTTCATTTTGCTTTTTGGAGTGCGAGAGTTAGAAATAGCAGAGTGTCTGTTTGCAAGGCTAGGAAAGTGCAGAGCCCGAGTCTTGCTGTTTATCTGCAATGACTGCCAGGGCAAGTGAGGACCAGCAAGACAATTCCTGCCTAGCACCTTCCTTGGAGGAGAGAGAGTGCAACGTTTCATTTTAGCATTTTGGCGCTCACGAACGAGACAAACTGCTTTGGCTGTTTGCAAGGCTAGGAAAGAGCAGAGCCCGAGTCTTGCTGTTTATCTGCAATGACTGCCAGGGCAAGTGAGGATCAGCAAGACAATTCCTGCCTAGCACCTTCCTTGGAGGAGAGAGAGTGCAACGTTTCATTTTAGCATTTTGGCGCTCACGAGGGAGACAAACTGCTTTGGCTGTTTGCAAGGGTAGGAAAGAGCAGAGCCCGAGTCTTGCTGTTTATCTGCAATGACTGCCAGGGCAAGTGAGGACCAGCAAGACAATTCCTGCCTAGCACCTTCCTTGGAGGAGAGAGAGTGCAACGTTTCATTTTAGCATTTTGGCGCTCACGAGCGAGACAAACTGCTTTGGCTGTTTGCAAGGCTAGGAAAGAGCAGAGCCCGAGTCTTACTGTTTATCTGCAATGACTGCCAGGGCAAGTGAGGACCAGCAAGACAATTCCTGCCTAGCACCTTCCTTGGAGGAGAGAGAGTGCAACGTTTCATTTTAGCATTTTGGCGCTCACGAGCGAGACAAACTGCTTTGGCTGTTTGCAAGGGTAGGAAAGAGCAGAGCCCCAGTCTTGCTGTTTATCTGCAATGACTGCCAGGGCAAGTGAGGACCAGCAAGACAATTCCTGCCTAGCACCTTCCTTGGAGGAGAGAGAGTGCAACGTTTCATTTTAGCATTTTGGCGCTCACGAGCGAGACAAACTGCTTTGTCTGTTTGCAAGGCTAGGAAAGAGCAGAGCCCGAGTCTTACTGTTTATCTGCAATGACTGCCAGGGCAAGTGAGGACCAGCAAGACAATTCCTGCCTAGCACCTTCCTTGGAGGAGAGAGAGTGCAACGTTTCATTTTAGCATTTTGGCGCTCACGAGCGAGACAAACTGCTTTGGCTGTTTGCAAGGCTAGGAAAGAGCAGAGCCCGAGTCTTGCTGTTTATCTGCAATGACTGGCAGGGCAAGTGAGGACCAGCAAGACAATTCCTGCCTAGCACCTTCCTTGGAGGAGAGAGAGTGCAACGTTTCATTTTAGCATTTTGGCGCTCACGAGCGAGACAAACTGCTTTGGCTGTTTGCAAGGCTAGGAAAGAGCAGAGCCCGAGTCTTGCTGTTTATCTGCAATGACTGGCAGGGCAAGTGAGGACCAGCAAGACAATTCCTGCCTAGCACCTTCCTTGGAGGAGAGAGAGTGCAACGTTTCATTTTGCTTTTTGGAGTGCGAGAGTGAGAAAAAGCAGAGTGCCTGTTTGCAAGGCTAGGAAAGAGCAGAGCCCGAGTCTTGCTGTTTATCTGCAATGACTGCCAGGGCAAGTGAGGACCAGCAAGACAATTGCTGCCTAGCACCTTCCTTGGAGGAGAGAGAGTGCAACGTTTCATTTTGCTTTTTGGAGTGCGAGAGTTAGAAATAGCAGAGTGTCTGTTTGCAAGGCTAGGAAAGTGCAGAGCCCGAGTCTTGCTGTTTATCTGCAATGACTGCCAGGGCAAGTGAGGACCAGCAAGACAATTCCTGCCTAGCACCTTCCTTGGAGGAGGGAGAGTGTAACGTTTCATTTTAGCATTTTGGCGCTCACGAGCGAGACAAACTGCTTTGTCTGTTTGCAAGGCTAGGAAAGAGCAGAGCCCGAGTCTTACTGTTTATCTGCAATGACTGCCAGGGCAAGTGAGGACCAGCAAGACAATTCCTGCCTAGCACCTTCCTTGGAGGAGAGAGAGTGCAACGTTTCATTTTAGCATTTTGGCGCTCACGAGCGAGACAAACTGCTTTGGCTGTTTGCAAGGCTAGGAAAGAGCAGAGCCCGAGTCTTGCTGTTTATCTGCAATGACTGGCAGGGCAAGTGAGGACCAGCAAGACAATTCCTGCCTAGCACCTTCCTTGGAGGAGAGAGAGTGCAACGTTTCATTTTAGCATTTTGGCGCTCACGAGCGAGACAAACTGCTTTGGCTGTTTGCAAGGCTAGGAAAGAGCAGAGCCCGAGTCTTGCTGTTTATCTGCAATGACTGGCAGGGCAAGTGAGGACCAGCAAGACAATTCCTGCCTAGCACCTTCCTTGGAGGAGAGAGAGTGCAACGTTTCATTTTGCTTTTTGGAGTGCGAGAGTGAGAAAAAGCAGAGTGCCTGTTTGCAAGGCTAGGAAAGAGCAGAGCCCGAGTCTTGCTGTTTATCTGCAATGACTGCCAGGGCAAGTGAGGACCAGCAAGACAATTGCTGCCTAGCACCTTCCTTGGAGGAGAGAGAGTGCAACGTTTCATTTTGCTTTTTGGAGTGCGAGAGTTAGAAATAGCAGAGTGTCTGTTTGCAAGGCTAGGAAAGTGCAGAGCCCGAGTCTTGCTGTTTATCTGCAATGACTGCCAGGGCAAGTGAGGACCAGCAAGACAATTCCTGCCTAGCACCTTCCTTGGAGGAGAGAGAGTGCAACGTTTCATTTTAGCATTTTGGCGCTCACGAACGAGACAAACTGCTTTGGCTGTTTGCAAGGCTAGGAAAGAGCAGAGCCCGAGTCTTGCTGTTTATCTGCAATGACTGCCAGGGCAAGTGAGGATCAGCAAGACAATTCCTGCCTAGCACCTTCCTTGGAGGAGAGAGAGTGCAACGTTTCATTTTAGCATTTTGGCGCTCACGAGGGAGACAAACTGCTTTGGCTGTTTGCAAGGGTAGGAAAGAGCAGAGCCCGAGTCTTGCTGTTTATCTGCAATGACTGCCAGGGCAAGTGAGGACCAGCAAGACAATTCCTGCCTAGCACCTTCCTTGGAGGAGAGAGAGTGCAACGTTTCATTTTAGCATTTTGGCGCTCACGAGCGAGACAAACTGCTTTGGCTGTTTGCAAGGCTAGGAAAGAGCAGAGCCCGAGTCTTACTGTTTATCTGCAATGACTGCCAGGGCAAGTGAGGACCAGCAAGACAATTCCTGCCTAGCACCTTCCTTGGAGGAGAGAGAGTGCAACGTTTCATTTTAGCATTTTGGCGCTCACGAGCGAGACAAACTGCTTTGGCTGTTTGCAAGGGTAGGAAAGAGCAGAGCCCCAGTCTTGCTGTTTATCTGCAATGACTGCCAGGGCAAGTGAGGACCAGCAAGACAATTCCTGCCTAGCACCTTCCTTGGAGGAGAGAGAGTGCAACGTTTCATTTTAGCATTTTGGCGCTCACGAGCGAGACAAACTGCTTTGTCTGTTTGCAAGGCTAGGAAAGAGCAGAGCCCGAGTCTTACTGTTTATCTGCAATGACTGCCAGGGCAAGTGAGGACCAGCAAGACAATTCCTGCCTAGCACCTTCCTTGGAGGAGAGAGAGTGCAACGTTTCATTTTAGCATTTTGGCGCTCACGAGCGAGACAAACTGCTTTGGCTGTTTGCAAGGCTAGGAAAGAGCAGAGCCCGAGTCTTGCTGTTTATCTGCAATGACTGGCAGGGCAAGTGAGGACCAGCAAGACAATTCCTGCCTAGCACCTTCCTTGGAGGAGAGAGAGTGCAACGTTTCATTTTAGCATTTTGGCGCTCACGAGCGAGACAAACTGCTGTGGCTGTTTGCAAGGCTAGGAAAGAGCAGAGCCCGAGTCTTGCTGTTTATCTGCAATGACTGGCAGGGCAAGTGAGGACCAGCAAGACAATTCCTGCCTAGCACCTTCCTTGGAGGAGAGAGAGTGCAACGTTTCATTTTGCTTTTTGGAGTGCGAGAGTGAGAAAAAGCAGAGTGCCTGTTTGCAAGGCTAGGAAAGAGCAGAGCCCGAGTCTTGCTGTTTATCTGCAATGACTGCCAGGGCAAGTGAGGACCAGCAAGACAATTGCTGCCTAGCACCTTCCTTGGAGGAGAGAGAGTGCAACGTTTCATTTTGCTTTTTGGAGTGCGAGAGTTAGAAATAGCAGAGTGTCTGTTTGCAAGGCTAGGAAAGTGCAGAGCCCGAGTCTTGCTGTTTATCTGCAATGACTGCCAGGGCAAGTGAGGACCAGCAAGACAATTCCTGCCTAGCACCTTCCTTGGAGGAGAGAGAGTGCAACGTTTCATTTTAGCATTTTGGCGCTCACGAACGAGACAAACTGCTTTGGCTGTTTGCAAGGCTAGGAAAGAGCAGAGCCCGAGTCTTGCTGTTTATCTGCAATGACTGCCAGGGCAAGTGAGGACCAGCAAGACAATTCCTGCCTAGCACCTTCCTTGGAGGAGAGAGAGTGCAACGTTTCATTGTAGCATTTTGGCGCTCACGAGCGAGACAAACTGCTTTGGCTGTTTGCAAGGCTAGGAAAGAGCAGAGCCCGAGTCTTGCTGTTTATCTGCAATGACTGCCAGGGCAAGTGAGGACCAGCAAGACAATTCCTGCCTAGCACCTTCCTTGGAGGAGAGAGAGTGCAACGTTTCATTTTAGCATTTTGGCGCTCACGAGCGAGACAAACTGCTTTGGCTGTTTGCAAGGCTAGGAAAGAGCAGAGCCCCAGTCTTGCTGTTTATCTGCAATGACTGCCAGGGCAAGTGAGGACCAGCAAGACAGTTCCTGCCTAGCACCTTCCTTGGAGGAGAGAGAGTGCAACGTTTCATTTTAGCATTTTGGCGCTCACGAGGGAGACAAACTGCTTTGGCTGTTTGCAAGGCTTGGAAAGAGCAGAGCCCCAGTCTTGCTGTTTATCTGCAATGACTGCCAGGGCAAGTGAGGACCAGCAAGACAATTCCTGCGTAGCACCTTCCTTGGAGGAGAGAGAGTGCAACGTTTCATTTTAGCATTTTGGCGCTCACGAGCGAGACAAACTGCTTTGGCTGTTTGCAAGGCTAGGAAAGAGCAGAGCCCCAGTCTTGCTGTTTATCTGCAATGACTGCCAGGGCAAGTGAGGACCAGCAAGACAATTCCTGCCTAGCACCTTCCTTGGAGGAGAGAGAGTGCAACGTTTCATTTTAGCATTTTGGCGCTCACGAGCGAGACAAACTGCTTTGGCTGTTTGCAAGGCTAGGAAAGAGCAGAGCCCGAGTCTTGCTGTTTATCTGCAATGACTGCCAGGGCAAGTGAGGACCAGCAAGACAGTTACTGCCTAGCACCTTCCTTGGAGGAGAGAGAGTGCAACGTTTCATTTTAGCATTTTGGCGCTCACGAGCGAGACAAACTGCTTTGGCTGTTTGCAAGGCTTGGAAAGAGCAGAGCCCCAGTCTTGCTGTTTATCTGCAATGACTGCCAGGGCAAGTGAGGACCAGCAAGACAATTCCTGCCTAGCACCTTCCTTGGAGGAGAGAGAGTGCAACGTTTCATTTTAGCATTTTGGCGCTCACGAGCGAGACAAACTGCTTTGGCTGTTTGCAAGGTTAGGAAAGAGCAGAGCCCCAGTCTTGCTGTTTATCTGCAATGACTGCCAGGGCAAGTGAGGACCAGCAAGACAATTCCTGCCTAGCACCTTCCTTGGAGGAGAGAGAGTGCAACCTTTCATTTTAGCATTTTGGCGCTCACGAGCGAGACAAACTGCTTTGGCTGTTTGCAAGGCTAGGAAAGAGCAGAGCCCCAGTCTTGCTGTTTATCTGCAATGACTGGCAGGGCAAGTGAGGACCAGCAAGACAGTTCCTGCCTAGCACCTTCCTGGGAGGAGAGAGAGTGCAACGTTTCATTTTAGCATTTTGGCGCTCACGAGGGAGACAAACTGCTTTGGCTGTTTGCAAGGCTAGGAAAGAGCAGAGCCCCAGTCTTGCTGTTTATCTGCAATGACTGCCAGGGCAAGTGAGGACCAGCAAGACAATTCCTGCCTACCACCTGCCTTGGAGGAGAGAGAGTGCAACGTTTCATTTTAGCATTTTGGCGCTCACGAGCGAGACAAACTGCTTTGGCTGTTTGCAAGGCTAGGAAAGAGCAGAGCCCGAGTCTTGCTGTTTATCTGCAATGACTGCCAGGGCAAGTGAGGACCAGCAAGACAATTCCTGCCTAGCACCTTCCTTGGAGGAGAGAGAGTGCAACGTTTCATTTTAGCATTTTGGCGCTCACGAGCGAGACAAACTGCTTTGGCTGTTTGCAAGGTTAGGAAAGAGCAGAGCCCCAGTCTTGCTGTTTATCTGCAATGACTGCCAGGGCAAGTGAGGACCAGCAAGACAATTCCTGCCTAGCACCTTCCTTGGAGGAGAGAGAGTGCAACCTTTCATTTTAGCATTTTGGCGCTCACGAGCGAGACAAACTGCTTTGGCTGTTTGCAAGGCTAGGAAAGAGCAGAGCTCCAGTCTTGCTGTTTATCTGCAATGACTGGCAGGGCAAGTGAGGACCAGCAAGACAATTCCTGCCTAGCACCTTCCTTGGAGGAGAGAGAGTGCAACGTTTCATTTTAGCATTTTGGCGCTCAAGAGGGAGACAAAATGCTTTGGCTGTTTGCAAGGGTAGGAAAGAGCAGCGCCCCAGTCTTGCTGTTTATCTGCAATGACTGCCAGGGCAAGTGAGGACCAGCAAGACAATTCCTGCCTAGCACCTTCCTTGGAGGAGAGAGAGTGCAACGTTTCATTTTGCTTTTTGGAGTGCGAGAGTGAGAAAAAGCAGAGTGCCTGTTTGCAAGGCTAGGAAAGAGCAGAGCCCGAGTCTTGCTGTTTATCTGCAATGACTGCCAGGGCAAGTGAGGACCAGCAAGACAATTCCTGCGTAGCACCTTCCTTGGAGGAGAGAGAGTGCAACGTTTCATTTTAGCATTTTGGCGCTCACGAGCGAGACAAAATGCTTTAGCTGTTTGCAAGGCTAGGAAAGAGCAGAGCCCCAGTCTTGCTGTTTATCTGCAATGACTGCCAGGGCAAGTGAGGACCAGCAAGACAATTCCTGCCTAGCACCTTCCTTGGAGGAGAGAGAGTGCAACGTTTCATTTTAGCATTTTGGCGCTCACGAGCGAGACAAAATGCTTTGGCTCTTTGCAAGGCTACGAAAGAGCAGAGCCCGAGTCTTACTGTTTATCTGCAATGACTGCCAGGGCAAGTGAGGACCAGCAAGACAATTCCTGCCTAGCACCTTCCTTGGAGGAGAGAGAGTGCAACGTTTCATTTTAGCATTTTGGCGCTCACGAGGGAGACAAATTGCTTTGGCTGTTTGCAAGGGTAGGAAAGAGCAGAGCCCGAGTCTTGCTGTTTATCTGCAATGACTGCCAGGGCAAGTGAGGACCAGCAAGACAATTCCTGCCTAGCACCTTCCTTGGAGGAGAGAGAGTGCAACGTTTCATTTTGCTTTTTGGAGTGCGAGAGTGAGAAAAAGCAGAGTGCCTGTTTGCAAGGCTAGGAAAGAGCAGAGCCCGAGTCTTGCTGTTTATCTGCAATGACTGCCAGGGCAAGTCAGGACCAGCAAGACAATTCCTGCCTAGCACCTTCCTTGGAGGAGAGAGAGTGCAACGTTTCTTTTTAGCATTTTGGCGCTCACGAGCGAGACAAACTGCTTTGGCTGTTTGCAAGGCTAGGAAAGAGCAGAGCCCGAGTCTTGCTGTTTATCTGCAATGACTGCCAGGGCAAGTGAGGACCAGCAAGACAATTCCTGCCTAGCACCTTCCTTGGAGGAGAGAGAGTGCAACGTTTCATTTTAGCATTTTGGCGCTCACGAGCGAGACAAACTGCTTTGGCTGTTTGCAAGGCTAGAAAAGAGCAGAGCCCCTGTCTTGTTGTTCATCTGCAATGACTGCCAGGGCAAGTCAGGACCAGCAAGACAATTCCTTCCTAGCACCTTCCTTGGAGGAGAGAGAGTGCAACGTTTCATTTCAGCATTTTAGCGCTCATGAGCGAGACAAACTGCTTTGGCTGTTTGCAAGGGTAGGAAAGAGCAGAGCCCCAGTCTTACTGTTTATCTGCAATGACTGCCAGGGCAAGTGAGGACCAGCAAGACAATTCCTGCCTAGCACCTTCCTTGGAGGAGAGAGAGTGCAACGTTTCGTTTTAGCATTTTGGCGCTCACGAGGGAGACAAAATGCTTTGGCTGTTTGCAAGGGTAGGAAAGAGCAGAGCCCGAGTCTTGCTGTTTATCTGCAATGACTGCCAGGGCAAGTGAGGACCAGCAAGACAATTCCTGCCTAGCACCTTCCTTGGAGGAGAGAGAGTGCAACGTTTCATTTTGCTTTTTGGAGTGCGAGAGTGAGAAAAAGCAGAGTGCCTGTTTGCAAGGCTAGGAAAGAGCAGAGCCCGAGTCTTGCTGTTTATCTGCAATGACTGGCAGGGCAAGTGAGGACCAGCAAGACAATTCCTGCCTAGCACCTTCCTTGGAGGAGAGAGAGTGCAACGTTTCATTTTAGCATTTTGGCGCTCACGAGGGAGACAAACTGCTTTGGCTGTTTGCAAGGCTAGGAAAGAGCAGAGCCCGAGTCTTGCTGTTTATCTGTAATGACTGCCAGGGCAAGTGAGGACCAGCAAGACAATTCCAGCCTAGCACCTTCCTTGGAGGAGAGAGAGTGCAACGTTTCATTTTAGCATTTTGGCGCTCACGAGCGAGACAAACTGCTTTGGCTGTTTGCAAGGCTAGGAAAGAGCAGAGCCCGAGTCTTGCTGTTTATCTGCAATGACTGCCAGGGCAAGTGAGGACCAGCAAGACAATTCCTGCCTAGCACCTTCCTTGGAGGAGAGAGAGTGCAACGTTTCATTTTAGCATTTTGGCGCTCACAAGCGAGACAAACTGCTTTGGCTGTTTGCAAGGCTAGGAAAGAGCAGAGCCCCAGTCTTGCTGTTCATCTGCAATGACTGCCAGGGCAAGTGAGGACCAGCAAGACAATTCCTGCCTAGCACCTTCCTTGGAGGAGAGAGAGTGCAACGTTTCATTTTAGCATTTTGGCGCTCACGAGCGAGACAAACTGCTTTGGCTGTTTGCAAGGCTAGGAAAGAGCAGAGCCCGAGTCTTGCTGTTTATCTGTAATGACTGCCAGGGCAAGTGAGGACCAGCAAGACAATTCCTGCCTAGCACCTTCCTTGGAGGAGAGAGAGTGCAACGTTTCATTTTAGCATTTTGGCGCTCACGAGGGAGACAAACTGCTTTGGCTGTTTGCAAGGCTAGGAAAGAGCAGAGCCCGAGTCTTGCTGTTTATCTGCAATGACTGGCAGGGCAAGTGAGGACCAGCAAGACAATTCCTGCCTAGCACCTTCCTTGGAGGAGAGAGAGTGCAACGTTTCATTTTAGCATTTTGGCGCTCACAAGCGAGACAAACTGCTTTGGCTGTTTGCAAGGCTAGGAAAGAGCAGAGCCCCAGTCTTGCTGTTCATCTGCAATGACTGCCAGGGCAAGTCAGGACCAGCAAGACAATTCCTGCCTAGCACCTTCCTTGGAGGAGAGAGAGTGCAACGTTTCATTTTAGCATTTTAGCACTCATGAGCGAGACAAACTGCTTTGGCTGTTTGCAAGGCTAGGAAAGAGCAGAGCCCGAGTCTTGCTGTTTATCTGCAATGACTGCCAGGGCAAGTGAGGACCAGCAAGACAATTCCTGCCTAGCACCTTCCTTGGAGGAGAGAGAGTGCAACGTTTCATTTTAGCATTTTGGCGCTCACGAGCGAGACAAACTTCTTTGGCTGTTTGCAAGGCTAGGAAAGAGCAGAGCCCCAGTCTTGCTGTTTATCTGCAATGACTGCCAGGGCAAGTGAGGACCAGCAAGACAATTCCTGCCTAGCACCTTCCTTGGAGGAGAGAGAGTGCAACGTTTCATTTTAGCATTTTGGCGCTCACGAGCGAGACAAACTGCTTTGGCTGTTTGCAAGGGTAGGAAAGAGCAGAGCCCCAGTCTTGCTGTTTATCTGCAATGACTGCCAGGGCAAGTGAGGACCAGCAAGACAATTCCTGCCTAGCACCTTCCTTGGAGGAGAGAGAGTGCAACGTTTCATTTTAGCATTTTGGCGCTCACGAGCGAGACAAAATGCTTTGGCTGTTTGCAAGGCTAGGAAAGAGCAGAGCCCGAGTCTTGCTGTTTATCTGCAATGACTGCCAGGGCAAGTGAGGACCAGCAAGACAATTCCTGCCTAGCACCTTCCTTGGAGGAGAGAGAGTGCAACGTTTCATTTTAGCATTTTGGCGCTCACGACCGAGACAAACTGCTTTGGCTGTTTGCAAGGCTAGGAAAGAGCAGAGCCCCAGTCTTGCTGTTTATCTGCAATGACTGCCAGGGCAAGTGAGGACCAGCAAGACAATTCCTGCCTAGCACCTTCCTTGGAGGAGAGAGAGTGCAACGTTTCATTTTGCTTTTTGGAGTGCGAGAGTGAGAAAAAGCAGAGTGCCTGTTTGCAAGGCTAGGAAAGAGCAGAGCCCGAGTCTTGCTGTTTATCTGCAATGACTGCCAGGGCAAGTGAGGACCAGCAAGACAATTCCTGCCTAGCACCTTCCTTGGAGGAGAGAGAGTGCAACGTTTCATTTTGCTTTTTGGAGTGCGAGAGTGAGAAAAAGCAGAGTGCCTGTTTGCAAGGCTAGGAAAGAGCAGAGCCCGAGTCTTGCTGTTTATCTGCAATGACTGCCAGGGCAAGTGAGGACCAGCAAGACAATTCCTGCCTAGCACCTTCCTTGGAGGAGAGAGAGTGCAACGTTTCATTTTAGCATTTTGGCGCTCACGAGGGAGACAAATTGCTTTGGCTGTTTGCAAGGCTAGGAAAGAGCAGAGCCCCAGTCTTGCTGTTTATCTGCAATGACTGCCAGGGCAAGTGAGGACCAGCAAGACAATTCCTGCCTAGCACCTTCCTTGGAGGAGAGAGAGTGCAACGTTTCTTTTTAGCATTTTGGCGCTCACGAGCGAGACAAACTGCTTTGGCTGTTTGCAAGGCTAGGAAAGAGCAGAGCCCGAGTCTTGCTGTTTATCTGCAATGACTGCCAGGGCAAGTGAGGACCAGCAAGACAATTCCTGCCTAGCACCTTCCTTGGAGGAGAGAGAGTGCAACGTTTCATTTTAGCATTTTGGCGCTCACGAGCGAGACAAACTGCTTTGGCTGTTTGCAAGGCTAGGAAAGAGCAGAGCCCGAGTCTTGCTGTTTATCTGTAATGACTGCCAGGGCAAGTGAGGACCAGCAAGACAATTCCTGCCTAGCACCTTCCTTGGAGGAGAGAGAGTGCAACGTTTCATTTTAGCATTTTGGCGCTCACGAGCGAGACAAACTGCTTTGGCTGTTTGCAAGGCTAGGAAAGAGCAGAGCCCGAGTCTTGCTGTTTATCTGCAATGACTGCCAGGGCAAGTGAGGACCAGCAAGACAATTCCTGCCTAGCACCTTCCTTGGAGGAGAGAGAGTGCAACGTTTCATTTTAGCATTTTGGCGCTCACAAGCGAGACAAACTGCTTTGGCTGTTTGCAAGGCTAGGAAAGAGCAGAGCCCCAGTCTTGCTGTTCATCTGCAATGACTGCCAGGGCAAGTCAGGACCAGCAAGACAATTCCTTCCTAGCACCTTCCTTGGAGGAGAGAGAGTGCAACGTTTCATTTTAGCATTTTAGCACTCATGAGCGAGACAAACTGCTTTGGCTGTTTGCAAGGCTAGGAAAGAGCAGAGCCCGAGTCTTGCTGTTTATCTGCAATGACTGCCAGGGCAAGTGAGGACCAGCAAGACAATTCCTGCCTAGCACCTTCCTTGGAGGAGAGAGAGTGCAACGTTTCATTTTAGCATTTTGGCGCTCACGAGCGAGACAAACTTCTTTGGCTGTTTGCAAGGCTAGGAAAGAGCAGAGCCCCAGTCTTGCTGTTTATCTGCAATGACTGCCAGGGCAAGTGAGGACCAGCAAGACAATTCCTGCCTAGCACCTTCCTTGGAGGAGAGAGAGTGCAACGTTTCATTTTAGCATTTTGGCGCTCACGAGCGAGACAAACTGCTTTGGCTGTTTGCAAGGGTAGGAAAGAGCAGAGCCCGAGTCTTGCTGTTTATCTGCAATGACTGCCAGGGCAAGTGAGGACCAGCAAGACAATTCCTGCCTAGCACCTTCCTTGGAGGAGAGAGAGTGCAACGTTTCATTTTAGCATTTTGGCGCTCACGAGCGAGACAAAATGCTTTGGCTGTTTGCAAGGCTAGGAAAGAGCAGAGCCCGAGTCTTGCTGTTTATCTGCAATGACTGCCAGGGCAAGTGAGGACCAGCAAGACAATTCCTGCCTAGCACCTTCCTTGGAGGAGAGAGAGTGCAACGTTTCATTTTAGCATTTTGGCGCTCACGACCGAGACAAACTGCTTTGGCTGTTTGCAAGGCTAGGAAAGAGCAGAGCCCCAGTCTTGCTGTTTATCTGCAATGACTGCCAGGGCAAGTGAGGACCAGCAAGACAATTCCTGCCTAGCACCTTCCTTGGAGGAGAGAGAGTGCAACGTTTCATTTTGCTTTTTGGAGTGCGAGAGTGAGAAAAAGCAGAGTGCCTGTTTGCAAGGCTAGGAAAGAGCAGAGCCCGAGTCTTGCTGTTTATCTGCAATGACTGCCAGGGCAAGTGAGGACCAGCAAGACAATTCCTGCCTACCACCTTCCTTGGAGGAGAGAGAGTGCAACGTTTCATTTTAGCATTTTGGCGCTCACGAGGGAGACAAACTGCTTTGGCTGTTTACAAGGCTAGGAAAGAGCAGAGCCCGAGTCTTGCTGTTTATCTGTAATGACTGCCAGGGCAAGTGAGGACCAGCAAGACAATTCCTGCCTAGCACCTTCCTTGGAGGAGAGAGAGTGCAACGTTTCATTTTAGCATTTTGGCGCTCACGAGCGAGACAAACTGCTTTGGCTGTTTGCAAGGTTAGGAAAGAGCAGAGCCCGAGTCTTGCTGTTTATCTGCAATGACTGCCAGGGCAAGTGAGGACCAGCAAGACAATTCCTGCCTAGCACCTTCCTTGGAGGAGAGAGAGTGCAACGTTTCATTTTAGCATTTTGGCGCTCACGAGCGAGACAAACTGCTTTGGCTGTTTGCAAGGCTAGGAAAGAGCAGAGCCCCAGTCTTGCTGTTTATCTGCAATGACTGCCAGGGCAAGTGAGGACCAGCAAGACAATTCCTGCCTAGCACCTTCCTTGGAGGAGAGAGAGTGCAACGTTTCATTTTAGCATTTTGGCGCTCAAGAGGGAGGCAAAATGCTTTGGCTGTTTGCAAGGCTAGGAAAGAGCAGAGCCCCAGTCTTGCTGTTCATCTGCAATGACTGCCAGGGCAAGTCAGGACCAGCAAGACAATTCCTTCCTAGCACCTTCCTTGGAGGAGAGAGAGTGCAACGTTTCATTTTAGCATTTTAGCACTCATGAGCGAGACAAACTGCTTTGGCTGTTTGCAAGGCTAGGAAAGAGCAGAGCCCGAGTCTTGCTGTTTATCTGCAATGACTGCCAGGGCAAGTGAGGACCAGCAAGACAATTCCTGCCTAGCACCTTCCTTGGAGGAGAGAGAGTGCAACGTTTCATTTTAGCATTTTGGCGCTCACGAGCGAGACAAACTTCTTTGGCTGTTTGCAAGGCTAGGAAAGAGCAGAGCCCCAGTCTTGCTGTTTATCTGCAATGACTGCCAGGGCAAGTGAGGACCAGCAAGACAATTCCTGCCTAGCACCTTCCTTGGAGGAGAGAGAGTGCAACGTTTCATTTTAGCATTTTGGCGCTCACGAGCGAGACAAACTGCTTTGGCTGTTTGCAAGGGTAGGAAAGAGCAGAGCCCGAGTCTTGCTGTTTATCTGCAATGACTGCCAGGGCAAGTGAGGACCAGCAAGACAATTCCTGCCTAGCACCTTCCTTGGAGGAGAGAGAGTGCAACGTTTCATTTTAGCATTTTGGCGCTCACGAGCGAGACAAAATGCTTTGGCTGTTTGCAAGGCTAGGAAAGAGCAGAGCCCGAGTCTTGCTGTTTATCTGCAATGACTGCCAGGGCAAGTGAGGACCAGCAAGACAATTCCTGCCTAGCACCTTCCTTGGAGGAGAGAGAGTGCAACGTTTCATTTTAGCATTTTGGCGCTCACGACCGAGACAAACTGCTTTGGCTGTTTGCAAGGCTAGGAAAGAGCAGAGCCCCAGTCTTGCTGTTTATCTGCAATGACTGCCAGGGCAAGTGAGGACCAGCAAGACAATTCCTGCCTAGCACCTTCCTTGGAGGAGAGAGAGTGCAACGTTTCATTTTGCTTTTTGGAGTGCGAGAGTGAGAAAAAGCAGAGTGCCTGTTTGCAAGGCTAGGAAAGAGCAGAGCCCGAGTCTTGCTGTTTATCTGCAATGACTGCCAGGGCAAGTGAGGACCAGCAAGACAATTCCTGCCTACCACCTTCCTTGGAGGAGAGAGAGTGCAACGTTTCATTTTAGCATTTTGGCGCTCACGAGGGAGACAAACTGCTTTGGCTGTTTACAAGGCTAGGAAAGAGCAGAGCCCGAGTCTTGCTGTTTATCTGTAATGACTGCCAGGGCAAGTGAGGACCAGCAAGACAATTCCTGCCTAGCACCTTCCTTGGAGGAGAGAGAGTGCAACGTTTCATTTTAGCATTTTGGCGCTCACGAGCGAGACAAACTGCTTTGGCTGTTTGCAAGGTTAGGAAAGAGCAGAGCCCGAGTCTTGCTGTTTATCTGCAATGACTGCCAGGGCAAGTGAGGACCAGCAAGACAATTCCTGCCTAGCACCTTCCTTGGAGGAGAGAGAGTGCAACGTTTCATTTTAGCATTTTGGCGCTCACGAGCGAGACAAACTGCTTTGGCTGTTTGCAAGGCTAGGAAAGAGCAGAGCCCCAGTCTTGCTGTTTATCTGCAATGACTGCCAGGGCAAGTGAGGACCAGCAAGACAATTCCTGCCTAGCACCTTCCTTGGAGGAGAGAGAGTGCAACGTTTCATTTTAGCATTTTGGCGCTCAAGAGGGAGGCAAAATGCTTTGGCTGTTTGCAAGGGTAGGAAAGAGCAGAGCCCGAGTCTTGCTGTTTATCTGCAATGACTGCCAGGGCAAGTGAGGACCAGAAAGACAATTCCTGCCTAGCACCTTCCTTGGAGGAGAGAGAGTGAAACGTTTCATTTTGCTTTTTGGAGTGCGAGAGTGAGAAAAAGCAGAGTGCCTGTTTGCAAGGCTAGGAAAGAGCAGAGTCCGAGTCTTGCTGTTTATCTGCAATGACTGCCAGGGCAAGTGAGGACCAGCAAGACAATTCCTGCGTAGCACCTTCCTTGGAGGAGAGAGAGTGCAACGTTTCATTTTAGCATTTTGGCGCTCACGAGCGAGACAAAATGCTTTCGCTGTTTGCAAGGCTAGGAAAGAGCAGAGCCCCAGTCTTGCTGTTTATCTGCAATGACTGCCAGGGCAAGTGAGGACCAGCAAGACAATTCCAGCCTAGCACCTTCCTTGGAGGAGAGAGAGTGCAACGTTTCATTTTAGCATTTTGGCGCTCACGAGCGAGACAAACTGCTTTGGCTGTTTTCAAGGCTAGGAAAGAGCAGAGCCCGAGTCTTACTGTTTAGCTGCAATGACTGCCAGGGCAAGTGAGGACCAGCAAGACAATTCCTGCCTAGCACCTTCCTTGGAGGAGAGAGAGTGCAACGTTTCATTTTAGCATTTTGGCGCTCACGAGTGAGACAAATTGCTTTGGCTGTTAGCAAGGCTAGGAAAGAGCAGAGCCCCAGTCTTGCTGTTTATCTGCAATGACTGCCAGGGCAAGTGAGGATCAGCAAGACAATTCCTGCCTAGCACCTTCCTTGGAGGAGAGAGAGTGCAACGTTTCATTTTAGCATTTTGGCGCTCACGAGGGAGACAAACTGCTTTGGCTGTTTGCAAGGCTAGGAAAGAGCAGAGCCCGAGTCTTGCTGTTTATCTGTAATGACTGCCAGGGCAAGTGAGGACCAGCAAGACAATTCCTGCCTAGCACCTTCCTTGGAGGAGAGAGAGTGCAACGTTTCATTTTAGCATTTTGGCGCTCACGAGCGAGACAAACTGCTTTGGCTGTTTGCAAGGCTAGGAAAGAGCAGAGCCCGAGTCTTGCTGTTTATCTGCAATGACTGCCAGGGCAAGTGAGGACCAGCAAGACAATTCCTGCCTAGCACCTTCCTTGGAGGAGAGAGAGTGCAACGTTTCATTTTAGCATTTTGGCGCTCACGAGCGACACAAACTGCTTTGGCTGTTTGCAAGGCTAGGAAAGAGCAGAGCCCGAGTCTTGCTGTTTATCTGCAATGACTGCCAGGGCAAGTGAGGACCAGCAAGACAATTCCTGCCTAGCACCTTCATTGGAGGAGAGAGAGTGCAACGTTTCATTTTGCTTTTTGGAGTGCGAGAGTGAGAAAAAGCAGAGTGCCTGTTTGCGAGGCTAGGAAAGAGCAGAGCCCGAGTCTTGCTGTTTATCTGCAATGACTGCCAGGGCAAGTGAGGACCAGCAAGACAATTCCTGCCTAGCACCTTCCTTGGAGGAGAGAGAGTGCAACGTTTCATTTTAGCATTTTGGCGCTCACGAGGGAGACAAACTGCTTTGGCTGTTTGCAAGGCTAGGAAAGAGCAGAGCCCGAGTCTTGCTGTTTATCTGCAATGACTGCCAGGGCAAGTGAGGACCAGCAAGACAATTCCTGCCTAGCACCTTCCTTGGAGGAGAGAGAGTGCAACGTTTCATTTTAGCATTTTGGCGCTCACGAGCGAGACAAACTGCTTTGGCTGTTTGCAAGGCTAGGAAAGAGCAGAGCCCCAGTCTTGCTGTTTATCTGCAATGACTGCCAGGGCAAGTGAGGACCAGCAAGACAATTCCTGCCTAGCACCTTCCTTGGAGGAGAGAGAGTGCAACGTTTCATTTTGCTTTTTGGAGTGCGAGAGTGAGAAAAAGCAGAGTGCCTGTTTGCAAGGCTAGGAAAGAGCAGAGCCCCAGTCTTGCTGTTTATCTGCAATGACTGCCAGGGCAAGTGAGGACCAGCAAGACAATTCCTGCCTAGCACCTTCCTTGGAGGAGAGAGAGTGCAACGTTTCATTTTAGCATTTTGGCGCTCACGAGGGAGACAAACTGCTTTGGCTGTTTGCAAGGCTAGGAAAGAGCAGAGCCCGAGTCTTGCTGTTTATCTGTAATGACTGCCAGGGCAAGTGAGGACCAGCAAGACAATTCCTGCCTAGCACCTTCCTTGGAGGAGAGAGAGTGCAACGTTTCATTGTAGCATTTTGGCGCTCACGAGCGACACAAACTGCTTTGGCTGTTTGCAAGGCTAGGAAAGAGCAGAGCCCGAGTCTTGCTGTTTATCTGCAATGACTGCCAGGGCAAGTGAGGACCAGCAAGACAATTCCTGCCTAGCACCTTCATTGGAGGAGAGAGAGTGCAACGTTTCATTTTGCTTTTTGGAGTGCGAGAGTGAGAAAAAGCAGAGTGCCTGTTTGCGAGGCTAGGAAAGAGCAGAGCCCGAGTCTTGCTGTTTATCTGCAATGACTGCCAGGGCAAGTGAGGACCAGCAAGACAATTCCTGCCTAGCACCTTCCTTGGAGGAGAGAGAGTGCAACGTTTCATTTTAGCATTTTGGCGCTCACGAGGGAGACAAACTGCTTTGGCTGTTTGCAAGGCTAGGAAAGAGCAGAGCCCGAGTCTTGCTGTTTATCTGCAATGACTGCCAGGGCAAGTGAGGACCAGCAAGACAATTCCTGCCTAGCACCTTCCTTGGAGGAGAGAGAGTGCAACGTTTCATTTTAGCATTTTGGCGCTCACGAGCGAGACAAACTGCTTTGGCTGTTTGCAAGGCTAGGAAAGAGCAGAGCCCCAGTCTTGCTGTTTATCTGCAATGACTGCCAGGGCAAGTGAGGACCAGCAAGACAATTCCTGCCTAGCACCTTCCTTGGAGGAGAGAGAGTGCAACGTTTCATTTTAGCATTTTGGCGCTCACGAGCGAGACAAACTGCTTTGGCTGTTTGCAAGGTTAGGAAAGAGCAGAGCCCCAGTCTTGCTGTTTATCTGCAATGACTGCCAGGGCAAGTGAGGACCAGCAAGACAATTCCTGCCTAGCACCTTCCTTGGAGGAGAGAGAGTGCAACGTTTCATTTTAGCATTTTGGCGCTCACGAGCGAGACAAACTGCTTTGGCTGTTTGCAAGGTTAGGAAAGAGCAGAGCCCCAGTCTTGCTGTTTATCTGCAATGACTGCCAGGGCAAGTGAGGACCAGCAAGACAATTCCTGCCTAGCACCTTCCTTGGAGGAGAGAGAGTGCAACGTTTCATTTTAGCATTTTGGCGCTCACGAGCGAGACAAACTGCTTTGGCTGTTTGCAAGGCTAGGAAAGAGCAGAGCCCGAGTCTTGCTGTTTATCTGCAATGACTGCCAGGGCAAGTGAGGACCAGCAAGACAATTCCTGCCTAGCACCTTCCTTGGAGGAGAGAGAGTGCAACGTTTCATTTTAGCATTTTGGCGCTCACGAGGGAGACAAACTGCTTTGGCTGTTTGCAAGGCTAGGAAAGAGCAGAGCCCGAGTCTTACTGTTTATCTGCAATGACTGCCAGGGCAAGTGAGGACCAGCAAGACAATTCCTGCCTAGCACCTTCCTTGGAGGAGAGAGAGTGCAACGTTTCATTTTAGCATTTTGGCGCTCACGAGGGAGACAAACTGCTTTGGCTGTTTGCAAGGCTAGGAAAGAGCAGAGCCCGAGTCTTGCTGTTTATCTGTAATGACTGCCAGGGCAAGTGAGGACCAGCAAGACAATTCCTGCCTAGCACCTTCCTTGGAGGAGAGAGAGTGCAACGTTTCATTGTAGCATTTTGGCGCTCACGAGCGAGACAAACTGCTTTGGC
This sequence comes from Phaethon aethereus, assembly GCF_964289735.1. Classification (NCBI taxonomy): domain Eukaryota; kingdom Metazoa; phylum Chordata; class Aves; order Phaethontiformes; family Phaethontidae; genus Phaethon; species Phaethon aethereus. Next base: position 16,592 of record NW_028114311.1, on the reverse strand, counting down.
TGTTTGCAAGGCTAGGAAAGAGCAGAGCCCGAGTCTTGCTGTTTATCTGCAATGACTGCCAGGGCAAGTGAGGACCAGCAAGACAATTCCTGCCTAGCACCTTCCTTGGAGGAGAGAGAGTGCAACGTTTCATTTTAGCATTTTGGCGCTCACGAGCGAGACAAACTGCTTTGGCTGTTTGCAAGGCTAGGAAAGAGCAGAGCCCGAGTCTTGCTGTTTATATGCAATGACTGCCAGGGCAAGTGAGGACCAGCAAGACAATTCCTGCCTAGCACCTTCCTTGGAGGAGAGAGAGTGCAACGTTTCATTTTAGCATTTTGGCGCTCACGAGGGAGACAAACTGCTTTGGCTGTTTGCAAGGCTAGGAAAGAGCAGAGCCCGAGTCTTGCTGTTTATCTGCAATGACTGCCAGGGCAAGTGAGGACCAGCAAGACAATTCCTGCCTAGCACCTTCCTTGGAGGAGAGAGAGTGCAACGTTTCATTTTAGCATTTTGGCGCTCACGAGCGAGACAAACTGCTTTGGCTGTTTGCAAGGCTAGGAAAGAGCAGAGCCCCAGTCTTGCTGTTTATCTGCAATGACTGCCAGGGCAAGTGAGGACCAGCAAGACAATTCCTGCCTAGCACCTTCCTTGGAGGAGAGAGAGTGCAACGTTTCATTTTAGCATTTTGGCGCTCACGAGCGAGACAAACTGCTTTGGCTGTTTGCAAGGTTAGGAAAGAGCAGAGCCCCAGTCTTGCGGTTTATCTGCAATGACTGCCAGGGCAAGTGAGGACCAGCAAGACAATTCCTGCCTAGCACCTTCCTTGGAGGAGAGAGAGTGCAACGTTTCATTTTAGCATTTTGGCGCTCACGAGCGAGACAAACTGCTTTGGCTGTTTGCAAGGTTAGGAAAGAGCAGAGCCCCAGTCTTGCTGTTTATCTGCAATGACTGCCAGGGCAAGTGAGGACCAGCAAGACAATTCCTGCCTAGCACCTTCCTTGGAGGAGAGAGAGTGCAACGTTTCATTTTAGCATTTTGGCGCTCACGAGCGAGACAAACTGCTTTGGCTGTTTGCAAGGCTAGGAAAGAGCAGAGCCCGAGTCTTGCTGTTTATCTGCAATGACTGCCAGGGCAAGTGAGGACCAGCAAGACAATTCCTGCCTAGCACCTTCCTTGGAGGAGAGAGAGTGCAACGTTTCATTTTAGCATTTTGGCGCTCACGAGGGAGACAAATTTCTTTGGCTGTTTGCAAGGGTAGGAAAGAGCAGAGCCCGAGTCTTGCTGTTTATCTGCAATGACTGCCAGGGCAAGTGAGGACCAGCAAGACAATTCCTGCCTAGCACCTTCCTTGGAGGAGAGAGAGTGCAACGTTTCATTTTAGCATTTTGTCGCTCACGAGGGAGACAAACTGCTTTGGCTGTTTGCAAGGCTAGGAAAGAGCAGAGCCCCAGTCTTGCTGTTTATCTGCAATGACTGCCAGGGCAAGTGAGGACCAGCAAGACAATTCCTGCCTAGCACCTTCCTTGGAGGAGAGAGAGTGCAACGTTTCATTTTAGCATTTTGGCGCTCACGAGCGAGACAAACTGCTTTGGCTGTTTGCAAGGCTAGGAAAGAGCAGAGCCCCAGTCTTGCTGTTTATCTGCAATGACTGCCAGGGCAAGTGAGGACCAGCAAGACAATTCCTGCCTAGCACCTTCCTTGGAGGAGAGAGAGTGCAACGTTTCATTTTAGCATTTTGGCGCTCACGAGCGAGACAAACTGCTTTGGCTGTTTGCAAGGTTAGGAAAGAGCAGAGCCCGAGTCTTGCTGTTTATCTGCAATGACTGCCAGGGCAAGTGAGGACCAGCAAGACAATTCCTGCCTAGCACCTTCCTTGGAGGAGAGAGAGTGCAACGTTTCATTTTAGCATTTTGGCGCTCACGAGCGAGACAAACTGCTTTGGCTGTTTGCAAGGCTAGGAAAGAGCAGAGCCCGAGTCTTACTGTTTATCTGCAATGACTGCCAGGGCAAGTGAGGACCAGCAAGACAATTCCTGCCTAGCACCTTCCTTGGAGGAGAGAGAGTGCAACGTTTCATTTTAGCATTTTGGCGCTCACGAGGGAGACAAATTTCTTTGGCTGTTTGCAAGGGTAGGAAAGAGCAGAGCCCGAGTCTTGCTGTTTATCTGCAATGACTGCCAGGGCAAGTGAGGACCAGCAAGACAATTCCTGCCTAGCACCTTCCTTGGAGGAGAGAGAGTGCAACGTTTCATTTTAGCATTTTGTCGCTCACGAGGGAGACAAACTGCTTTGGCTGTCTGCAAGGCTAGGAAAGAGCAGAGTCCGAGTCTTGCTGTTTATCTGCAATGACTGCCAGGGCAAGTGAGGACCAGCAAGACAATTCCTGCCTAGCACCTTCCTTGGAGGAGAGAGAGTGCAACGTTTCATTTTAGCATTTTGGCGCTCACGAGCGAGACAAACTGCTTTGGCTGTTTGCAAGGTTAGGAAAGAGCAGAGCCCCAGTCTTGCTGTTTATCTGCAATGACTGCCAGGGCAAGTGAGGACCAGCAAGACAATTCCTGCCTAGCACCTTCCTTGGAGGAGAGAGAGTGCAACGTTTCATTTTAGCATTTTGGCGCTCACGAGCGAGACAAACTGCTTTGGCTGTTTGCAAGGTTAGGAAAGAGCAGAGCCCCAGTCTTGCTGTTTATCTGCAATGACTGCCAGGGCAAGTGAGGACCAGCAAGACAATTCCTGCCTAGCACCTTCCTTGGAGGAGAGAGAGTGCAACGTTTCATTTTAGCATTTTGTCGCTCACGAGCGAGACAAACTGCTTTGGCTGTTTGCAAGGCTAGGAAAGAGCAGAGCCCGAGTCTTGCTGTTTATCTGCAATGACTGCCAGGGCAAGTGAGGACCAGCAAGACAATTCCTGCCTAGCACCTTCCTTGGAGGAGAGAGAGTGCAACGTTTCATTTTAGCATTTTGGCGCTCACGAGGGAGACAAACTGCTTTGGCTGTTTGCAAGGCTAGGAAAGAGCAGAGCCCGAGTCTTGCTGTTTATCTGCAATGACTGCCAGGGCAAGTGAGGACCAGCAAGACAATTCCTGCCTAGCACCTTCCTTGGAGGAGAGAGAGTGCAACGTTTCATTTTAGCATTTTGGCGCTCACGAGGGAGACAAATTTCTTTGGCTGTTTGCAAGGGTAGGAAAGAGCAGAGCCCGAGTCTTGCTGTTTATCTGCAATGACTGCCAGGGCAAGTGAGGACCAGCAAGACAATTCCTGCCTAGCACCTTCCTTGGAGGAGAGAGAGTGCAACGTTTCATTTTAGCATTTTGGCGCTCACGAGCGAGACAAACTGCTTTGGCTGTTTGCAAGGCTAGGAAAGAGCAGAGCCCGAGTCTTGCTGTTTATCTGCAATGACTGCCAGGGCAAGTGAGGACCAGCAAGACAATTCCTGCCTAGCACCTTCCTTGGAGGAGAGAGAGTGCAACGTTTCATTTTAGCATTTTGTCGCTAACGAGGGAGACAAACTGCTTTGGCTGTTTGCAAGGCTAGGAAAGAGCAGAGCCCCAGTCTTGCTGTTTATCTGCAATGACTGCCAGGGCAAGTGAGGACCAGCAAGACAATTCCTGCCTAGCACCTTCCTTGGAGGAGAGAGAGTGCAACGTTTCATTTTAGCATTTTGGCGCTCACGAGCGAGACAAACTGCTTTGGCTGTTTGCAAGGCTAGGAAAGAGCAGAGCCCCAGTCTTGCTGTTTATCTGCAATGACTGCCAGGGCAAGTGAGGACCAGCAAGACAATTCCTGCCTAGCACCTTCCTTGGAGGAGAGAGAGTGCAACGTTTCATTTTAGCATTTTGGCGCTCACGAGCGAGACAAACTGCTTTGGCTGTTTGCAAGGCTAGGAAAGAGCAGAGCCCGAGTCTTGCTGTTTATCTGCAATGACTGCCAGGGCAAGTGAGGACCAGCAAGACAATTCCTGCCTAGCACCTTCCTTGGAGGAGAGAGAGTGCAACGTTTCATTTTAGCATTTTGGCGCTCACGAGCGAGACAAACTGCTTTGGCTGTTTGCAAGGCTAGGAAAGAGCAGAGCCCGAGTCTTGCTGTTTATCTGCAATGACTGCCAGGGCAAGTGAGGACCAGCAAGACAATTCCTGCCTAGCACCTTCCTTGGAGGAGAGAGAGTGCAACGTTTCATTTTAGCATTTTGGCGCTCACGAGCGAGACAAACTGCTTTGGCTGTTTGCAAGGTTAGGAAAGAGCAGAGCCCCAGTCTTGCTGTTTATCTGCAATGACTGCCAGGGCAAGTGAGGACCAGCAAGACAATTCCTGCCTAGCACCTTCCTTGGAGGAGAGAGAGTGCAACGTTTCATTTTAGCATTTTGGCGCTCACGAGCGAGACAAACTGCTTTGGCTGTTTGCAAGGCTAGGAAAGAGCAGAGCCCGAGTCTTGCTGTTTATCTGCAATGACTGCCAGGGCAAGTGAGGACCAGCAAGACAATTCCTGCCTAGCACCTTCCTTGGAGGAGAGAGAGTGCAACGTTTCATTTTAGCATTTTGGCGCTCACGAGGGAGACAAACTGCTTTGGCTGTTTGCAAGGCTAGGAAAGAGCAGAGCCCGAGTCTTACTGTTTATCTGCAATGACTGCCAGGGCAAGTGAGGACCAGCAAGACAATTCCTGCCTAGCACCTTCCTTGGAGGAGAGAGAGTGCAACGTTTCATTTTAGCATTTTGGCGCTCACGAGGGAGACAAACTGCTTTGGCTGTTTGCAAGGCTAGGAAAGAGCAGAGCCCGAGTCTTGCTGTTTATCTGTAATGACTGCCAGGGCAAGTGAGGACCAGCAAGACAATTCCTGCCTAGCACCTTCCTTGGAGGAGAGAGAGTGCAACGTTTCATTGTAGCATTTTGGCGCTCACGAGCGAGACAAACTGCTTTGGCTGTTTGCAAGGCTAGGAAAGAGCAGAGCCCGAGTCTTGCTGTTTATCTGCAATGACTGGCAGGGCAAGTGAGGACCAGCAAGACAATTCCTGCCTAGCACCTTCCTTGGAGGAGAGAGAGTGCAACGTTTCATTTTAGCATTTTGGCGCTCACGAGCGACACAAACTGCTTTGGCTGTTTGCAAGGCTAGGAAAGAGCAGAGCCCGAGTCTTGCTGTTTATATGCAATGACTGCCAGGGCAAGTGAGGACCAGCAAGACAATTCCTGCCTAGCACCTTCCTTGGAGGAGAGAGAGTGCAACGTTTCATTTTAGCATTTTGGCGCTCACGAGGGAGACAAACTGCTTTGGCTGTTTGCAAGGCTAGGAAAGAGCAGAGCCCGAGTCTTGCTGTTTATCTGCAATGACTGCCAGGGCAAGTGAGGACCAGCAAGACAATTCCTGCCTAGCACCTTCCTTGGAGGAGAGAGAGTGCAACGTTTCATTTTAGCATTTTGGCGCTCACGAGCGAGACAAACTGCTTTGGCTGTTTGCAAGGCTAGGAAAGAGCAGAGCCCCAGTCTTGCTGTTTATCTGCAATGACTGGCAGGGCAAGTGAGGACCAGCAAGACAATTCCTGCCTAGCACCTTCCTTGGAGGAGAGAGAGTGCAACGTTTCATTTTAGCATTTTGGCGCTCACGAGCGAGACAAACTGCTTTGGCTGTTTGCAAGGTTAGGAAAGAGCAGAGCCCCAGTCTTGCGGTTTATCTGCAATGACTGCCAGGGCAAGTGAGGACCAGCAAGACAATTCCTGCCTAGCACCTTCCTTGGAGGAGAGAGAGTGCAACGTTTCATTTTAGCATTTTGGCGCTCACGAGCGAGACAAACTGCTTTGGCTGTTTGCAAGGCTAGGAAAGAGCAGAGCCCCAGTCTTGCTGTTTATCTGCAATGACTGCCAGGGCAAGTGAGGACCAGCAAGACAATTCCTGCCTAGCACCTTCCTTGGAGGAGAGAGAGTGCAACGTTTCATTTTAGCATTTTGGCGCTCACGAGCGAGACAAACTGCTTTGGCTGTTTGCAAGGCTAGGAAAGAGCAGAGCCCGAGTCTTGCTGTTTATCTGCAATGACTGCCAGGGCAAGTGAGGACCAGCAAGACAATTCCTGCCTAGCACCTTCCTTGGAGGAGAGAGAGTGCAACGTTTCATTTTAGCATTTTGGCGCTCACGAGCGAGACAAACTGCTTTGGCTGTTTGCAAGGCTAGGAAAGAGCAGAGCCCGAGTCTTACTGTTTATCTGCAATGACTGCCAGGGCAAGTGAGGACCAGCAAGACAATTCCTGCCTAGCACCTTCCTTGGAGGAGAGAGAGTGCAACGTTTCATTTTAGCATTTTGGCGCTCACGAGGGAGACAAATTTCTTTGGCTGTTTGCAAGGGTAGGAAAGAGCAGAGCCCGAGTCTTGCTGTTTATCTGCAATGACTGCCAGGGCAAGTGAGGACCAGCAAGACAATTCCTGCCTAGCACCTTCCTTGGAGGAGAGAGAGTGCAACGTTTCATTTTAGCATTTTGTCGCTCACGAGGGAGACAAACTGCTTTGGCTGTTTGCAAGGCTAGGAAAGAGCAGAGCCCCAGTCTTGCTGTTTATCTGCAATGACTGCCAGGGCAAGTGAGGACCAGCAAGACAATTCCTGCCTAGCACCTTCCTTGGAGGAGAGAGAGTGCAACGTTTCATTTTAGCATTTTGGCGCTCACGAGCGAGACAAACTGCTTTGGCTGTTTGCAAGGCTAGGAAAGAGCAGAGCCCCAGTCTTGCTGTTTATCTGCAATGACTGCCAGGGCAAGTGAGGACCAGCAAGACAATTCCTGCCTAGCACCTTCCTTGGAGGAGAGAGAGTGCAACGTTTCATTTTAGCATTTTGGCGCTCACGAGCGAGACAAACTGCTTTGGCTGTTTGCAAGGTTAGGAAAGAGCAGAGCCCGAGTCTTGCTGTTTATCTGCAATGACTGCCAGGGCAAGTGAGGACCAGCAAGACAATTCCTGCCTAGCACCTTCCTTGGAGGAGAGAGAGTGCAACGTTTCATTTTAGCATTTTGGCGCTCACGAGCGAGACAAACTGCTTTGGCTGTTTGCAAGGCTAGGAAAGAGCAGAGCCCGAGTCTTACTGTTTATCTGCAATGACTGCCAGGGCAAGTGAGGACCAGCAAGACAATTCCTGCCTAGCACCTTCCTTGGAGGAGAGAGAGTGCAACGTTTCATTTTAGCATTTTGGCGCTCACGAGGGAGACAAATTTCTTTGGCTGTTTGCAAGGGTAGGAAAGAGCAGAGCCCCGAGTCTTGCTGTTTATCTGCAATGACTGCCAGGGCAAGTGAGGACCAGCAAGACAATTCCTGCCTAGCACCTTCCTTGGAGGAGAGAGAGTGCAACGTTTCATTTTAGCATTTTGTCGCTCACGAGGGAGACAAACTGCTTTGGCTGTTTGCAAGGCTAGGAAAGAGCAGAGCCCCAGTCTTGCTGTTTATCTGCAATGACTGCCAGGGCAAGTGAGGACCAGCAAGACAATTCCTGCCTAGCACCTTCCTTGGAGGAGAGAGAGTGCAACGTTTCATTTTAGCATTTTGGCGCTCACGAGCGAGACAAACTGCTTTGGCTGTTTGCAAGGCTAGGAAAGAGCAGAGCCCGAGTCTTGCTGTTTATCTGCAATGACTGCCAGGGCAAGTGAGGACCAGCAAGACAATTCCTGCCTAGCACCTTCCTTGGAGGAGAGAGAGTGCAACGTTTCATTTTAGCATTTTGGCGCTCACGAGCGAGACAAACTGCTTTGGCTGTTTGCAAGGCTAGGAAAGAGCAGAGCCCCAGTCTTGCTGTTTATCTGCAATGACTGCCAGGGCAAGTGAGGACCAGCAAGACAATTCCTGCCTAGCACCTTCCTTGGAGGAGAGAGAGTGCAACGTTTCATTTTAGCATTTTGGCGCTCACGAGCGAGACAAACTGCTTTGGCTGTTTGCAAGGTTAGGAAAGAGCAGAGCCCCAGTCTTGCTGTTTATCTGCAATGACTGCCAGGGCAAGTGAGGACCAGCAAGACAATTCCTGCCTAGCACCTTCCTTGGAGGAGAGAGAGTGCAACGTTTCATTTTAGCATTTTGGCGCTCACGAGCGAGACAAACTGCTTTGGCTGTTTGCAAGGCTAGGAAAGAGCAGAGCCCGAGTCTTGCTGTTTATCTGCAATGACTGCCAGGGCAAGTGAGGACCAGCAAGACAATTCCTGCCTAGCACCTTCCTTGGAGGAGAGAGAGTGCAACGTTTCATTTTAGCATTTTGGCGCTCACGAGCGAGACAAACTGCTTTGGCTGTTTGCAAGGCTAGGAAAGAGCAGAGCCCGAGTCTTAGCTGTTTATCTGCAATGACTGCCAGGGCAAGTGAGGACCAGCAAGACAATTCCTGCCTAGCACCTTCCTTGGAGGAGAGAGAGTGCAACGTTTCATTTTAGCATTTTGGCGCTCACGAGGGAGACAAATTTCTTTGGCTGTTTGCAAGGGTAGGAAAGAGCAGAGCCCGAGTCTTGCTGTTTATCTGCAATGACTGCCAGGGCAAGTGAGGACCAGCAAGACAATTCCTGCCTAGCACCTTCCTTGGAGGAGAGAGAGTGCAACGTTTCATTTTAGCATTTTGTCGCTCACGAGGGAGACAAACTGCTTTGGCTGTTTGCAAGGCTAGGAAAGAGCAGAGCCCCAGTCTTGCTGTTTATCTGCAATGACTGCCAGGGCAAGTGAGGACCAGCAAGACAATTCCTGCCTAGCACCTTCCTTGGAGGAGAGAGAGTGCAACGTTTCATTTTAGCATTTTGGCGCTCACGAGCGAGACAAACTGCTTTGGCTGTTTGCAAGGCTAGGAAAGAGCAGAGCCCGAGTCTTGCTGTTTATCTGCAATGACTGCCAGGGCAAGTGAGGACCAGCAAGACAATTCCTGCCTAGCACCTTCCTTGGAGGAGAGAGAGTGCAACGTTTCATTTTAGCATTTTGGCGCTCACGAGCGAGACAAACTGCTTTGGCTGTTTGCAAGGTTAGGAAAGAGCAGAGCCCGAGTCTTGCTGTTTATCTGCAATGACTGCCAGGGCAAGTGAGGACCAGCAAGACAATTCCTGCCTAGCACCTTCCTTGGAGGAGAGAGAGTGCAACGTTTCATTTTAGCATTTTGGCGCTCACGAGCGAGACAAACTGCTTTGGCTGTTTGCAAGGCTAGGAAAGAGCAGAGCCCGAGTCTTGCTGTTTATCTGCAATGACTGCCAGGGCAAGTGAGGACCAGCAAGACAATTCCTGCCTAGCACCTTCCTTGGAGGAGAGAGAGTGCAACGTTTCATTTTAGCATTTTGGCGCTCACGAGGGAGACAAACTGCTTTGGCTGTTTGCAAGGCTAGGAAAGAGCAGAGCCCGAGTCTTACTGTTTATCTGCAATGACTGCCAGGGCAAGTGAGGACCAGCAAGACAATTCCTGCCTAGCACCTTCCTTGGAGGAGAGAGAGTGCAACGTTTCATTTTAGCATTTTGGCGCTCACGAGGGAGACAAACTGCTTTGGCTGTTTGCAAGGCTAGGAAAGAGCAGAGCCCGAGTCTTGCTGTTTATCTGCAATGACTGCCAGGGCAAGTGAGGACCAGCAAGACAATTCCTGCCTAGCACCTTCCTTGGAGGAGAGAGAGTGCAACGTTTCATTTTAGCATTTTGGCGCTCACGAGCGAGACAAACTGCTTTGGCTGTTTGCAAGGTTAGGAAAGAGCAGAGCCCGAGTCTTGCTGTTTATCTGCAATGACTGCCAGGGCAAGTGAGGACCAGCAAGACAATTCCTGCCTAGCACCTTCCTTGGAGGAGAGAGAGTGCAACGTTTCATTTTAGCATTTTGGCGCTCACGAGCGAGACAAACTGCTTTGGCTGTTTGCAAGGCTAGGAAAGAGCAGAGCCCGAGTCTTGCTGTTTATCTGCAATGACTGCCAGGGCAAGTGAGGACCAGCAAGACAATTCCTGCCTAGCACCTTCCTTGGAGGAGAGAGAGTGCAACGTTTCATTTTAGCATTTTGGCGCTCACGAGGGAGACAAACTGCTTTGGCTGTTTGCAAGGCTAGGAAAGAGCAGAGCCCGAGTCTTACTGTTTATCTGCAATGACTGCCAGGGCAAGTGAGGACCAGCAAGACAATTCCTGCCTAGCACCTTCCTTGGAGGAGAGAGAGTGCAACGTTTCATTTTAGCATTTTGGCGCTCACGAGCGAGACAAACTGCTTTGGCTGTTTGCAAGGCTAGGAAAGAGCAGAGCCCGAGTCTTGCTGTTTATCTGCAATGACTGCCAGGGCAAGTGAGGACCAGCAAGACAATTCCTGCCTAGCACCTTCCTTGGAGGAGAGAGAGTGCAACGTTTCATTTTAGCATTTTGGCGCTCACGAGCGAGACAAACTGCTTTGGCTGTTTGCAAGGCTAGGAAAGAGCAGAGCCCGAGTCTTGCTGTTTATCTGCAATGACTGGCAGGGCAAGTGAGGACCAGCAAGACAATTCCTGCCTAGCACCTTCCTTGGAGGAGAGAGAGTGCAACGTTTCATTTTAGCATTTTGGCGCTCACGAGCGAGACAAACTGCTTTGGCTGTTTGCAAGGCTAGGAAAGAGCAGAGCCCCGAGTCTTGCTGTTTATCTGCAATGACTGCCAGGGCAAGTGAGGACCAGCAAGACAATTCCTGCCTAGCACCTTCCTTGGAGGAGAGAGAGTGCAACGTTTCATTTTAGCATTTTGGCGCTCACGAGGGAGACAAACTGCTTTGGCTGTTTGCAAGGCTAGGAAAGAGCAGAGCCCGAGTCTTGCTGTTTATCTGCAATGACTGCCAGGGCAAGTGAGGACCAGCAAGACAATTCCTGCCTAGCACCTTCCTTGGAGGAGAGAGAGTGCAACGTTTCATTTTAGCATTTTGGCGCTCACGAGCGAGACAAACTGCTTTGGCTGTTTGCAAGGCTAGGAAAGAGCAGAGCCCCAGTCTTGCTGTTTATCTGCAATGACTGGCCAGGGCAAGTGAGGACCAGCAAGACAATTCCTGCCTAGCACCTTCCTTGGAGGAGAGAGAGTGCAACGTTTCATTTTAGCATTTTGGCGCTCACGAGCGAGACAAACTGCTTTGGCTGTTTGCAAGGCTAGGAAAGAGCAGAGCCCCAGTCTTGCTGTTTATCTGCAATGACTGCCAGGGCAAGTGAGGACCAGCAAGACAATTCCTGCCTAGCACCTTCCTTGGAGGAGAGAGAGTGCAACGTTTCATTTTAGCATTTTGGCGCTCACGAGCGAGACAAACTGCTTTGGCTGTTTGCAAGGTTAGGAAAGAGCAGAGCCCCAGTCTTGCTGTTTATCTGCAATGACTGCCAGGGCAAGTGAGGACCAGCAAGACAATTCCTGCCTAGCACCTTCCTTGGAGGAGAGAGAGTGCAACGTTTCATTTTAGCATTTTGGCGCTCACGAGCGAGACAAACTGCTTTGGCTGTTTGCAAGGCTAGGAAAGAGCAGAGCCCGAGTCTTGCTGTTTATCTGCAATGACTGCCAGGGCAAGTGAGGACCAGCAAGACAATTCCTGCCTAGCACCTTCCTTGGAGGAGAGAGAGTGCAACGTTTCATTTTAGCATTTTGGCGCTCACGAGCGAGACAAACTGCTTTGGCTGTTTGCAAGGCTAGGAAAGAGCAGAGCCCGAGTCTTACTGTTTATCTGCAATGACTGCCAGGGCAAGTGAGGACCAGCAAGACAATTCCTGCCTAGCACCTTCCTTGGAGGAGAGAGAGTGCAACGTTTCATTTTAGCATTTTGGCGCTCACGAGGGAGACAAATTTCTTTGGCTGTTTGCAAGGGTAGGAAAGAGCAGAGCCCGAGTCTTGCTGTTTATCTGCAATGACTGCCAGGGCAAGTGAGGACCAGCAAGACAATTCCTGCCTAGCACCTTCCTTGGAGGAGAGAGAGTGCAACGTTTCATTTTAGCATTTTGTCGCTCACGAGGGAGACAAACTGCTTTGGCTGTTTGCAAGGCTAGGAAAGAGCAGAGCCCCAGTCTTGCTGTTTATCTGCAATGACTGCCAGGGCAAGTGAGGACCAGCAAGACAATTCCTGCCTAGCACCTTCCTTGGAGGAGAGAGAGTGCAACGTTTCATTTTAGCATTTTGGCGCTCACGAGCGAGACAAACTGCTTTGGCTGTTTGCAAGGCTAGGAAAGAGCAGAGCCCCAGTCTTGCTGTTTATCTGCAATGACTGCCAGGGCAAGTGAGGACCAGCAAGACAATTCCTGCCTAGCACCTTCCTTGGAGGAGAGAGAGTGCAACGTTTCATTTTAGCATTTTGGCGCTCACGAGCGAGACAAACTGCTTTGGCTGTTTGCAAGGTTAGGAAAGAGCAGAGCCCGAGTCTTGCTGTTTATCTGCAATGACTGCCAGGGCAAGTGAGGACCAGCAAGACAATTCCTGCCTAGCACCTTCCTTGGAGGAGAGAGAGTGCAACGTTTCATTTTAGCATTTTGGCGCTCACGAGCGAGACAAACTGCTTTGGCTGTTTGCAAGGCTAGGAAAGAGCAGAGCCCGAGTCTTACTGTTTATCTGCAATGACTGCCAGGGCAAGTGAGGACCAGCAAGACAATTCCTGCCTAGCACCTTCCTTGGAGGAGAGAGAGTGCAACGTTTCATTTTAGCATTTTTGGCGCTCACGAGGGAGACAAATTTCTTTGGCTGTTTGCAAGGGTAGGAAAGAGCAGAGCCCGAGTCTTGCTGTTTATCTGCAATGACTGCCAGGGCAAGTGAGGACCAGCAAGACAATTCCTGCCTAGCACCTTCCTTGGAGGAGAGAGAGTGCAACGTTTCATTTTAGCATTTTGTCGCTCACGAGGGAGACAAACTGCTTTGGCTGTCTGCAAGGCTAGGAAAGAGCAGAGCCCCAGTCTTGCTGTTTATCTGCAATGACTGCCAGGGCAAGTGAGGACCAGCAAGACAATTCCTGCCTAGCACCTTCCTTGGAGGAGAGAGAGTGCAACGTTTCATTTTAGCATTTTGGCGCTCACGAGCGAGACAAACTGCTTTGGCTGTTTGCAAGGCTAGGAAAGAGCAGAGCCCGAGTCTTGCTGTTTATCTGCAATGACTGCCAGGGCAAGTGAGGACCAGCAAGACAATTCCTGCCTAGCACCTTCCTTGGAGGAGAGAGAGTGCAACGTTTCATTTTAGCATTTTGGCGCTCACGAGCGAGACAAACTGCTTTGGCTGTTTGCAAGGTTAGGAAAGAGCAGAGCCCCAGTCTTGCTGTTTATCTGCAATGACTGCCAGGGCAAGTGAGGACCAGCAAGACAATTCCTGCCTAGCACCTTCCTTGGAGGAGAGAGAGTGCAACGTTTCATTTTAGCATTTTGGCGCTCACGAGCGAGACAAACTGCTTTGGCTGTTTGCAAGGTTAGGAAAGAGCAGAGCCCCAGTCTTGCTGTTTATCTGCAATGACTGCCAGGGCAAGTGAGGACCAGCAAGACAATTCCTGCCTAGCACCTTCCTTGGAGGAGAGAGAGTGCAACGTTTCATTTTAGCATTTTGTCGCTCACGAGCGAGACAAACTGCTTTGGCTGTTTGCAAGGCTAGGAAAGAGCAGAGCCCGAGTCTTGCTGTTTATCTGCAATGACTGCCAGGGCAAGTGAGGACCAGCAAGACAATTCCTGCCTAGCACCTTCCTTGGAGGAGAGAGAGTGCAACGTTTCATTTTAGCATTTTGGCGCTCACGAGCGAGACAAACTGCTTTGGCTGTTTGCAAGGCTAGGAAAGAGCAGAGCCCGAGTCTTACTGTTTATCTGCAATGACTGCCAGGGCAAGTGAGGACCAGCAAGACAATTCCTGCCTAGCACCTTCCTTGGAGGAGAGAGAGTGCAACGTTTCATTTTAGCATTTTGGCGCTCACGAGGGAGACAAATTTCTTTGGCTGTTTGCAAGGGTAGGAAAGAGCAGAGCCCGAGTCTTGCTGTTTATCTGCAATGACTGCCAGGGCAAGTGAGGACCAGCAAGACAATTCCTGCCTAGCACCTTCCTTGGAGGAGAGAGAGTGCAACGTTTCATTTTAGCATTTTGTCGCTCACGAGGGAGACAAACTGCTTTGGCTGTTTGCAAGGCTAGGAAAGAGCAGAGCCCCAGTCTTGCTGTTTATCTGCAATGACTGCCAGGGCAAGTGAGGACCAGCAAGACAATTCCTGCCTAGCACCTTCCTTGGAGGAGAGAGAGTGCAACGTTTCATTTTAGCATTTTGGCGCTCACGAGCGAGACAAACTGCTTTGGCTGTTTGCAAGGCTAGGAAAGAGCAGAGCCCCAGTCTTGCTGTTTATCTGCAATGACTGCCAGGGCAAGTGAGGACCAGCAAGACAATTCCTGCCTAGCACCTTCCTTGGAGGAGAGAGAGTGCAACGTTTCATTTTAGCATTTTGGCGCTCACGAGCGAGACAAACTGCTTTGGCTGTTTGCAAGGTTAGGAAAGAGCAGAGCCCGAGTCTTGCTGTTTATCTGCAATGACTGCCAGGGCAAGTGAGGACCAGCAAGACAATTCCTGCCTAGCACCTTCCTTGGAGGAGAGAGAGTGCAACGTTTCATTTTAGCATTTTGGCGCTCACGAGCGAGACAAACTGCTTTGGCTGTTTGCAAGGCTAGGAAAGAGCAGAGCCCGAGTCTTGCTGTTTATCTGCAATGACTGCCAGGGCAAGTGAGGACCAGCAAGACAATTCCTGCCTAGCACCTTCCTTGGAGGAGAGAGAGTGCAACGTTTCATTTTAGCATTTTGGCGCTCACGAGCGAGACAAACTGCTTTGGCTGTTTGCAAGGCTAGGAAAGAGCAGAGCCCGAGTCTTACTGTTTATCTGCAATGACTGCCAGGGCAAGTGAGGACCAGCAAGACAATTCCTGCCTAGCACCTTCCTTGGAGGAGAGAGAGTGCAACGTTTCATTTTAGCATTTTGGCGCTCACGAGGGAGACAAATTTCTTTGGCTGTTTGCAAGGGTAGGAAAGAGCAGAGCCCGAGTCTTGCTGTTTATCTGCAATGACTGCCAGGGCAAGTGAGGACCAGCAAGACAATTCCTGCCTAGCACCTTCCTTGGAGGAGAGAGAGTGCAACGTTTCATTTTAGCATTTTGTCGCTCACGAGGGAGACAAACTGCTTTGGCTGTTTGCAAGGCTAGGAAAGAGCAGAGCCCCAGTCTTGCTGTTTATCTGCAATGACTGCCAGGGCAAGTGAGGACCAGCAAGACAATTCCTGCCTAGCACCTTCCTTGGAGGAGAGAGAGTGCAACGTTTCATTTTAGCATTTTGGCGCTCACGAGCGAGACAAACTGCTTTGGCTGTTTGCAAGGCTAGGAAAGAGCAGAGTCCCAGTCTTGCTGTTTATCTGCAATGACTGCCAGGGCAAGTGAGGACCAGCAAGACAATTCCTGCCTAGCACCTTCCTTGGAGGAGAGAGAGTGCAACGTTTCATTTTAGCATTTTGGCGCTCACGAGCGAGACAAACTGCTTTGGCTGTTTGCAAGGTTAGGAAAGAGCAGAGCCCGAGTCTTGCTGTTTATCTGCAATGACTGCCAGGGCAAGTGAGGACCAGCAAGACAATTCCTGCCTAGCACCTTCCTTGGAGGAGAGAGAGTGCAACGTTTCATTTTAGCATTTTGGCGCTCACGAGCGAGACAAACTGCTTTGGCTGTTTGCAAGGCTAGGAAAGAGCAGAGCCCGAGTCTTACTGTTTATCTGCAATGACTGCCAGGGCAAGTGAGGACCAGCAAGACAATTCCTGCCTAGCACCTTCCTTGGAGGAGAGAGAGTGCAACGTTTCATTTTAGCATTTTGGCGCTCACGAGGGAGACAAATTTCTTTGGCTGTTTGCAAGGGTAGGAAAGAGCAGAGCCCGAGTCTTGCTGTTTATCTGCAATGACTGCCAGGGCAAGTGAGGACCAGCAAGACAATTCCTGCCTAGCACCTTCCTTGGAGGAGAGAGAGTGCAACGTTTCATTTTAGCATTTTGTCGCTCACGAGGGAGACAAACTGCTTTGGCTGTCTGCAAGGCTAGGAAAGAGCAGAGCCCCAGTCTTGCTGTTTATCTGCAATGACTGCCAGGGCAAGTGAGGACCAGCAAGACAATTCCTGCCTAGCACCTTCCTTGGAGGAGAGAGAGTGCAACGTTTCATTTTAGCATTTTGTCGCTCACGAGCGAGACAAACTGCTTTGGCTGTTTGCAAGGCTAGGAAAGAGCAGAGCCCGAGTCTTGCTGTTTATCTGCAATGACTGCCAGGGCAAGTGAGGACCAGCAAGACAATTCCTGCCTAGCACCTTCCTTGGAGGAGAGAGAGTGCAACGTTTCATTTTAGCATTTTGGCGCTCACGAGCGAGACAAACTGCTTTGGCTGTTTGCAAGGCTAGGAAAGAGCAGAGCCCCAGTCTTGCTGTTTATCTGCAATGACTGCCAGGGCAAGTGAGGACCAGCAAGACAATTCCTGCCTAGCACCTTCCTTGGAGGAGAGAGAGTGCAACGTTTCGTTTTAGCATTTTGGTGCTCACGAGGGAGTCGAACTGCATTGGCTGTTTGCAAGGCTAGGAAAGAGCAGAGCCCTAGTCTTGCTGTTTATCTGCAATGACTGCCACGGGAAGTGAGGACCAGCAAAACAATTCCTGCCTAGCACCTTCCTTGGAGGAGAGAGAGTGCAACGTTTCATTTTG